>NC_080602.1:26440649-26740649 GCF_027887145.1 Ammospiza caudacuta
TCCCACTGCTTGTAATACTGCAGTTCGCACGTCCTTTAGTATTAAGTGGCAGGTCCTTAAAAAAAAATCAGTCCTTTATCGATTTGTGGAAGCAAGTCGATGTTAAAGCAAGGCTCTCTTTAAGTCATCATTAAATAGGTTGGGTTGGAAGGGACCTTGAAGCCCATCCAGTGCCATGGGCAGGGACACCTTCCACTATCCCAGGGCGCTCTAAGCCCCGTCCAGCTTGGCCTTGGACACTTCCAAGGGATGGGGCAGCCCCAGCTGCTCTGAGCAGCCTGTGCCGGGCCTGCCCACCCTGCCCGGGCAGGATTTTTGCCGCTGTCGCCGCCGACCCCGGGGCAGGGCTGGGGCAGGGCAGGCTCAGGGCAGGAGCGCTCTGAGGGCAGGAGCCGCTCCGAGGGCAGGAGCCGCTCCGAGGGCAGCGCTTCCCGCGGCCTCGCTCCCCGCCGTGCGCGTGCGCGCGCTCCCAGCGCATGCGCGCGGCTGTTGCGGGCGGCGCGCGCCGGCGCGGTCCCGGCCGGGCACATCCCGATCCCGGGCAGTGCCCGCCGGAGCTCGGAGCGCTCGGAGCGGGGTCCCGCCGCCGCACGGCCGCCTGCCCGCAGCCCGCGGGGGCACCGCCGCCAAGGGCAGCTCCCCGCCAGCTTTGCCGCACCGCAGGAAGTCCCTCGGACCTCTCCGAAGTGGGGCCGCGGCCGCTCCGTCCGCTCCCCTGCGCGCCGTGTGCGGGCGAAGATGCCGAAGAAGAAGCCCGGGCCGATCCAGCTGAACCCCGCTCCGGATGGATCCGCCGTGAACGGGACCAGCTCTGCGGAGTGAGTGCTGGCGGGGCGGGGTGCGGGCCGGGCCGGGCCGGGCCGGGCGCTGTCCGCGGGGTGCGGTGCTCCGAGCCCGCCCTGCCCCGCACGCCCCGGCCCGGCTGCCGCGAGCACCGCGGGCGGGACTCCCGGTGCCCCGGGCACGGCGGGGGATGCTCGCTGTGCCCTCCGCGGAGTGAGGGGGTGCTGCCTTCGGCCATAAACAAACTTCTGTCACACAGGCGGGGGAAAAAAACTGGTGAAAAAATAGGGGGAAACTTGTATAACTCCTTTCTCCTAGTCCGTAATGGTGTCTGCTGGGCTCTTAGCTTATATAATTAGCTAGTAATGCCAAATTACACGTTTGCGATGGCATATTTCATAAACGTTGTGTGTGGGAGAATTTATACTGGATCTCACAGATTTGTAGAAAAGGTGTTTTGTTTTGTTTTGCCTCGTCCTTGGCTTTAACCCAAACAATGGTTAGTTTGAGCAGATCTGTTTGTCACTAATTGACATGTTGTGCTGGCTACGGCAGGAGCGTGTGTGGAGAAACAGCTTCGGAGCTGCTCTGTGGGCAACACAAACATGACACTGTAAATGTGGGAAGGGCTGAGCTAATCACGGGGACACTTGTGGGGGAAAAAGCACTGAACATTGGATGGTTGCATGGTGGTGCTGGTGAAGCCTCTGTTGCAGGTTTCTCACGGATGTGGGTGGGCAGGGTGGCCTCGGTCAGGCAGACACAGCCCCGGCACCGCCAAGTGATGAAATGTTACAGCAGGTTTTCATTTGAGGTTCACGGGTCAAGGTTCACACCTTGATTTTCAGACAATGGTGTCGGGCTGGCCCTGCAGTGAGCCTTGAAAGCAAGGTGTGTCTTGGAGGAGCAGATTCCTGCCCCTGTATGGTCAGCTCGGTCCTCTCCGGAGATGTAAACTGAGCTGCGATGTGCGGCTCTAGCGCGGTGACACAGAGGATGTGAGGCAGCCTTGCAGTGACATGTGCGACTCTTGGGCTTTAAAGTGCTCCGTGTTCGTGTGTGCCACGTTTTCACACAGGCTCCGATCTCCTTTAACCACCCAAACATCTAACAAAAAAATCAAACAAGCAAAACCAAATCAACCGCAAAAGAAATGTAACCCTGAAACCAAGCAAACACCTCCCAAAAAATAAAAAATTCAGCATCTAGCAGCTCCAGCTGTGACATTTCTAGCAAAATCTTTTGATGATTAACTGAGCGATGAGCTGTCGAAAAACTGTTCTTTGGCAGGAGTTACTGATTGTATCTAAGCATTATGATCTAAATATTACAGAGCTTTTGTTCTGGATTGACAGGGGGAAAAATACTGTGTTTTTGTATTTGCTTGGGTAGCACCTTCCAGTCGATTTTCTCAAGGCAGTTGGGAATATGTTGATTTAGTCTTCAGGGATCCCTGTGCATTTTAGTCTTGTTCTACAGAATAAATCTGATACACCAATCACTTGCTGCTTGTAGTACCTGATGTAAATCACTCGCTCCCAATATACCAAATATCGTATCTCTTCCCACAAGAAGTGTCATTAATTTTAAATTGCTTTTACATGTATGGTACTCATTTACTTGTTGGAAGCCTTTGGAGACTCCTGGGAGTGCTGCCTCTGTTCTGCACTGATGAACTGCCTTGCTTCATTTTTTGCTCCATGTCTTGATTTGGCCGGGGTCTGTGTGTGTGTCCCCAGAGCTGTGATCTGTGTCACACACAGGACCTCATACCCAGCTTTTGCCAGGCTTAGAGGTGGCCAGTATTTTTAAAAGAAGTAGCTTAGTGAAAGTAAATTCAGCAACCAGTTGTCCTATATACGGCCAGGATTAATTAATCATGGAAATATCCCCTCATCCTGCTAATTTTAAGCCCTCGTTGTGAAAGATTTCAAATAGCAAAGAACAGTTGCATCAGAATTTAAAAATGTTTTTGGAATTGAGTTGAAAACAGTTTTGTTTTTCATTTCCTTAATCTGTCAGGTTGTTTATTTTCCTCCCCGAGCCTGCTCTGGGTTTTTTCCCCCTTTGGTCAGTGCCTGAATTCCTCAGTCAGGTGTTGTGAGGCTGTCGTGCATGCCGTGCATCCCTGCACTGCCATATTAACACTTCCTAAAGCCCCGAGCCTGCACTCCTGGAATTTTGGCAATGTGAGGCTCTGGTTGCTGCTTACAGACACAAACCTGGCCCTCTCCAAACGCCTCCCTGCTCCTCAGACACAGCAAAGCACCCAAGGAGCTCGAGGATTTGGCGGGGCAAAAAGGCAGATTCCCAGCGAGGCGATGGAATTCCTGTCCGTGAGTGCCCCAGGGACCCCGAGGGAAGGGAAGGAAGTTCTTCAGGCCCTCAGGCGATTTTGGCACCGGCCCAAACGGATGTGCAGGGCCTGGGGAGCTGTGCTGGAATTCTGAGACTTTCTCTGTCACAGGGGGAAGGTTCTGTAGCTCATTAATGCTTTTAGGAACGAGCGCTTCTGACACCGTGACTTCCTGGCAGAAAGGAAGGGGAACGGGAGGAAATGAAAGAAGGGGCTGGATGATTCAGGATGTCCTGCTTTGCATTTGTGTCCTGTCCTCTGTCTGCATCCTTATTTGGTGCTGGGAGCTCATTGACTGGAGCAAGGGAAAGCTTATTATAGCACGTGCTGTGGGGCTTTAGGGGTATGCAGGAGGCCTGGGTCTCATGTGCCTGGCTCTTCCTCTTTTTTCCTTTCTTTTTCTCTTTTTTATCCCTCTTTTTCCTGACAAGGTAGTACAAAGGGGAGCTAGCGCACTTACAATTCAAATTCTCGTACCCCAAATATTTAAGTGAACGTTTCACAACGTTTCTCCCCGACGGCAGATTTTGTTACTTGTAGCTATTACTTAACCACAACATCCTGTACCAATAATTTTTCTCGAGGGCCTTCCCAATCCCTGGCTCTGCCCGGCTGGACAATAGAGGCAACTTCATGCGAGGTTTTCCTGTGCCCTGAGCTTCGCTTCTGCTTTTGGCACTTCCCATGGTTGTTGCATGGTGAGGGCTGAACCTCTGCTGCTCTGAGCTGCCTCAGCTCCTCAGGCTGGAACCAGGATGACACTGGCCAGCTGCAGGTTTAATTTCATTCCTTGGAGCTGCACGGATATAATTGTGCAAAGCTTCTGCAGGGAAAGGGGAAAAAACCCAGCCGAGCAAACCTGAATGAAAATTAATTGAAGGAAAACTGTTCTGGCTGAATGTTCAGTGTCGTAATAGCCAAAAGAAACAAGAACAAATCAATCTCCAGTTTATGGATTTGTGTTCCTTTCAAACTTCTAGCTCTCTGTTGCTTTCACTATCTGACAGTTTTCAACCAATTTTGGTTTCTCTGAAACCCAGCCTCAGAACGTGAAGTATGAAAAAAAGCAGGTTTTGAGATAATGCCACTTTCTGTATTAGAGTTAAGTTTTTTGTTCACATGGAAAGAAAGATGCTTTGTGAAGTTCTTTAATTGCATCTTTGAAATTTAAAAAAAAAAAAAATCAAAGAGAAGGCTCAAACTAACTCCTCTGAAACCTGGCTTTTTACCTCATCTCAATAAATCTAAACAACTTTCCCAGCTCTGGTGTTAAAATATAAACCTTCCAAAAGTGCCTGGGATTTGATTAAATACAAAAATGACAACAATACTTTTTAAAAATTGAGTGCCACTGACTTTTATGTATTTTATGAGCTTTGACACAATGAGATTGAAGTGTGGTTTTTTTCCAAATGCAATTCTTTTCAAAATATAATTGTGTATATGTTTTAGCAACAACTGGTGTCCCCCAAATCAAGCCTGAGCTGTGACCTCTGCAAATCTCAGATGTGAAGTGTCAGCTACAATAGGAGGTTTGTGTTTAATTAGATAAAAATGAGAGCAAGAAAAAGTAGACAACAAAATTTGCATCTTCTCTGATGTGCTGAAAAGAAATGGGCCCTTGAGAGGGGTTTAAGATGGTGTCCATAGGTCTTTATCACCTTAGGAGCTGCATTTCTTTTTAAAAAAGAAAGAAAATCCAAAGCAAACTGTGAGTAGAATGAAGTAATCAGGCACAATGTGGTTTGTCAGGGTTTTCTCTTTTTAAAGCCTCAATTATAGCAACCTGTGCCTTAGAACTGTTCAAGCCAGAGAGTAATTTTGTAAAAATGGGTGGCTGCAAATTCCAGTCATAGTTTGAGTATTAATTAATCAGCCTTTTCTTATTGCTGCTGTTTATTCTGGTTAAATTGCATTTAAGGAGGTCCCTGAATGGCTGCTGCAGCTCCCTGTGGTCGCTTGACAAAGAAAAGTTTGAGGACTGTGCAGAACTGCTTTGCACTTCAGTGTATATTGCAATTAGCAAAGTAAACAGTTGCTTACTCATTGTGCCTCCTGCAATTTCTGTGCCTTTCAGTGTCTTTCCCAAGGGAGCTTCAGTTTGGGTTTTTGAGGGGTGGAGGGGCAGGCTGTGTCCCATCACAGAAATGGGGGTTTGGGCCTTTGGGTTTGGGGTTTTGGGCTTAAAGTTCCCTTTGTGGGCTCTTTCCCAGCGCATCCTGTTCCAAGAGGATTTGTCCTCCATGGAATGGGTTTTTTATCAGTTTCTTGGATGTGAGATTAGATAAAAGGAAAGGAAGATTTTCACAGAGTTGCTCACTTTAATGCTGGCAGGGTCGGTTCTGCCTTGCTTCCTGGGGGGATTTTTTATTGGGGATTTTTTCCCTTTGGAATTCCTTAGACATTAGGGGAGCTTTTTTGCCTGTGTGCAGTGATCTGGAAGATTAGACCCTGGAATTTTATGACTGATCTGGTTGGATTGCAGTTGCATTCAATATACATGTAGAATTACTGCAAGCTTTTAAATATTAAAAAAGGAAAAAAAAAAGAGAGAGAAACCTTTTTTTAATCCCCTACTAATGAAGGATTAATCAAACTTCCAAATACATGTGATATGAGAGAGTGCATTTTAAATTAAAATATACTCATGCACAGCTTTCTCTTTTAACGTGCTTGAGCCTGGCATTGTCCTTCACTGAATTAGAAATACCATTTTAATGTTACTTAAGTGCACTAATAGAACATGTGATCTGTTATAATAAAATAATGAAAAGTCAGAGCCTGCAGCACCTCACGGACTGGTGCTGAAAAAAATTCTAAGTGTACAGCAGTAGCACAGAAATTAGTGAATTAAGGGGCACACTGACCTGTGCGGCTCTTGCTGGCTGTAGGCAGCTTTTTGTTGACAATTATGGATGTAGGAAGGATTTTAAGACATTTAATACTGTCTTGTTATGTTCTGACAGTCAGATTTAAGCATAATGATGGTAATGGAGGAATACTTTAGTTTGTATGAGCTTAAAAAGCTTCAGTTGGTTTAGGGGAGTTAAAAACCGGCTGTAGAAATAAACGTTGCTGAGGAAATGTGAGGAGGATAAGTGGTGAGGGAAGTGCAGCTGTGCTCTGGATCCAGCTGCTTTTCGTGTCCTTACAGGGAGGTGCAGACGGGCAGGAGGTGAGATTTCACAACAGGGCTTGTGCAAGATCCTGCTCCTTCTGCAGAGCCTCTCCTCTCCTGGCCGAGCAGCCCTGAGGAGTTCTCGCTGGGGCCAGGGAAATGATCCCACTGCAAATGGGATTTAATCTGAAAATGGGTTGCTTGGGGCAGAGTGAGACCATCGCCTCCTGCCTTGGCAGGATGAGCGACAGAGCACGGGGAGATGCTGGAATTCAGAAATTACAGCAATTCCTGACCAGCACAGGTTTTAAAGGAGTAATCTCAGGTCTCTGTCCCGAGAGGAACAAATCTCCTGCCAGACCTTCCAGTGTTATCTCACAGCAAGAGAAAGGGATTGAGAGGGTCTGGGTAAAGCCAACATGTTGCTGAATTATTTATTGGTGCAACAACAGTGCTGTTGTTAACCTGGGAAAAGGGGTTTGGAGTTAGCACTAACTTAAAAAAACCCAAACATGAAGATTGTGGGGCAGGAAATCCACCAGCCAGTTTCTAGAGTGGATATTTTAACGTATTTCACTGTAAACAGGAGAAACATTCTGAAATGAGCTGAGGAAGGAATTTTCTATGAGGTCTGATAAACCTTTCCATCTCACCTTTAGGTAGTTTGTTCCCTTTCAATTACTGAATTCTAAATTTTCTGTAAAAAAGCTCCTCCCCCTTTTTGCCTGTGTTACCTTTTTTACAGCTGCATTTGTTCTCCCACCATTGCCCTGGGGGTTGCCTGGGCTGTGGCAAGTGTGCAAATTCCACTGCCAAAACACAAGAATGTCTCTTGGAAGCAGAAATGTTATCTGGCAAAACTGAATTTTTGGGGAATTGTGTTCTTTCTTCCAAAGACTTGTTAATTTTTAATTTTTTATTTTTTGAGGAAGCAGTGGATTTCTTTTTCTAATCACTTTTGTCCCTAGAAATTAGTAATCAGATGATTCCTGCCTTGGTACGTGCTCAGCATTACTCAGACAAAGTCGTGGTTACACTTTGGAACAGAAGTGCTGGGGCACAGCTGGGCAGGGCTCATTCAGAGCTCAGCATCTCTTGGCAAACACCTGTGGAGGAGCCTTTGTCACCCTGAGTCCTGCCTGGGCAGGAGGAGGGTGGATTCCAGCAGAACTCCTCCCTGCTGACACCTCAGGATGGGATTTCCACCTGGATCCTGCCTCATCCATCAAGTGCAGGCCATAACAGGGGATGCACAAAAAGCAGATTATTTCCCTCTGCATCCTGAGCACCAGGATGGAGATATTCCAACAGTGTGGGATTCTTTGGATGAACAAGAATCTTCTTTAAAACCTCCTTATGGGTTTTTATAAGAAACCCTTGAAAGTTCCTGGCAGCTCTTCCCCCTTTCTTGCAGGGTTTTGTACAACTCAGCATTGTTCTGTGCTTTTCCAGAACTTTTTTCAGTGTGGTGGGAAGATGAGTCAGCAGATTGCAGAACACATTCTTTTTGGAAAAAAATGTTCTCTTTGGATATAGATATGTGAATATTTCTGTATGTATTGGTACACTTGATTAATATATTAGGTAAAGGTTATTAATTTCTTTTGCTAAATGGCCGTGCTGACAAATGTTCAGTGTTATGCAATCCATCCATCTGAAATACAGGCAAACCTTCCATCCTGGCCTTCTCAGAATCCCAGTTTTGGGTTTTTTGTTCTGTTTTCAGGCAGTTTCTGGCAGTTTCTTTCCCTGCTCCCTGGTGTGGTCTCTGTGCTGTCCATGGAGTTTGTCCTGCACAGAGGAGCCTCAGTTCTAACCCTGGCCTAATTCAGGGGCCTTGAAAGCTGATCCTGTAACTTCACCTTTTTTATTATTGTAGTGGCCCTCAAAGGCTGCGTGGCTGGGAAGATACTGTTACTGTAACTATTGCATGTGTTATCCTTTGGTTTGGTCATTATATTTAACTCCTAATTCAGAGGCATAAAACAATGGGAATGCAGGCCTTGGGTAAATAAATGTGTCAGCTGATGACCAGAATTTATAATTCTGTGTGTCCTCTGTGTTGTGCTTTAAATATCCAATCAATAAGTTCATTTTTCTGTCCATAAGGAAGTTTTAATTGCCCTGTTGTTCCTTTATCCTGATAATGTTTAGTGTTGGCTGGGAAAAATCTGTGGTGCACAGACATGAAAGGGAGATGGAGAGCTTGGATTTCTGGAGGTTTGGCTGTAGAATTTCTTAACTTGGGTTTACAGAGTTGATTTAGAGCAAATTCTGAATACAATGGTACAGTAATACCATTTGGACAGAGCAGTGCTTTTCTAATGGTTTTGTTTTGCATGCCTTTTACTGAGAAATAGATTTTAATGAAATATCTGCCTCCTTTTTTTCTGGCAGTATTAAACCTCACTCTGTGCCATGCAGTGTCACTGTAATGTGGAAGTGGATGGTGTGTTAGATATTAGGGAAACATTCTTTAATGTGAGGGTGGGCAGGCCCTGGCACAGGTGCCCAGAGCAGCTGGGGCTGCCCCTGGATCCCTGGAATGTCCCAGGCCAGGCTGGAGCAGCCTGGACAGGGGAAGGTGTCCCTGCCATGGCAGGGGTGGGATGGGATGGGATGGGCTGTAAGGAGCCAGTCTGTGATGCTCAGATGATAAATTCACATACAAATCCCACCTAAGTACAAGGGAAATTTTTTAAGATCCTCTAACACATTGCAAGGATTGGAAACCAACGAGAGTTGAAAACCAGTGTATTTTTCTAAAGCAGACTCATTGCATTTATAGGGAATTTGGGATTTTTTTGAGTTGATGCTCTCACTCCAAGTTTTGTGAGGCTGCACTGGAGTTAACCCAGACAGACACCTGTGCTCTAAGCTGGAGGACTTCTGGAATTACATTTATCTTCCATGTTATTCTGTGAACTGCTCTTTGCTAAAGGAAAAGTTTAATAAGAGTTTGTCTTGCTGCCCGGGTTTGGCAGAGTCACACAACATAGTAGTCTGTCTTCTCAAAACCACAGAATGTCTTCATGTTCCTAACACTTAATTTCAGCTCCCTGATTGAGGTTGTTCATGGAAATTATGTAGTGAACTGCCTACTTTCTTCTCCAAATTGACAGTTGTGTGGGCTTGGGGAAAGCATTAATGTCACTGTTCTGGAAAACAACCCCCAAGCTTTGTATCCTCATGCGACAGGAGATCTGAAAGTGAAAGTACTTCTTGATGCTTTCACTCATGCTAATTGTTCAGCTTGCAGCACTGATAGTGGTGCCTTTGAACAGATATTTGACAAATTGCTGTAAAGGCTCTCAGATTTTTTTCCTTTTTCCCCTGCCACACTTTTTTCTTCTCTCTCTGAAGCAGACTTTGGAGTTGAGTTTTGCTGTAGCCTTTAGGGTTGAGTGTATGATTAACTTAGCACTAACATTGAATTTAAAAAAAAAAAAAAAAAAGCTCCTAGGGATTTGGAGTACTAATATTAATTAAGGACTTATTTTCTGTTTTTTGTTATGCCATGATGTGCTAGCAGCCTGCAAGCAGCATTCCTCTTCCTGTTACTGCTTCCAAGAGAGCAGGTGTGTTCTGAAATGTTCATGCATCTCCTCCAGGAGTGCTTTCCTCAGAGCTGAGGCGGAGCTGAGAATCTCCCCTTGCCTTCTGAGCATCTCTGGGTGCTGAGTGCTCCCACTGCACAGTGCGTGGCTCCTCCCTGCCCAGCCTGCAGCAGGAAACACAGGTTTGGTTCTTGCTGCTTTCTTTTCCAGCTTGGGAGGTCACAGAAGTGCCACGGGGGGATGCTGCACTGGCACAACACTCCCTTGAGCACAGAAAGGAAGAGGCAATGGGAGTTAATAGGAGAGATCCTCCCTGGTCAAATGTGGATGCAGAGAATTCCTCCTCCAGGGCACCTGGTACCTCATGCTGCCCTTGGGAGAGGGGAGCCCTGAGTGTGTATTTTTTGGAAGTTTCCATTAAGTCAGGAAGGGAGAGATCTCACAATAATTGAGAGGGCACAGCCCTGAGTGCAGGGTGTTGTGTGCTGGCTGTGCAGGGTGTTCATCCTCCTGAATGAGCAGGGAGGTGTTTGCTGCTGCTGTTCTGTGGGATTCCTCCGTTTCCCTACCAAATGGAGGAAGCAGCTCTGACCTCCCCGTGGCTTCCTCCCAAGGATCGCCCTGGGAGAGCTGGATCCCATCCCTGGTGCAGTTTGGAGTGTGCTTGGCTCCCAGACTGCCAGCAATAAATGAAATGATCACCTATTGCCTCGGAGCAGCGCTTGGCACCGTGGAGCCCTGAGCTGCTTTGATGATTTCCTGCTTTGATGGATCCCTGGCAAAGCCATGGTGCCTTGACAGTGAAAAACACAGCCCCAGGACTGCAGCAGGTAATGGGGATGAATTTTAATAGGAGTCTTTGTCTCTGAATAAAAGTTTTATACAAGATTAAGTGACTCCCAGTGCTCTTTCTGGAGGCAGACACTTGCACAGTAGCATGTTGCTATTTTAGCTGCCAAAGTTCCTGAACATTTTTGTGGTGCCTGGTGATGAACTATCTAAAATATTCCCTCTTCTGCATTCTGGATGTGCTGGTTTCATTCAGTTTGTAAAACTTCCTGTGTAATGATTTACTTTTCCACCTGTTTCTCTGTGCTTTGGAACTTGCTGTGATGCTTTTACCTGGCCCAGGTGACAGTCCCAGGTACCGGTCAGGGGAGTGTTCTTGCTGTAGTTGGAGTTAAAAACTTAAACTTCCAAAGTCCTGCCTCATGGAAACACTCTGAGTAGGTAACACCACCAATTTAGATTACAAAAATGCACCTTCTATTTACCTATCTGCATTTAAAATTGATTAATATTCAGTCCTTCGAGCAAAGAAGCAGAATGAAAAAAATCAATTCTTTCCTGATGCCTGACATTCAGTTATTATAGTTCTGTTCTTCTCATAAAGCTGACTGGAGATGTTGGTGGTTACACTCTGAACAGTGATTCTGACAATGCATTTGTTGGGTTCATATCTTTCAGATTAATTCACTTTACAGTTAAATCTGAGAGCTTTAGTGCTCATCACTGCAAGTAATGAAATGAGAGCTTAGAACATTCTGGTGATTTTACTGGTGGCCACACGTGGTAGGGAAACCTGAGGTACTGAAATTCATGAAATCAACACTTTCCCATCTGGGGGAGCCTTTGGAACCTCTTGACTTGTATTCAAGCAGGGACCCCAGCAATAATTCATAGTTTCAAGCAAGGAAATGTCTCTTTTAAGTGAATGCCAAGTTAATTTAGATTGAAGCAGGCAATTTATTAAAAAAATAGCCTTATGCAGACAAACATTAGACTAAATAGATGTGATAAGTGCTATCCTAGCAAGTATTTTTGTTCCTAAAGCATCAGCAGGACAGTTGTTTGTTCCCTCACACCAGCAGTCTGTCTGCTCCAAGTCATGTGCTCAAGCATCTCTGTGTTGTCTCCAAAGCCAAAACCCCCTTCTGCCTGAGAGAAAAACTGAATAGTTGTTTTCTTCAAAGCACAGCAAGGAAAGCCTTGGTGCATCCTGTGTCTGTGTCTCTAGTTGGTTTTTTTTTTTTTTTTTTTTTTTTTTTTTTTTTTTTTTTTAATTTCAAATGGACAACCCTGCCTTATTCAGTAATCCTTAAAATGACAGCAAGTTTCTTCTCAAAACCTGTAAATTATAATGAAGATTTGAGTTCTGTCTTCTCACAACAGTAATTTTCCAGGGTAAAACATGGAGTTTGTGTGCAGCATTTATTGTTTTGGAGTTTATTGCAGGAAAGTGAGGGGTGCTTGACTTTGCCTCAGCTTTTCTCCTGTGCTCATGGTGTCGGAAGAGCTGTTCAGGTGTGTTCTAGGAAAGACACACCTCACTTTGACTCCAGCCTGGAATTTGTTTGCTTCACTGGGCACATCTGATGGGGAAAAAAATAATCCAGGGATTAATCATTCAGTTATGCATTTCTGGATTTCAAAAAATGTGTTTCTTTCTTAATGATTCCTCTTTAAAGCAGAGGCAGTAAAACAGATTAACTTGGATGTTTGTGTAAGCCACGTTTATCTAGCTGGGGGATTTTTCAGTGGAGATACTCCAGGATTATTGGTGTGTGATTATACAGGTATAAAATATGGTATGAGGACAGAAGTGATGTTTCTCTTTAAAATATAGCATAAAATAATTTTGTTTAGTGCAGATACTTGATTTTTAAGGTAGGATAGAGACAGTTGTGGTAGTAGTCATGCACCCTCTCAGCTGACCAGCTCCTCACTGGCTGTGAGGATGTCCCTTTGTGCAACAGATTTTCAGAGTGAACATTTTATGAAGTGGTGAATAGAAATAGTTTTGATTATTGGTGAATTTAATTTTTTTTAAAGGAAAGTAGTTCCATTCTTCATACTTCCGAAGAAATAAATTCTCTCCCTCAAATTCTTCATCCTAGCAACACTGGATTCCCTGGGAACATTGCATAAATTTGGTGAAGCAAAACAGGTTCTTGCTGTTAAATATTTACTCTTGCAGCAACTTATTGTTGCAGTTGGAAGCAGGGAATTTTACAGGAACCTTTAAGTTGTGATGTTGGAATGAAGCATTTCCGTAGGAACTGAAGTTATTAAAATGTTCCTGGAACACTGAACTTGTGTCTGTAGTTCCAAACTTAACTCCTCATAAAGTTTTGGTTTTCTATTTTGTGTTGCTTAAAAACATGAATCCTCATGTTAAAATGAGGTTTCCAGCAGATGTGTCCTGAAACAAAATTAAAATAAGCTTGAAACCCTTGGGCCAAAGACTTTTGCATTCCCAGTGACTTTGTTTTGAATATGTTTGATTTGGCTTGATGACTTCTTACTGATAACTAAATTAGGAACTTCTGAATGAATTGTTGGTTATACAGTGCTGTGGAAATCAGTCAATAAAACATTTAGGCAAACTCAGGAGGAAATTACAACACAACCTTGAAAACACACAACTAAAAATAGCGTGGAGTGCTGTGATTCAGGAGCTCTCTCTGAGCAGAAGTGCAGAGTCATGAAGCCACTCCTGGAGCTGGTGAAACTCAGCATGCCTGGGCTGGGGCAGCACCTCAGGGATGGGGAAGCTGGGGTCTTGTGTTTGTCATTGCTTTATCTGGGATAAAATAATAAAACACAGTTTACTTAAATCAGAGGTGCAGCAACACATCTCACATCTCAGAGGGGTGACTGTGCAGGTTGGGTCCTTCTGGGCAGCGTGTGCAGGTGCAGAAATGGAGTGGTTTCACTCTGAGCTCTGTTCCCTCATCCCCTTTGACAGCTCTGCTCAGTCCTGCCCTTGTCTCCCTGCAGGACAAACCTGGAGGCCCTGCAGAAGAAGCTGGAGGAGCTGGAGCTGGATGAGCAGCAGCGGAAGCGCCTGGAGGCGTTCCTCACCCAGAAGCAGAAGGTTGGGGAGCTGAAGGACGATGACTTTGAGAAGATCAGTGAGCTGGGAGCAGGCAATGGTGGTGTGGTCTTCAAGGTGTCTCACAAACCCTCCGGCCTCATAATGGCAAGAAAGGTGAGGGGGGCAGAAAGAACAACCTGGGGATGGTGTTTATAGGGGATGTTGTCTCTGAAATATGGGGAATTTATTTAGAGAAGTAACTGGGGGTGACACACAGAAATCACTATTTAATGCCAGCTTTCAGAGAAGGGGATGTGTTCCCATCAGCAGGAAATGTAGCATTTCCTCATCCTACATGAGCATCCCAGTTTTTCAGTAGTGTCACACGTGTTAGTAATGAAAGGATTGGCATTTGTTCCTCCTTTTCCTCTCTCACTCAGGAGCAGGAGGCCTAAAAAATTACCGGAAATTATCAATTAGACAAAAGTGGCAATATTCTGTATTCTGGGCAGTAAATTTAGAGGAATGGAAAAGGTATCACCTGTCTGAAGAGCTTCCTTCACAGGCTCACAGCAGAAAGGAGCTCTGTATGAGACTGGAGAGGAAGACAAGTCAAAAAAAATGGGAATGAGGGAATGCAGTGGAGTTCAGTGACATCTCCCGTTCTGTAGTTCCATCCTGGGATGCAGTTTCTGGGCAGGAAGGGATTTTTCCTTCTCTGAGAGTATTTTTCATGCTTTACAACCTGGAGCAGTTGTGACCTAGTTTGCAAGAGAACTGAGATTTATTTTTTTTTGTGACTGAAATAGCTTGATGTTTTAATTCTCATTTAGTTTACATGAGGAGCTTTCACTTCCTGTCGATATCCCTGGGAACAGAGCACTCATCCCAGGTCCCATTGTTTTACTACACTGGGAACTTCCCTTTTTTTGGTTGAGAAGTTGAAGACTTCTTTAAAAGATAGTATAAAAATAATTTTATTTTTAAGGTGTCTCTTTTTAAGAAGGGGACAGCATCATGTTCAGCAAAACTAAAGGAAAATGTGCATGTGCTAAGAATAAACTATGCTGAGGACATTGGCAGTTTGGGGAGAAACAAAGGAAAATGCCCAGCTCTGAGATGTGAGAATTACAAAATGCACAAGTCACTGAGGTTTTCTTGAACTGAATCAATTTAATTGATTTTTGTTTTTTCACCTGCTGTGGGTTTAACAGGAAATTTTACCCCAGTTCATTAATATTTGATGTGACTGAGATGTTTGCTGAATTGTGATTTTTCTTCCATTTATTAACCAAAATTTCATTTCCATAATTCTCTCTCCATAATCTTTTCTTTCTCATAGGGAACACATTGTATTTTATGGGATAAACAGTCTGGTATGGAAAAGGTACTGGGGAGTTTTTAATGGAGCTTCAGCTCATTCCTTCCACTAATGCTTTACAAACACCTGGACAGGCATTTTTCACCAGCTGCCTCTTTGACACATTTCCCTAAGGAAAATGTGCCGCAACAAAAAGTTTCTGCTGGGGAAGTATTTTGTGGATGGAATTCCTGCCTTTTCCTGGGTGCTGTGTTGTAGTGTTTTCCCTTGGCCACTAGTGTTGGATTTTTCCCTTTTCTGACCCACAGATGGGGCAACTGAGAGGTGTTTTAAAAACTTTTATTCCATTTTCAGTCTCATGTGAGGGGTGAGACAATACGGATGTTATAATTCACACCATCACAATCAGAAGCCAACTATTTCTTAATTACAATACAATATTATAATTATTTCTTAATTACAATACATTATATAGGTTTCTTAACCTATCAGCTTTTACATATAAATTACATACATCAGTTTGCATACAAATACGTACTATTTGAACCTTCTGTCAAGCTTTAAGAGTTCTCTGCAAATCCATTTCCCACACACTAGGAAAGCAAGGATGGATTATTTTACAGTTAGATTGTAACATAATTCAGGTTGGAAAGGGCCTCTGCAGGTCATGAGATGCTCAGAGCAGAGTCAGCTCTGAGATCAGGACATCTCAGGGCCTGCCAGGTGTTACAAACCTCTCTGAAAGGCACAAATCACTCCTGAAGAGTGGATTTGCTTTTATTGAGTGGGTTTCTTTTGCAGTTAATCCACCTGGAGATCAAGCCAGCCATCCGCAACCAGATCATCCGGGAGCTGCAGGTGCTGCACGAGTGCAACTCCCCCTACATCGTGGGCTTCTATGGAGCCTTCTACAGCGATGGGGAGATCTCCATCTGCATGGAGCACATGGTGAGTGCCAGCAATGGGTTATCCACTGGTGGAGAGATCTCCATCTGCATGGAGCACATGGTGAGTGCCAGCAATGGGTTATCCACTGATGGGGAGATCTCCATCTGCATGGAGCACATGGTGAGTGCCAGCAATGGCTTATCCACTGGTGGGGAGATCTCCATCTGCATGGAGCACATGGTGAGTGCCAGCAATGGCTTATCCACTGGTGGGGAGGTGTCCTTCTGCATGGAGCACATGGTGAGTGCCAGCAATGGCTTATCCACTGGTGGGGAGGTGTCCTTCTGCATGGAGCGCATGGTGAGTGCCAGCAGTGCGTTATCACTGATGAGAGAGCTCTGATGCCTTGTGAAGGCTGAGCTGGAGCAGAGGCTGGGCAGAGTTCCAGAACAAAGCAGGGATTTATTGACAGGATCACCTCCATGGATCCACCTTGGGCAGCACCAGAGCCCAGCCAGGGCTGCACCCAAGATGAACCAAAATGGCCCCAAAATGCACGGCCGGGCACGGGCTCTGTCCCTGGGATCAGCTCTGCTCCATTTGCACCTTGCAGTTCATTGTCCCATTGCAGCTTGAGCCCAGGCAGTCCCACCCTGCTTGTTTTTCTCTCTCCAGCCCACGGGGTTTGTGCTCCTGGGCTGAGATTTGGGTCATTTGTGCTTGGTGCTCAGCTGGAGCAGGAATTGTTTTGTGTCCCTGCTCTGTGCACAGAGCTCACCATCCCTGAATGTGAAGCTCAAACCCATCCACTAAAGCAGCACAGAATGTGAAAAATATAAAAGCTGAAAGCTGAGCTATCATCTTCATCTGCATGGAGCACATGGTGGGTGCTCAGAAAATTTATTTCCTGGGAGTTTTCCCCTGGGGTTATTCCTGAGCCTTCCTGCAAACCCTCAGTGCCACCAGCACTGCTGTTACCCAGGTTCTCTGCTCCTCTGAAGATGTGGTTTGGATTTACTCTGCAAATCAGAGGTTGAGTTTGATAGATGTTTTATCCCCTTCTCCACTGTCTGCCTTGCACAAATGTAGCTTCCCAATTGCTTCCTTTTTATCCTTTTGTTGTATTTAAAAATATTTACCCAGTCCTGCTACTTAAACACTTGTTCTGAGTGGGGCTGAGCTTTGTTTTTTCTGCAGAATGAACCAGATCACTGATACTGCAGCTGTGCAGATTCTATTTTTTCCCTTTTTTAATATAAATCCATATTTTGTCCCTTTTTTAAATGTTACAGAAAATGCAAACATGAACAATAGTCAGCAAGCCCAGAGGGATCTTACACAACTTTTTTAATGCCAAAAAAATATTTTTCACCGTGTTTCATTTTAATACAAAGTACACATTCTTCTCGACATCTGTTTGCCTTTCTGCAGCCATATGGACTCAAAACATGAAAAGTAAATTTTCTGTAATTAAGGGACAGTCGAATTTGTTGCCTCCCTTGGTGGAGGTTTTTAACAACACAGAGCACAATACAGCCAAAGACCTCTTTATTTTTTCCCCTGAAAGGAGCTGTTTCTTTGGAGAGAAGCTGTATTTTTTCTGGAAAGTGCATGTGATTGTTGCACTGCTTCTGTGGTCCCTCAGAATTTGTAGAAGAAATCGATGGTTGCTTAGGAACAAGTGCTCACCATGCAGGCTCCAGCATGTGGGAGCCCAGGGGAAGCTGTGCACCCCCAAAATCCTAATTCCTGCTGGGAAGGGCAAATCCAGCTCTCAACATTGAAAAGAAGAGTGAAAAATAAGAAAAAATTGTGGTGAAAAACTGCCTGGGCATTGCTGGAGGATATGTTAAATGTCACAGATGTGCACAGCTGCAGTTGCTGAAGGAGCCTCTGTGTTGCCACATTCCAGAGGAGAAATAAAAGGCCTAAAGAGCCTCAATTTATTTGTCAATGAGAAAATCACCAGCAGCAATCAGGGTTTGTAGGTTCCTAAGCAGGGAATAATATATCTGACAGGGAATATTATGTCTGACAGCAAACATTTTCAATTTGAGAGAAGGCAGGGTGAAATCTGGTGGCCCAGTGCTGAATCTGGTGCAAGCCAGACTGGATACAACATTTTACACATAGAACAGCTGATCAATAAGTTATGAAATCAAAAGAGAGATGGATTATCATCTTAATTTATGTTATTATTATGCTATTATCATTATACTATTATTATAATATTAATTTATTATTATAGTCTTAATTTAGCATTAAGCTTCATGCAGATCATTGGTAGAACTTTTTGGTCTCCTTTTAGATAAAATATTAGATGAAAGTCTCCACTGTGGTCCTTTTTTTTTCAGTTGTTACTACTCAGAAATCTTATTTTTAGCAGTGGGTTACAAAACCTAAGTAGGATTACGAACAAAAAGTTGGAGGTGGAACAGGCATGGAACTTGAGTGTTTGATATTTTTAGGTACCTAAATTCAAGATCAATGCCTGACTTTGCTCAGCAGCAGGCATTTAACAGGGTTGGAGGCAGCTCCTGCAAGACACTGAAGGCTGCAGCCAAGACAAGGCAGCTGAATTGTGTCCAGCCTTGTCCAGGATCAGAGCTGCTCCTCAGGGAAGGGGAAAAAGGCATTTTCTGTAACAAAATTATGGTTAATATACCAGTGTCTCAGCAGAGACAGCTGTCCAGAAATTCAGACTGCTTTAACAAGAGATTTCTAGAGATATTTTTTTTTTTTGCTGGTGTATTTTTAATCAAGTGTGGTGTATGTGGGTGTGTTTTTTACAAAGTTACGTGATCAGATAAGTATTTATATACTTCCTTTCTCATAAGAGTTGTAGATTTTAGTCCTCAAATAATAAATCTTTATGTTCCAGTTTTTTTGCTTTCACCATGTGTAAGTGTTGATGGGAACTTCCAAAGGGGAGGTTAAGGCAGAAGGCAATTCATTACTCCAGTTAGATCTTTATGGCAAGTATTGGGAGTTATCCACTGCTGATCCAGACAACAGGATATGGTTTTAAATTGGAAAAATAACTTTTCAATTTCTCCTTTGGTTGTATGTTCTGTGCTCCAGAGAATCCAGACCTTATGCACAAATCTATTGTTGAATCAGTTGCTAAAAATAAACAGCATTTTTCCCAGTTTTCCTTTTGAACAGCTCTTAGCAACAGTGGGATACATTTACCTTTGCTGGGGGTGTGTGTGCATGCAGGCAGTTTATTTAATCTGATAAACAAGGCCATGGCTTACCAGGGAACCTTCAAACCATTTTCTCCCTGTTTTGGTTCTTTCTGTGCCAAACCATCCTTGGAAGAGTCGCCCTGGGGCTGCAGAAGGGACAGAGGCAGCTCCTGCTGGCCAGGACCAGACTGGGACAGGGATCTGGGTGCTCTCATCATCCTGGGGTCTCTTCCAGCAGGATGAGTTTTCAGCCCCATAATCAGGATCAATAAAATATTTACTTTCTGTCTGTGGAGGAGGAGGAGGATTGTGGTGGATGGATGTGACAAGAAAACAATGCATTGGGCTGAACATTACAGAAACCTCTGAAATCCTTCCTGCTTGCTTGTCACTGTTTGTGGACAGTGCTGCCTTACGGAGATCCAAACCATGGAAGAGCATTGTGTGCAGTGTTTATTTGAGTGGATGTTGTTAGTGGCCAAATGTTTATTTAAAATAAACACAAACCTGACTGATTCCTCCTGAGGAGTGATTTATTTTTTTCAGATTTGCACCACAACAATGTTAAAGCAAACATAAAGAGCAACTTGGGGTTTTTTTTTAAACAAATTAAAGCTTCAGTTTACAGCCCTGCTTAAAATATTTCAGAGCAATTTGATTCAAGTTTGACTATTGAAATATTTCTTGTTAGGATGGTGGCTCCTTGGATCAAGTGCTGAAAAAGGCTGGGAGGATTCCAGAGCAGATCCTGGGCAAAGTCAGCATTGCGGTGAGTGGGCAGGGATGGCACCTCTGGGCTGGCACTGCCACATCCAGGGGATGGGGAGGAGGGAGGAGGGAATATTCCCAGGGTTTTCAGTGTGCTTTTTCATTTTCCAGTTTCCCTTTGTACGTGGTAGCTGTGGGCACTGGGATGAGTAACACATTCTGGGCTGTGTGCTTGGAGTTGCTGCTTTTGGATCAGTTGATGTGTCTGGATGAGAGCTGAATTAACACTTCCTCATTTTTCAGTATTACCTTTTCCTCTGCATTCTGCAGCAGGAATGTGTACAGAGCTCTCTGTACACAGAACTCCCAGGGAGGGGTTGGGTTTGTTTTTCATTTTTCTGTTCCGAGCTGTAGGGACAAGTGAAAACTCAGTGTTGATTGGCAGTGATTACATTTTGGGGTTTCTGTTCAGCTGCATGCATTTGGAATTCGTGTGCAGACAAAGCATTCAACTCTCTTTTCTGCTTCCTAAATTAATTTCTTTTTCTTTTGTCTCTAGGTAATAAAAGGACTCACATATCTGAGAGAAAAGCATAAAATAATGCACAGAGGTGAGATAAAAGTTTGTGTTGTAACTTTCCTAGAGTATAATTTTAATTTCATTAAAATGCCTCTTTTTTTCTATGCTTGGTTCTTTGTGGTTCCATATGACTTTGGTTCAAAGGGCTTTTCTTGGGCAGTGTAAGGCAAACTCTTTGTTTTAAATCCAAATCTCTTCCCATGACTATCAGGTGTCTTCAACTTCTGTCTTCCTGCAGCTTATCTGGGTTTGTAATCCATGCTTGAACTGCTGTTCTTGCATTTTATGTGCACACAGAGCTTGTCTGTATTTGAGACTGACTGCAGTGAAAACCTCTGAGCTAAATTTCATTTGGCTGTTCAATAGTTATTGCAATGAAAACTTTTAAAAGAAAGTCACTTCTTTCCCATCTGTCTTACATTCACATGCTGTTTATTGAGAGCTATCATGCAGAACTGCATCCTTTGCATACTTTAAAACAATTAAAAACCATGGTGAAGCTGTGTAGAATGGGAGTGTTGCTTCTCCTGGGTCTTTAGTTACTTTAGAATAGATGTATGAAATTATTTTCTGCTTTTAGTTGCCCTTTTTAAAATCCAGCTCCTCCATTACTCTGTTGGATGTTCCATTAAAGAAGGATGACCCTTGGTACAGTAATAAATCCATTTTTGTGCTGTGAAGGTGGAGCTGGGCAGTGCTGGTGCCCTGTGTGCAGCCCACAGCAGCTGCTGGGCAGCCTTGGACCACAGGAGAATATTCAGATGATAAAATGTCTGCAGCAGACAATAATACATGTCTGAATTTACATTTGTTGCCCACACCAAAGAGAGGAATCAGCAATCCCAGCTTGCACAAGCTGTTGTAGGATCACCTTACACATGAAGTTGTGTTTATCACACATTCCTGGATTGTGGGGTTTTTTTAAACAAATATAGCTCTCTTGTGGAGCAGGGAGGTTGGAGGGAGACTCTAAACATTTCTGGTGACAGTTTCAAAGCCATTTGTCTGTGTTCAGAGCATAAGGACTCGAGGGAAAGAGATCACCTTATTTTAGGGCACCCTGGTGGAGTTCCTGCTGCATCTTGTCCTCAAGTCAGCCACACCAGTGGGTTGTTACTATCTTGGTTGCTTGGGGTTTTTTTTAGGTTGATCTTGCTCAGCTGAGACAGCAGTCTTTATTTATTTATTTTCAGTTTTACCATCTGTAAATCTGATAAATCCAAAGTGAAACCCTCCCGATCTTGTTTAAGTGCAGCTTAACCTCACAGTGTTTGCTGGGTCAGAGATTGCACTGCAGGTTCATGGAGCAGCACAAATCAAAAATTCCTCTTTGCATTGCTTCCAGCTGTACTGGCTTGAGGGTGCCCTGCAGTGCCCAGCTCCATGTCCACGTGGTGGATTTTGTTTTCCAGCCCAGCTTCCCTCCGTGTGCTCTGACAGCAGCAGCAATTGCTGACCTTGTGCCCTCCTTGCAGAGGCTGCTCTGTGGTCACATCACATCTGTGCTGTCTGATAAAGGGGGAGCCAGAATAACATTCTGGGGGTTGATCATGGCCAGTGCTGGCAGCTCAGAGGAGAATCAGTCAGAGCAGTGAGTGCTTCTCCCTTCTCTGGGCAGCCAGAGCCAAACTTGCAGCTTCTGTCCTCGGTGCTGTCCGTGGGTCTGTCTGTGCCACTGACCTTGTGCATTCTCTGTGTCCCCTTGTGAAGGCTGGAGTGCAGGTGAAAAACTGCTTCTGCTCTGCCTTGGATCCCAGCTGAGATAAACAGTGCTGCTAAAAGCACTTTTCCTGTAACTGTGTCAGCATTATTTTATACACAGCTCTAATAATTGGAGATTTCTGTGCTTTGCTTTCTCTCCTGCTCTGACAAGGTGAGAACAGCATCTCACATGGGCTGTTTGTTTTCACTCATCCATCCCTGGGGAAAATGTGTGCACTTGGTGGGCTTGTTTTCAGCAGGATTTATTGGAGTTATGCTGTGGGGAGAGTGGGTGACTTAAAAATGAAGAGACATCGCTGTTAAACATGAGAACATAGCAACAAAGGGCCAAAAAATCTGTTCTTAAATCTAAAGACAGCCAGGCTTGTGAGAACTCATTTGCAGGGAAGAATTTATTCCACTGGTGTGCTTTATTACTCGTGTGGCCATATCAGCAAGTTTGGAATATTTAACCCAACTGCTTCCATGCCCAGCTGTGTCCTGGACTGGGGAAAAGTGTTCATTTGTCATTCCAGACAGCTCAAGGGAGAAGGTTTGGGGCTTAGTAGAGCAGGAATGGGAAACACAGCTGTTCTCTAGAGGAGAATACAGTCCTTTTCTAGAGGAGAATATCGTTCTTTTCTAGAGGAAAACACAGTTCTTTTCTAGAGGAGAATACAGTCATTTTCTAGAGGGTTTGCCCATGTGGGGCACTGTGCTTTGTGCTCTGGTCCTCTCTGAGCAGATAGGAATGAAATCACAAAACCTCTCGAAGTTCAACTGGTGGGATCCAAGGCACAGGACAGGAGGGGATGAGGAGCACAACTGTGCTGGATATTTCAATAATCCCTTCTGTTCTGTTAAGTAAAGATATCTGTGGTGCTGTCTGCAGTTGAATCCTCTCTGGAAGGTCTCTCCTTGCTGCTGTGGAAGGTTTGTAAGATTTTGAACCCAGCTGGAGGCAGCAGCTCAGGGCAGTGTCACTGCTCTGTTCCAGGGCTGCAGTTCCAGAAGATTCTTGTGAGATCCTGCCTTGGCAAATGGGAACTGATTGGAAGGTCCCAAAAATGTGTTACAGGACACCTCTCTGCTCTGTGTCTGCTCACATGTATCTGGTACTGAGTGAATTCTGGCTGAAGGGGTTATGACAACCCCAGGGCCACCTTTCAGAGTGAGCCTGTGGGGCAGAGCAGAGGAAGGAACCTCTCACAGAGATTATCAGGCATTCTGGAAACTTCTCTGTGTTACCAGCTCCCTTTGCAGTGCCATAAATCCATCCCCCTGGCAAAGGACTTCTCTGGAATTCTCTTCCTGGCTTGTCTGGGATGGTATATAAAATATCTTCCACTTTCTTTAAAGCTGAAGTGCTTACATAACACATTTTGTGTTCCTTTTGTCTGCTCCTTGCAAGTTCCAGCATACATTTTGCAGGATGCCTTGGCATTCCTGTTCCTCTGGCAATACAAATCTCTGGTTTCCAGAGAAACTGCTCAAGTGCTCAGAGGCTCTGGAGTGAAAATAGAATAGGTGCTACATTTAGAGGGGTGGAAATGCAGCAGCCTTCCAAACATCACACTGATCACATGGGGTGCCTTGTGTGGAAAATGAAAATACTCCAGGGAGGAGAAGCTTTGTGCAGAAATGCAGAGAGGAGATGGGGCTGTGCTGCTCTGAGAGCTGCAGGGTGGCATTGCCACCTGCAGAAACACTGAGGGGAGAGGGGAAACCTTCAGGAGACCAGGGGGAGTCTGAGACTTCAGCATGCTCATAAAGAGAATTGTTTGGCACTGGTGGTGCAATGGTAATGATTTTCTCTTTGCCATTTAATTATGAAGAATCGGTGAACTCCAGAGATGAAAGTGAGGATTTACATCTTTGTTTTGAGTTTGTAGCTGTGCATTGGTGAGCAGCACAAACCTGGCTGGCTGTGGCTCGGGCTCTGCTGTGCTCCCAGTGTGTTTTGCAAACAGTTTTTTCCACCTTGCTTTTGCCCAGAGCTTTGGGTGCAGATTCCTGTGCAGCTGGGGATCTCTGATCTCTGCTTGGGCCCTGGGCTGGGTTGTTTTTAGCTCCTGCTGGAGTTTCAGGCTGGTAGGTCGAGCTCCAGCCTGGATCCAGCCTTGGCACAGTGAGGGATGTGGGGAGGTCTCAGCAGGCAGAGCTTGCCCAGAGCGTGCAGAGCTTGCAGCAGGTGCAGCTCTGTGCCCAGCAGGCCAGATCCTCCCCCAGGGCTGGGCAATTGAAAGCAGCACACACAAAATACCTGCCTGCATTTTCCATCCACACATCAGGGCAGGAAACTCTGCCTGGACATTTCACTCGCCTGGAAAGGGGCAAAAACATGGAGCCACAGTTTCCCCAAGTAGATAATTATCCACACTTGGTGTCACTCCTCAAAAGGAGCTGGGGGGCAGCTGGAATTGTTTTATTTTCCTCTCCCCATGGATCTTGCTCAGTGAGGCCAAACCTCCTGCATGGAGGTCTTTGTCACCTCAGTGTCCTCCTCCCAGGCACATCCCAGCCAAAGGGCAGCTCTGGGAATGGTTCTGTGCTTAAAAGTGAAAAGCACATGAAAATGTGACAGCCTGTAGAGTTCTGAGTCTGCTCTGAAGTGAAATCATGATTCTCTTTCTTCAAAACAATTTCCCAGTTCCCTTTTTTCTGCAGCATTACTCTGCCAGTGTGGGCTGTTGGTTGCTTATTTTGATGATGGGTTGGAAATGACCAGCTAAGCAGTGAGATACAGTGAAAAACCTCCTTGCAGCTATAAAGGAACACTAAACACTTGTTCCCTGTACCTTTGCATTCACAAAGAGCTGTTATTAGTTGCTAAGCTACCAGTGACCCTTATTAAATTTCCATTTAGGAACAGTGATGAATTCAAAATCATGAGGGGGCTCTGTCACTGGAAAAAAACAACCTCCAATTATTTTAAATACACATTTTCAATAATAGGAAAATAATTTTTTCAGAGCTTTAAAAAAACCCCAAAAAAACAAAAACAGAAAAAACCCAAACCTAAACCAACAAACAAACCCAAGACCACCACCACAAAAAACCCCAACAAACCCAAACCCAGAAAACAGGATCCCACTGCAGGGAGTGTTTGGCCATAGGATGATTTATGCCTATGTAGATATGGAGGAATGACAGTGAGGCTGCTGTAATCCATTGACCTTTGTAAAATAAATATGTAGGGCCTCTTTATTGATCATTTCTAGGCACAGCATCATCATTCAGGAGGAGTTACACTGTTGTACACTTATTTATCTCAAAGGAGACCATTCATCTGCAAGGAGGATGTGGATGCCCAAACCTAATACTTAAAAGCCAGGAAATAGGGTGAAATCAAATAGTGTGAAATCAAAAAGCTGACAACCTTTTCTTCATGTGTAACTTTGAATATTTCTTTTTATTTATCTGTGGTTAAATAGAGAGTCTGTGAGGTGGAGCTGTGAGGGACCCAAATCTCTGATTATTGCCAGAGGGCCAGAATTGTGTCACAGAAGGGAAGCAAAGGGAGGCACATGAGAATTCTCACCTTGCATTGTCAGATTTCCTGTTTTATCTCCTAAATAATCCATTTTTTTTTTCCCCCAGATGTTAAACCATCCAACATTTTGGTAAACTCTAGAGGTGAAATCAAGCTTTGTGACTTTGGTGTCAGTGGGCAGCTGATAGATTCCATGGCAAACTCCTTTGTTGGCACACGCTCCTACATGTCTGTAAGTACAGATTGAAATCCACATTACACAGCTCGGAGTTTGTTAGGCTTGAGTTGTCCCAGTTCTGGTGATCGAACAAGAACCAACTGTTGCTGTTCCTGGTTCAGCTCTTCCTGCATTCCAGGAATATTCTGGTGTCACATCAGATTGTGTGTGTGGGGGAAGAGCTGTTGCAGGAAAAGCCAAAACCTTGGAATATTTATAACCCTGCAGAAGAGCTGGGGCTGTGTCTGCTCAGCAGAACCCAGCCAGTTGTTGCCTTTGGGGGTTGTCTCTCAGAAAAGCCCAGTTTATTTTCTTTTCCTTGGGTTTGTTTTCCTTGGGTTCTCTTCCCATCCAGCATGTGCTGGGCTGGCTCTGCCCTGGCAGAGGGCAGGGAGTTAATGTGGGGCTGTCCCAGGCTGTTCTGTGTCCCTGGCATGAGGAACACCTTGGAAGCTCTTTCCAGAGGAGCTCCCTGTGTGATTGCAGCCCCAGCTCGTGGCAGGAGCAGCTCTCTCATTCTCACACCCTTTGCAGCACACCGTGAGCTGCTGCTCCTGTTCCAGCTCTGGCTGGAGGGTTAGAGCTGTGTGGGCTTGGGCTTCCAGGGAAAAGCTTTAGTGCTGGCTCTGTTCAGCAGGAGCCCTGCACTGTCTCTGTGTCATTTCTCCTGGTGACACACCTGAAACCAGGCTGGGGTGAAGTTCTCACCTCTGGGGGCTGCTGCTAATGAGCAAAACCAAACCCACAGCTCAGCTCAGCCATGCTCCTGCCTTGCCCTGGCTCCTCAGGAGCAGGGATGAGGGCCAAGTGCTCTCTGCCTTCAGTTTCCTTCAGTTTGTTCTTTTTACAGGCTGAGGGTTTTACCTGGGGGGGTTCACTTTGCTCTCTGGCATCACGGACCAAGCCACGAGGGGGATTTTGTCCTGGTAGTGTCTGAGGGATCTTCTCTTGCAGCAGCTCCCTTTGCACACATCTATACACACAAAACCATACAGAATTATTACATGCAAACATCCCTTTTTACCACAGGGAGGTGTGGAAAAACAACACTGTTTATCTTGAACAGATTTCTAGATTTTAATGCTATTTATATTTATGTAACAAGTGCTCTCTCTGTTTCCTGCTCTTTCTCATCCACCCACCTTCCTTTACACTTACATTTTATGAAAATCTTGGGATTTGGACATTTCTATTGGTGTCCAGCAGTTGTGTAGTTTGTCCAGGTGGCTTTGGAATGACTGAGGGGTGAAACTGGAGAAAACTCAAATATCATCTCAGCAAATGCTACGAAACAAATTAAACAAAACTATCACCTCCTTATGGCAGAAGGAAGAGGCTTTACTGCATTCTCACATTCTCTGAGAGGGAGTTTCAAATTGCATATGTATTTTTCCAATATGTGCATGATATCAGAAGAATCTGCACCATTTTGGTAAAATATGAGCTTGATTTTAAAAAGAGTACAGAAAAGTGAATGTTTTCTTTGAGAACTCTTAGTAGAAATGGATTTAAGGGTGAAGTACATCAATGTATTAATAATTTCAGGAACCATTCAGCACTGAACATAGACTGACAAAGCAGGTGCAGAAATGAAGCAAAAGGAGTTGGTGCAGCACTCATGTGCTGGTTTTGGCAGCAGCAGGATGTGGATACACTGCTCAGAACTGAGGATCTGTGAAGCAGTGGGACTGCAATAGTCAGATACACTTCTGATCATCATTCAACTGACCAAAAAATCCCATACCTAGATACCTTTACATTGTGTGAATCTCCTAAAGACAATACAAAATAGATTTTGCCTGCAGAGCCTTGTGTTCGAGTTCCATTAGATGTGTGCTAAAGAAATTTGGGGAACTCCAGGAAAATACCAAGTCACTCATTTGAGCATGCTGTGCTAATAAGTTGGGGTTCCATGCTTTGATTGATGCAGGTTATTGCAGAATGTCATTTTTTGGTACCTCCTTGTCACAGAGCTGCCTCTCCTCCCCTCCCTGTGTTTTGCAGCCCGAGAGGCTGCAGGGCACTCACTACTCGGTGCAGTCAGACATCTGGAGCATGGGGCTGTCCCTGGTGGAGATGGCCATTGGCAGGTACCCCATTCCCCCTCCTGACTCCAAGGAGCTGGAGCTGATGTTTGGCTGCCCCGTGGAGGGAGATTCTCCAGTCACAGAGACCTCGCCGCGGCAAAGAGCGCCCGGCCGGCCCATGAGCTGTGAGTCACAACCTCTCCCTGATTTCCTGACAGCTTCAAGGTGCTTTTAACTCATGCTGGGCTGCACAGAGGGGATTTGAGCTTCTACAAATCAGGGGTGTGTTGGGCACCTGGCTCAGCTTCACTGTGAGGAGCCTGTGGGAGCAGAGCACCAGAGACCTTTCGGTGGTGGCTCTTGTGAGCAGCCCCAGCACTGAGATGGGGCTGCTCACAACTGCCCAATGGTGTCTTTGGAACCCTGGCTGTGAGAATTTCAGATTTCTGTGCTGCCAGGCACTGACCCACAAGAGAGCACTGCATTGACCTGAGGCTGTAGAGAAGGCTTCCAGAATGGAATGATAGAACTGGGATTGTGGGTGTGCAGTTTGGATAGAAATGTGTAATATCACTTAGTAAAAAACACAGAGTTTGAGGTTTTAGAATATAAGAAGATATAATAAAAAAGATATGAAAAATATATATAAACAAGGTGATAGATAGATAGATAGATAGATAGATAGATAGATAGATAGATAGATAGAATAAAACAAGATATAAAAGATATATATATAAAACAAGATAGAAGTTTTAGGGCAGAAGCTGGTCCTTCTTCTTCACCTCCTTCTCCATGGGTTTGGGTGGTTTTGTGTAATTGGATAAAAAGTCCACATTGTGAGCCACAAGTAGTTAGTTATTAGGTGAAAAGTGAAAATAATTGAAGTGTCATTTCCTAATTAGACAGTTTGTCCTTAAAAAGCCTTGTAGAGAGAAAGATAGAACTCCATTTTTAGTTTTAAGTGCTGTAAAACTCAAAATTTGTGAGACTATAATATAAATAACTAATAAACATCTGAGTCTGAACAAGAAACACCATCTGACACATTTAATCCCAACCTTAACAAAAAAAACCCAAAACTCCACAAAGTGGTGCCCTGTGTGAGGATCAAACTCAGAACCTTCAGATTTCATAATCTGATTTTAAAAAACTGATAAAAACCCGAAAAACCACTCTGAAATCCCAGTCTGGTGCTCTGGTTTTCTCCAAGGTGCTGATCCCAGTGCAGCAGGATGATCCCAGTGAAGTGAGTGCTTTGGGTCAGACCTGGAAATGTCTCCTTGCATGAAAGCATTTATTTCCCTGTTGCTCCTTTTCCCTGTAAATCTGCTGGGTGCCAGAAGTGTCAGGCCTGGGTTTCCTACAGCACCCCTAAAGCCATGCAGGGAGAGTGACACTGATCCAAATTTCTCCCATTTCTCTCCCATTTCTTCCCAGCCTATGGATCAGACAGCAGACCCCCAATGGCAATCTTTGAACTCTTGGATTACATCGTCAATGAGGTAATTTATAAACTTAAAAATCTGTTCTTCACAGCTGTAAACTCTGAAGGCATCCTGGAGTTTGGGGTTGGTGCTGTTTAGTCTGGTTTAGCCTTATGACAGTCACAATTCTCTTCTCTTTCAAAGCAAAAAGCATGCTCATGTTAGCTGTCATTTGTAGCAGCTGGATAACAATTGTTCCAGCTGGATGAATTATTGACAACTGTCCAGCTCACCCATTGAAAGGCACAGTTGGTGTCTGGGTCCCTGCATTGCCTGTGCCACTGATAAATTGATAAATTGCTTCTGTAACTCATCTGCTTGCACAATTCTCTCAGATTACAAATCTGTTTTGCATATTATATAAACCCCAATCTGCCAGCACTGACTCTGGGGATGGAGTTGCATTGAATCACTGCAGCTGCTGTGATCCTGTATTGCAGCACCCCTGAAGGGTCAGTTTGGGCTGAAAAGCTGCAGTAGTTCAGAGTTTGGCAATATTTTCTTGTGCCACCTCTGACTGAGCACAAACTTCTTCAGCAGGAGCTGCTCCCTCCAGCACAGGCTGTGCTCCAGTCAGGGAGGGGTGCAGGCCTTGTCTGCCCTGTGCATAAAATGAACTCAGTGTGAGGATGGGAACTTATCCCTGAGCCTGTGGCCTGAGGATGAGGCAATGATGTGCAGGTTTATGCAGTCCCCCTTCTTTATTTGTCAGAATTCTGTCTGAATTCAGAGCCTGAACCAACTCATTGCCAGGGACAGAAAAGTGACATCCAAAGGATTATGGAACTAATGATGTGCAGGGCATCTTCCCTCAGCACTGTGGGGAATGACAGGGTGCTAATTAGTGCTCTGAGCCTTCCTTAATGAGAGCTGAGGCTGTGCTCCCCCCATCCAGGTGTGTGTGTGGAGAAAACAGAACAACCAACCAACCAAAACCCAACAAAACCCACCCCTACCAGGGAAAGTCTGGTTTAGAGCAATAACCCAGATCAGCCAGGGCTGCACAGCTTTGCTCAGATGGGGACATCTAACTGTCCCATACTGAATGATTGCTGATGTTAAAACTGTATTTATCTATTACAGCCACCTCCAAAACTGCCCAATGGTGTCTTTGGTTCTGAATTTCAAGATTTTGTTAACAAATGGTGAGTATTTTCTCTATTTTCTGTGTGCTGAGTGGCAGAGGGACATGCTGGGCTCAGCTTTGTCTGTCAGGCCCTCGGCAGTCAGAGTCCCTGCTCCAGGCCAGGGCAAATGTAAGGATTGCAATCAGCATAATCAATCCTGTTTGGGTGTTAATTACCTCACAGGCAGCAGGTGCATCCAGAGGAGCCCCAAGGCTGGGGGATATTCCCCTCTTTAGCCCTGAATTTGTGCAGCTCAGAGCAGTCCTTAGGGAGTGACCCCAGCACAAACAGCTTCTGCAGGGCTCAGACACCTCCTCCTGCAGTGCTGGGCCATGGGCTGCTCAATCCTGCAGGCTCCAGGTGTTTTTCCTTGCCCATGAGCCAACACCTTCATCCCAGCAGCCATTCCCCATCTCCTCACGGCCCCAGCTGCACCTCAGTGGTGCCAGCACTGAACCAATGCTAAGGGGGCAGCTCATTGCAGTTCAAATGTTTGTTTATTTATCAAATATCTCTATTTACAGCTTCCAAAAGGAAGGACAGTCATGCAATAGCTCTACTTGATCCTGAACTTGAGGAGACTTGGGGCAAAGAAATGTGAGGGATAAAAATGGGTTCATGTGGGTTTAGTTGAAATGGGATTTATCTCCCCAGCTTGGTTTACACAATCATCAGTCTCAGACAATCAGGATTTCTTACCTGGAGCTGTGGAACCCCCAGAAGGGAACTGCAGGCTCCCATCTCTGTCTGAGAGGCACCTGGTGCATTTACTGAGTGGTGTCAGACCAGAGCAGTCCAACCAACAGGACACAACTGGAGCCTTATTTTAAAAGATAATGGGGTGTAACTTGTGCACCACTTTGTGTTTTCCCAGTTTAATTAAGAATCCTGCTGAAAGAGCCGACTTGAAGCAGCTGATGGTGAGTGAAGGTTTCCAATCTGATCTCAGAGCCCTTTCCCAGGCAGGTTGGGTTCCCAGCTGCCCAGAGCAGTGGCTTGAGGGTGGCTGGTGGCCCAAGAGCAGCTCAGCTTGGGCAGGAGCAGCTTTTCTGAGCTAGAGACCAAGGGGCTGCAGCTCTCACACCTCCTACAGCAGGGACTGTCAAGGAAACCAAAACCTGGTGGGTTGTGGAGTCTGCCATTTGATAATCACAATGGGTGACTTAATTAATTAACAAAAGAATTCTCTCTTGAGTCTATTAGTTAATAATAAAGTATTGATTAATACTTTTAGAAGGACAAAAAAAATAAAGCTCCACATACCATATGGACTAATTAAATACATTTTTAATCATCTGTTGTGAAACACAAAATTTGTCACTTTTTTACCAGCTTTGTCTGGCAAAGTCTGTAGAACTCAGCACACATCCTGCATTTTTCTCTGTGTAAAATAACCAGATCAGTCTCAGTGCATCTTTTTATGGTTTTAAGTGTAATGCCAGCACTTCAGTTGTACTGCAGGTTTCCCCTGACCCTGCTGCACAATAATGGTGCAAAATGCAAAGAGACTCTTTTTATCACAAAAAGCCTTTTAGTGCCCAGGCAGACACTTTCCAGAGTATTACCCTGAGTGGCTGAGCCACATCCTCATCATTTCTGTGGTGCAGAGGCACTGGCAGGATTCCTCTGGGACACTTTGCCTGGTGCTGGCTGTTCCCTTTCTGAGGGAATTTCTCCACGTGCCCTGTAAAGTGTCACAGCTCGGTTGCTCCAGGCGGATTTGTGGGTGCTCCTGAGGGCTGCCCCTGATCAGCCTGAGGGCTGGCACCCTGACCCTGTTCTCCTGTGCCCAGATCCATGCTTTCATCAAGAGATCCGAGGCGGAGGAGGTGGATTTTGCGGGGTGGCTCTGCTCCACCATCGGCCTTAACCAGCCCAGCACCCCCACGCACGCCGCCGGCGTCTGAGCCTGGGGCCAGCTCCTGGACTGTACCTCTGGTGACAACCACGCTCTCCTGGTCCTCTCTCCTCAGCTTGTACCTGTTCCAACATGTATTTCACCTCTTGAGGAAGAATGTCTTGATAGCATGTGCCAAAACGGTTTTAAATCTCGTCCTAAACTAATTGGTATCGTTCCGGGTTCCGTCGTTCACTGACCAAATGTAAGCTGTGTAAGTTCCAGTGCTTGCTGATTTTAGGTGATTATGGATATTCTTTCTTAATGAAAATATCACTGGGGCAGGGGGGGGTTGGCCCCTGGCTTGTTTGAACCTTATCAAGACTCTTTGTAAATCGTTGGTACTTCAATCATGCTTTCCCCGAGCTCCTGGGCTTGGGATCGGGATGCTCCGAGCCTGTCTGTGAGCATGCTTTGCTGCTGCCCAGCTCTTCCCAAAAGTTAGGCTCCAATTTTGCTGTTGTCTAGAGATCTCTCTCTCTTTGCAGGTGAAGAAGGCAAGAGCTCTGCATTTCTCAGAATGCACAGGGCAATATTCTAATTGTAGACTTGTTCATATTTCTATATTTATTTTTCGAACATATCATCATCCTTGGATTTAGTGATGTATGTCTTTCTAATTGATTTTTAAAAGTTAGTTCTTGGAAGTGTCCTATGGAATCAAGACAATGATCCAAGCACTTTGCTTTCTTTTAACCTAAAGAGTCATGACAACTGTGTTTAGTGTCTAAAAGTGTATGAAAATCCTTTATTGTTTTATTCTCTCAGATGTTTAGCAATGGGTTCTCTTAATAAATATATTATCAAGTAACTTCTTGAAGCTTTTTTTAAAACTTGACCAAAGCTTTTAATCTGGTCACTGCACTATAAATTTCAGCTCTTTGAAAGGATGCTTGGGATGAGGAAATGCCTGAAATTCTTCCCCAGAAGGAATCCCCATCAGCGGGCCATGAACTTCCACATGGCCAAAGGATCAGGTATCAAAGGGCTGGCACAGCCCGGGCCAGCAGAGGCAGGAAATGACTCATGGACAATCCAGGCCTGTGCTGGCTGCAGTGAGACCTGAAGTGACAGCTGGGAGGGCGTAAATTAAACTCTTTCCTGAGCTTTACCTACCCCAGCAAACAGAGCCTTTTACTGTTTGCTAAAGAAATGCACAGCAAGTTTTGGGAGCCTGAACTCCCACTTTGGCTTGTTCCCCCAGACAGCAATAATTTGGGCACTGCAAGCACAGCTGTAAGGACAGCAGGAAAAGAACTTTATTGCAACATGCACTAGAACTGGGCTGTTCAAATCCAAAAGCACTCGTTCACAAAAGCAGCAGGAATTCTATCCATCAAAACTACTCTGGACCATGCTGGGCACACATAACATTTTTCAACAGTCAAAATTACCCTCTGGAGTTGAAATGTGTCAAGAAAGGCCAGGATGGCTCTTCACACACATCACTGCAAGGGTTTATTTGACCACAGCAGTTTTGGCTCAGACTTCTGGGATTTTTTACCTGTCAGGCTTGGGAAAGCTCTGTTAAACAATCTCTTCACTCTTGTTCTGAATTCCTTCATTAAGACATTCAGGATCCTCAAAACCCAAATAGTCTTTAGTACAGGATGAAGCCACATTTACAGCCCAACAGTTTCCATTGGTACAAACCAAACAAGAGCCAAATTAACATCATTAAACAGTGGCAGGAATTCACTGGAGGCTGAATGTCAGTTCTGACCACCCCCAGGATACCAGACACTTTTCCAAATGCAAGAATTGTGGAGATTTCACATCACTTTCCATTTATAACTAAGTTCTTAAACTCCTCATGCTCCTCCTTGAGAATCACATGAAATCAGACGACCTGGCCTTGATTTGTGAGGTTACAATGAGAGAAAAATAAAATAACAGCAATTTAAGAGTATTAGCTTAGTACGAGCACCACGGATCATTTCTTAGTCTACAATTTGTGGACAAATAAAAGGCTCCTTGCTGCTGCTCTGAAGGAGCTGAAGTAGAAAGTCCTGCTCTGGGACAGACTGACAGAGCTGAAGAGCACCAGGGGGACAGAGAGACCTCCCTGCTGTGCCCAGAACTGGGCTGACACTGGGAGGCCTCTGGGAGTAACTCCATGGAACTGAGAACACAGCAGCTGCAGGCTGGAGACAGCCCTGGACACATCTTTTCTCATCTTTCTGTATCTTAAACTGCCAGTTTAGGCAAATGAGGTTAGGATGTTATCACTGGGGCAGCAGCTCCAGGACCTGGATTTGTTTCTCACATCGGGAAGTGAGAACAGACAAGTTATTGCTTTTAGTGCATGTGTTAATTGGTCTGGTTGATCATTTGCTTCTCCCTTCCACATACAGAGATGTTGTAAGAGCTACATTAGGTTTGAAATGTGGAATGGATTATGCTACATATTTGTGCAGCAGATTTTCATTCTTTCAACATCTGAGTCAAGATGTGCCCAGCCTGGGAAGTTCCCGTGTTCAGTGTCACTGCCCTCGACTCTGACATGTCAGACAGTTCATACCCACACAGCACAACATGGAAATCACTTGGTGAGTTTCAGATGAATGAAGAAGAAATTCCTGAGTCTGTATTAAAAACCATCTCTGATCTCTCAAGAATCAGATTCCTCCTCCTCTTCCTCCTCCTCCTCTTTATCATCCTGAAGACTGAGGTGTAACTCAGTTTGATTGATGGCAGCCTCATTGTCCATCTGCCCAAGAGTCTGTCAGAGAAAAGGGCTGATTACCAAACCCAGCACAAACACCAAACACTTCCCAAATCACTAACAAAAATGTTACAGCTGTGTAGTCACTGTTAATGAAAGATCCCAGCGCTGGAAGCGAGGGCCCAGCACAGCAACAAGGCCCTGCTCTCCATGGCAAAGCTGCACCTGGGCCAGGCTGGCCAGGTATTGAGTGAAAAGCAGCAGCACCTGTGTCTGCACCCCAGGGTCACAAGCATGAAACAGAATATTTAACACATGGGGAACTGAGCCTGCAGCACACAGCTATTTCCCAATGCCCCTGGAAACACCGTGCTGCTTTTGGGGATGGGAAAAGGTGAAACCCTTGAAACAAACCAGCAGCAAAACTGACATTGTACAGCTGAGTTTGCAGTGATGGGAAGCATCAATGAGGTGACACAAGGAGCTGCACAGGAGAACCACGCAGAGCTCTGCTCCTGCTCCCAGCCAGCCGCGGGGCCCCCTCCGAGCCCAGGGTCCCCCTTACCTGCTGAGCGTCCTCGGCCAGGGCTGGCAGGGGCACAGAGACGTTCTCCTCGCCGGCCCTGATCATGGACTGCAGCGCCAGCTCCTCCACCTGCAGGGACGGCACTGAGCACTGCCGGCATTGTCACCATACCCCGGCCCTGGCACCACATCCCGGCCCCGGCACCACATCCCGGCCCCCGCAGCCCCGGCACAACCCCTGCCTGACCCTGCTTATCACTTCCCCCTCGGAACTCTGGGCTTTTTTACCTGTTAAAGCTTTGTTAAATCTCCTGCTCTAAATTCTGTTCTAAGCTCCTTTATTATGATATGCATTAGTCTCTAAAGCCAAGCAGTCTTCAGTTCCACTCCTCAAACTATCCCTTCTCCATCTCTCAGCTAAGGCAAACCCTGCACTCACATTTACCTCTTAGAGACGTATCCTGCTCATACTCACAATTACATTTATCTCTTGCTGTATCCTGCATACACTCACATTTACCTCTTAGCAATGTATCCTGCTCATAGTCACATTTATCTCTTGATGTACACTACACACATTCACATTTACCTCTTAGAGATGTATCCTGTGCTCACTCACATTTATCTCAGTGTACTCTACATGCATCACACTCATTTACCACTTACAGACATATCCTACATACACTCACACATTTATCTCTTAATGTACATATTCACTCACAATTACAGGTACCTCTAACAGATATACCCTATACGCATTCGTAATTACATTCACCTCTTTGAGATGCACCCTGCGCAATTACGGTTACCTCATTTAGGTGTACCCTGCACGCAACTGCATTCACCTCTTTGAGATATACGCTGCACACAGTTACATTTACCTCTCAGAGCACCGCAGATGGATGCCCCTTTCCCAGAGCACCTGCGAGCAATTCCCCGCTCCCTCCCCCCATTGCCGGCGGGGCGCAGGGCCCGTCCCGCGGCGGAGCGCGGGGCTGAGGGGCAGGCCCGGCCGCGCGGGACTGAGGGGCAGGCCCGGCCCCGCCGTTCCCGTTCCCGTCCCCAGGCCGCCCCCGCAGGCCCGGCAGGCCCCGCGCACCCGCAGCCGGCGGAGCTGGTCGTGCAGCGCCGCCTTGACCCGCAGCAGCGTCTCCTCCTCGCGGCGCAGCTCCTGCAGCCGGCTCAGCATCGTCCCCGCCGGGGCACCGACCAACCGCCCCGCCCCCTGACGTCACGGCCCGCCCGCCTGACGTCACACCGCCACAGCGCCGCACCGCTGCCGCCCCCGCGCGGCCACCGCCGGTCACTGCACCCGCGGGCTCGGCCTCAGCCACGCCGCCCTCCTTCTCCTCCTCCTCCTCCTCCTCTCCCCGGAAGTTCGAACGCTGCTCGCACACGCACACCCGACACAGCTTTCCGTATTCCAACAATGTTTATTAGGGACAGCCCGCGGGCACAGCCCCCGCGGGGACCCCGGGGCAGCACGGCAGCGGTTATGCCTTGGCCTCGGCCTTTGCCGCGGGCTTGGCGGCCTTGGCTGTCTTGGCCTTCTTGGCAGGGGGCTCTGCCTTGGTTGCAGCTGGGGCCTTGGCAGCTGCCAGCTTGGCCAGGGCCTTGGCTTTCTTCTCTTGCTTGAGTTTGTGCTAGAACAGACAGAGAGATGATCAGTCAGGGCACCACCTGAAGCCCAGCCCCAGCCCGGGCACCCACTCACGTTCTGCGCGTGCCGCAGGATGGTGTTGCGCCGCATGGTTTTGGCATACGGGTTCAGCTTGATCATGATTCTCAGGTTCTTCAGTGGGTTCTTCTTCAGGACCCTGCGCTGAATCTTCTTCCTGAAAAGCACAGCCACGTTGTATCATCAGTGTGTTTCGCAATGCCACTTCTGCTAAATTCCCCCTGAGATCTAGTCAACTGCTATTCCTTCTGTTCAAACCCAGAAATTAGGAAATCCCAGCCTGAAACCAATTTCAAACCTCACTGCACAGCCTTTGTTCATGAAATCAAATCACTCACTTTGGAGCACGCAGGGCCTTCTGGATTTCCTGGCTTCTCATGATTCTTCCAATATCCGTATTGGTCATCTTGTGCATGGGCAGGCTGCAAAACCAACGTTCAGAGTGTGAGTGGGTGATAAAACCGTGGCTAATTCACCACAACCAGGCATTCAGGAGCAAGCCCCAGTGTCCCTTTCCCTGGGAAAGGGGGAACCTTCTTGCCCCCCTGGCTGACTCACTTGTAGTCGCTCTTGAGCGTGGCTGCCTTGCGCCAGGTGCCGTACAGATCGTCCAGCTTGCGGAACGCGCTCTCGGTCCAGATGCAGAAACGCCCCACGTGGCCCCCGGGAGCGAGGCGCAGCAGGTTCAGCTTGTTCACGTTCAGCAGAGTGATTCCTGCAGGAAAGCAGGCAAAGCAACCCCTTCAGTTTGTGATTAAAATTGAGGATTATGAGGCTAAGCAGTAGATGAGATGCAGAAAGAGACTGGGGGTTTTTGGCTTTGATATTACATAGCTACACATACCTCAGTATGAACATCTACTGAATTTTAAATTAATAATAAGCCTACTTCCAGCGGCAAACTAACCAGCCTCATTTTTAATTGCCCCAAACACAGCTGAGGGCTGGAACAGCTGCAATATTTGTCACAAAACCCCTAAACATCACCTCACCAGGTTCTTACAAAGATCAACCACTGCAGCCAGTCAGCACTTCCACTCAATCATGTGTTTCAGAAACACGGACCATGAAGTGGAATCTCATCATTCCAGGCAGTGTCCCAGCAGAGGAGGGAGTGTGTCCCAGGTTAGTTACCGGGGATGTTCCGGAAAGCTCTGATGATGCCGTTGTCCTCGTTGTAGATGATGCAGGGTCCCCTGCGCTGGATGCGGCGGCGATTCCTCATCTTGCCCTTCCCGGCCCGCATGCGCTGGGAGGCGTAAACCTGGGAAAAGCAGAAACTCAACATCCCAGAGGCCCACAGCCCAGCAGCCAGACCCAACACAACATGGTCAGAACTTCACCATCGTCACTGCAGATCTGCAACACGGACCGGTGACATGTTCATCATTCTCCAGAGTCAAAGCACAGAACTATTCAGAATTCCTACTCTAATACCCGCACAGCTGATCACCTGGGTTCTGCCCTTCAGTTAACACCTTCCCAGCTCACCTTTTTGATGTCATTCCAAGCTTTAAGCTTCTTCAGGAGGAGAACAGCTTCCTTGGTCTTCTTGTAGCCCTCAACTTTGTCCTCAACAACCAGAGGAAGTTCTGGAATCTCCTCGATACGGTGGCCTAGAGAGGATTTCACAAGACACTCAGTGCTGCTCACTGACCTTGGCTGGACCATTTCTCAAAGTTATTTTTTTGTATATTCATAAATAACATATGATAAATTAAATTAATGATAGAAATTAATGAAATGAAGTCCAGCACAGTAACCAGAGCAGTGAAGTTCCAGTGGTCTTACAGGTCTCACACAGGACTTTGTGTACCCGAGTGTTAAGTCTTTGCCTCCATGAACAGAAATCCAATTGCACTGCAAGAGTCCATCTAAGCCACCACAAGTACCCAACACTGCTCAGACAAACAAGTGCAGAGGCAGATTTCTCACCTTTAGACATGACCAGGGCTGGCAGGGCAGAGGCAGCCAGAGCAGAGCAGATGGCGTAACGCTTCTGCGTGATGTTCACCCTGCGGTGCCAGCGCCGCCAGGTCTTGGTCGGGGCGAACATGCGGCCACCACGACACATCTGGGAGCTGCAGTTAAGGACAACTTTGTGGAGCTTTCTTATCCCAAAGCGACTCCTCATTGCTTGCTCAGCATTAATGGGTCGTCAACCACCCGTGCCAGGATTCTGACAGCAGGCAACTGTCCCTGGGCACAGGGTAAGGCGCAAATTACGACATCATGGCAAGACAGAATTTGGGAATCACATCACATCAATGTGAGCTGCAGCCATTTCCTCAAGAAAAAGATTCCATCTCACATTTAGATAATTATAAATGTTTCTGCTGGTTGAGCTCAGTGCCCCCAAAGCCAGCAAGCCATGGAAGGATACGTTGCCAAAGGCACCCTGGCCAGAGCGGTGAGTGCCACCACCCCGGACACGTGGGATTCGAGCAACAGCTCTGCCAGTACCCCATGATTCAGCACTGGTCTGGTGACCTGCAACAGAGAGAGAGACACATTGTGAGGGTCATCCAGGTGACACCACTGCCATGCTCCCACAGCGAGAGGGACGCTGAACTCAGGGCACTGATCAGAACTTCCACCCAATCATGTGTTTCAGAAACACGGACCAATGAAGTGGAATCTCATCATGTCAGTGTAACAGATCTTGAGCAGGAAAACTTAATCCTAGTCTGTTAATGTACCTGATTCTGACCTAAGATCTTTAAGACTTATTTTAAGCTTGATCCTCAATCTGGAGGTCTGATTTGGCACTGCTATACGTAGCAAGTTAGGATGTTTGTGTGAAACGCAGAAATAAGGTTTAAAAGGCATGTTCCTAGCACAGACTGCTTGGGAAGCAGAAGTTATCTGCACAAACAACAGAAGCAAATCTAACAAATGCCCATTTGCAGTTTTTCCTTGGACAATGCCTCAAGCAAGTCTCACGAGGTCAATGTAGAGCAGGGATTTCACTTGGAACACTTTCAGCCATGTTATGTTTTTCCTGCAATGATGATTTCATCTGAGGACTACAATACCTCCAGCAACGTGCACTTCAAGCAAGACCATAGAATACCCCAAAATACCACCTTGATGCTCCTCAGAATAATAAAACTGCTGCATTTTAAACCATTTAAAACCACACTGTTAACAACTGGCCTTGCCTTCTACACAGAACCCCACAAATACGCACTTCTCTTATCCCAACTCCAGCTTTATTTCCATGTGAGCCTCTCTGCAGTGCAGCCCTGATGCCTCGTGAAGGCTGACCTAGAACAGAGGCTAGATAGAGTTACATAAAGTAGGGAGGCTTATTTATCAGGAGGTTTCAATGGATACACCTTGGGCAGTCAGGGCTGCACCCAAGATGAACCAAAATGGTCACAAAAATGGATGCCTGGTCATGGGGGGGGGGGTCTCATATTTTGTAAGTTTTAGTCTATTTGCATATTGGAGTTAATTGCCCAATTACAGCTTTAGCTTATGAAGTTCCACCCTGCTTGTTTTTCTCTCTCCAGCCCACGGTGTTTGTGCTCTTGGGCCTGAGATTTGGATCATGTGTCCTTGGTGCCCAGCTGGAGCAGGAATTGTTTTGTGTCCCTGCTCTGTGCACAGAGCTCCCCATCGCTAACGCGCAGCTCGGACTGAAGCAGTGCACACACCACAGCACTCAGAGCCCGAACAGCACAAGAGGCAGTGCTGAGTGCCCGGCCGTACCTGCGAGCTCGCTGACGGCGTAGGGCTGCCGGTTGTTCTTGCGCAGGTTGGTGTGCACAAAGTTGACCACGTCGGGCCGGATGGGCGCCTTGAACACGGCGGGCAGCGTCACGTTCTTGCCCGACGCCTCTCCCTTCTCGGAGTACACGGAGATCAGCGGCCGAGCGCAAGCCTGGGGAGGCACAAACCCTCTAAGTACAGAGTGGAGCGAGTTCCTGGGGTTGGAACCCCTCAGATATTGCTCAGAACCGAGGAGTCGTCAGCTCGGCAGCGCCAGCACACTGACAGCAGGCAACTGTCGCTGGGCACTGGATAAGACGCAAATTACGTCATCACAGCAATATTGTGCTCCAAAGCTCACCCCAGAGAGCTACACCTGCACTCCCAAGGAATTGATACAATTCAGCCTCTGGGCTCTGTAATAAACCCCTTCCAAACTACTTCCCAGCTACTATTTAAAAAACCCACCTGTGTTAACCAAACATTTGTAATTCATTTATGAAATACTGTAACCAGCTCATTAAACAGTGTCAGAGGACACTGAACAACCTCTGGTGCTTAAAAATTTGTGTAGTGTACAATTAAGCTGCTCTCAGCACCAGCTGCCTATCAAAAAGCTGAGAGGATACCCCAAAATAGCCAGAGGATGAGCATCAGCTTAAAAAAAAAAATGTTTTAGCATTATGTTGTATCGGTTGTTAACTAATCTGGTGGTAACTGTACAGGCAAAGCACTCTGCTTCCCCCTCCCACCTGCAGTTCATTTTAGAGGTATTAAAATGCTTCCAAACTCCAAACTAAGTAGCCAATAGCACCATCTCTGCATGTGACACTGGTCCCACGCAAGGCTAGGGCCCCTGGTGTTAACCCAGACCCCAACACAAGCAACAAACTCGGCTAGGGTGAAGGCATCTGAGCACAATCTCAGCTGTATTGGCAAGAAAAACTGTTAATTTGCAACCTGATTCTAAACCAAAGCCTCTTAAAAGCTGTTTTGCAAAAAAAATAGGTTAAAATAAGAAATATATACAAGCCGTTCTTCCCACTGTAGATGGGCGCAAACACTCCCGTGCGGCCTGTTTCGCTTTAGATAAATACATCAGGAAACTACAAAGCGCTGCTAGATGGCGATGGGGACCCATCCCATCCCTTTCCGTGCCCATGGAAAGGAGAACTTTGGGCCGACCAGGCCGAGCTCCCTCCCGCGGCCTCCCCAGCCCGGCGCGGCCCGGCCCCGCTCGGTGCCTCACGGGCTCCACGCGGCCGCCGAGCCCTGACGGGCCCAAAATGGCGGCCGCGCGCCCCACGCCGCCAGCGTGGCCCCCGAGCTGCCCTTAGCTCGGCCCTGCCCGCTGGGCCCGGCTCCCCCGGGTCGGCGCCAATGCCCTCCCCGCTCCCCCCGGTCCCCGCTGTCCCGGGCCCGGCCCGGCGCTCCCCTCACCATGGCGGCGGAGCTGCTCGTGCGGCCGCCCGCCTGCGCCGCGCCCCGACCGGAAAAGGAAGGACTCGTCACACTCCCGTCAATACGTCTATGTCCCTCCGCCCTCTGACAGCCGCTCCTGCCGCGCCGGCCGGTCAACCTCCGACACCCAGTCCAAGTTCGGAACCGAGCTCCAGCCCCGGTCCCCGTCTCTATCCAAGTTCCTTCGGCCCCGCCGCGCCCATCCCGAGCTCTCCGGGCGCCTCTGTCCCGCTCAGTTCCCAGCCAAAGCAGGGGACTCTGTTCCGGCGGAGGGATCCAGCGTGACGCGTCACCCTCCCCTCACAGACACCGCGTAGCGCCGGCGGGCGGGAGGTTCGACTGTGGCGGGCGGCGATGGCGGCGGAGCGGCGGCGCCGGGCGGGCGGCGACCTGAGCGGGCTCCTGCTCCGGTGAGGGTCGGGACTGCTCCGGGGGCTGAGCGGGTGCCTGTTCCGGTGGGATCGGGGCTGTTCCCGGGGATGTCCGGGCTCTTGAACCGGTGTGGATCGAGGTCACTGCCTGAGGGTCTCCGCTGCTCTGCTGAGGGAGGTCCGGCCCCGCTTGTGGGGAGGCTGCTGAGGCTCCGGTTGTAGCCTTGGAGTGTTTGTTTTATGTGGGTAATGCTGGTGTTTAACGAGGAATATTGAGGGGAAAGGTCGTGTGTCTCAACGTTTTCTTTTCTTTCAGGGTACGTGAAGAAGGAAAGGACAGTATCCCCGAACATCCCTATATCTATGAGGTAAAACCATAGACTGGTTGGGGTTGGAAGGGAACTTGAAGTTCATCCCGTTTCTCCCCGGCCATGGCAGGGACACTTTCCACTGTCCCGGACACCTTCCACTGCTGCTCCAAGCCCTGTCCAGCCTGGCCTTGGGCACTGCCAGGGATCCAGGGGCAGCCCCAGCTGCTCTGGGCACCTGTGCCAGGGCCTGCCCACCCTGACAGGAAGGATTTCTTTCTAGTTTCCAGTCCACACCTACTCTGTCAGTGTGAAGCTTTTCCACCTTGTCCTGTCAACTCCATCCTCTTAAAAAAATGGTGAAATGCAGTGTCTCTATCGAGTGAGTTTAAAAGTTTTGTTTTGATTTTTTTTTTCTTTTTGCAGACTGATGTAGAGATCTCATTGGTTGGTGGCAGTTGCAAAAATCCTGTTGAAAAATTTTGGAATGGAAGCAGTGCAATGTATATTTTGCAGAAAGCTGTAAGTGTGCTTGGTAGATGTTAAATGTAATCCAGACTTTTAAATTCCTATCAGATGTTTTTTCACACACCTTACATTCACATTTCTCTTCAAGACACACAGTGAAGAAAGTGACTCCATGGAGGAATCAAGAACAGATGATGCTGTTTATGCCTCTGAGGTTTTGCCAAAGGAGAATCCTGGAGCCCTGGCTCTTTCTGTTGGAAGAGCAAAGTAAGTGTGAAAGCTTTCCCTCCCCTTTTGAGGGAGATTTCTTTTGTAATTCTGTGTCTCTTTCTAATATTCAGAACCTGTATTTTCAATGCCCTAAATAAAATTACTCATTAGTTTATGAGGAGTTGTGTTTTTTCCATCTTGCAAAAGGGCCTCCCAACTTTTAATGGCTTAGAAGTGTTTTTAAAAGTAGCTAAAATCCAGGTATTGGAAAAGCACTTGTGATCTGGGCTGTTGGGTTAGTGGGGTTCACTAGGCGTAGATGAGCAAAAAAAGCTCACTAAAACTTCAGTGCTTATTTTTTTGGTAAAGCTCCTGTTAAAAAAAAAAGCCCTAAACATCTGTTTTGCATCTTTGGTGTTACTAAAATACCAATGCATGGTACCAAAATGTGGTTTACCTAACTCATGTGTTGTTTTAATTAAAATGCTTAAAATGTAATATTTGATTATAATTTTAGAATCTTCAGTTTACATTAATATATTGTATTATTTGCTGGCATCTTACTTTCTCCCTGTTCCTGTCTCCAGGCAGTTGATTTCCTTGTACACGATGGTGCAGAACCCAAACGTGCCCTCGCTGGGGATGAGTGACCTGGCTGTGCTCCCTCCCCTGTGGGCCAGGGGTGATGGCTCTGACCCTCAGCACACCTGCTGGATTGGAGCTGAGCCTCTCAAGGCTGGAAACAAAGTCACAGGGATCAATATTTACACGGTTTCATGTGATGGTAAGGTGCTCATGGTGCTCAGAAAATAAAATGAGCAAGGCTAAAAAATGTGGGAATGCTGATGTCACAATGCTGTCTTTGTTCTTTGTGTGATACATGCTTGGAAATGCTCTGTATTCCTGGATTTAATGAGCAAGAAGGGATTAAAATAAGAGAAAAGATGTTTTTAACCAATGCTGTGGGGGGGAATGGCTTTTTAATCTACCTGATGCACCTGTAGCTGTGCAGGCCTACCTCAACTCATTTTAAACTTCTAAACTGCTGCCATTCAGCATCTTAACCTCTGGCTCATTCTAAACATTTATGTACGTTCATATCAGCTCTTAGATCACACAATAGAGAAATGCAGGGAGAATTCCTGCTTTCTAAAGGACAGCATGAGCCATGCCTCAGCAAATGGGGTATTTGGGAATGAATTTGAAGTGCCAAATTTGAGTTGTGTCAAATGGGGTTTTTGATTCTCACTTTTTTCCTTTCCCAGGTCCTACAGCTGATAAAACCCATTTTCCAAACCTGGAAGAGCTCAAAATGGAACATAAAATAAGGCATCATTCATCTCTTGTAGGTTTTTATGCCCTGTCATGGCTTCAGTTGAAGTTTAAAAACTGTTTTGGGATTTATGATGCTGGTTTGGGGAAGCTTTTTAGATCTTCTATAGAAACCACCTTAGTATAATTCCATAGTATAACAGTCTGATTTCAGGTCATGTTTATAATGCATTTGTCTGGTGTTAACCCCTTTTTGCATGCATGTGAAATGCTTTTAAAATCACTTTGCCTGTGGTAGTTTTGTTTTTTACTTTTGAAATCTGTTCATTTTAGGTGACAACAAAAGGATTTGCTCGGTATGAGCTGATTGCAGCTGCTGCAATAGAGGACACCATTGCAGAATCTGGCAGCAACATCTTTGTGGATATCACATGGAATGGTGTGGAAAAGGTTCTGGAGACTCCCCCAGTGACCTCTGCTGCCACCCTGGTAAGTCAGGATGGAAAAGGCAAATAAACCCAAGCTCTTGGCACTACTCACATAATGAGGACTATAAAGAAGATAAAAGCAGTGTAACCTGTTCATAAGCTGAATTATAAGTAGTGCTGACATGCTTCTCACTGATGAAAATTTTAAGACACTTAATTTCTAAAGTTTGAAACTGAGATAAACTTGTGGAACTTTCAGAACATTGCCCTGGAGTCGGGGGACCCCAGAAGTCCTGTGTTCCAGCTGTACCGAGAGCTGCAGCTCCTCTTGGTGAGTGCAGGGGACAAATTCCAGTTCACATGTGCGTGGAAGGGGGATTTTATGTGCTAATAATTTACTTTATTGAAAATTTTATCAAACCTTTCAGTGATAACTTCAAGTGTTTGTTTTAGCCGAAACTTTGAGCTCAGTTTTAGAAATCTTGAATAGAAAGAGGATAAGGTATCCAGGAAATTCTGAACATTTGTAACTCCTGGTTAGCTGTGCAGAGATTTGTGATTCTTGGTGAAGTTGTCTGTGAAGGATGACACGTGCAGGACTCCCAGGAAGAGCTGATTTCTGTTGGGGTTTTCCTGCTGCTTTAGGCTTTGGCTGAAGGGCTGAAGGCAGGTGTGACTGAGTGGCCTGAGCCATCAGAGTCTGAATCAGCTCCTCAACTGGTCCAGGAGTTCCTGACTGGTAAGTGCTGCTTGTTCCATGGGGAGGGAGGGGTGTGGCACTTCACAGGGATAAAAGGGAATTCACATACAACTTTCAAAGCATTGCAACAGGAAATGTTCATTTCTGTGCTGGAGCCACTGCACAGAGTAGTTAAATAGGTTAAGACATTTTTGTCATTTTTCTTTGTCCTAATATCATAGATCAAAATAATAATAATAAAAAACATTTTTTAAAAGTCTTTTCTGACTATATCCTTGCCCAGTAAAACCATTTTTAAATGACTCAATTCTATTTTTCAGTGTATTTGTTAGCTATGATGTGCCTGGGGATTAATGGTTGGTTTGGTGACACTTCTCATAGTGGTGGAACTTATTTTTTTAACTCTACTAGATTTAAAGAAGAAGCTGGATGGAGATTATATATTTGAAGACAAGAATGAAACACAGGTGTGTGCAATTTCCTAACAGCTGCTTTGTCATTTTGCTTCCATTTTTACTACAGTTATTTCAGATTTTGACTAAATCTTGTATATTGCTTATATGAGTAAATAGTGATGTAAAGGAATATGGATCTCTTGTTTTTTGTCTCTGCTGTGTAAAAATAATGGGAAAAGGTCTGATTTCTTCCAGGAATTCTGACCTTTCTGCCATTGCATTCATTCATTCATTTGCTTGTCTTGCCTAATTTAGTTTTGGTGCCAATTTAATAGTATCAGTTGAATATGTGTCTTACTTATCTAGAGGTTTATGGTATTGTGAAGCAAAGGGCAAATTCAAATTATAAAAAATGTGTTTGGTTATATTAAGATTTTTTTCCCTTTCAGCCTATAAGGAAAGGTTTAGCTCTATTTTCTATTAAGAGAGAAGCAGCATTTTGTTGATAATCTAAGAATATATTGATTTCTGTGTCAACAGAACTATTCTGTTTGAGGATTACAGGGAAATAATTCTCTGCTCTGAGAATTTTTGTGTCTGGGTTTTGGTCTCCCAGGCACTGCTGGGTACACAGACAATACCTGGCTGAGATCTGAAGTCTCTCTGACAGTGGCTTTTGTTTCCTGGTCCAAGGCTAGAGTTATCCAGTGTGATAATTCTGCAAAGAATCAGACTCACTGTTAGATCAAAGTATAATGCCAAATTACTGTGTGGTAGTTTCCCTGGAAAAGGGAGGAAATCAGTGATGCAGCCAGTTTTGGTCTCTGGAGAAATTCAGATGTGGAAGGTTTTTGACTCTAAGGCACCATTTTTCATTTTCATAAATTCTTTCAGAAAATCCAGTGTGACACAGCTGCTGTGGACAGTTGCATAAAATCAATCTTTGGTGAGCGAGGAGACCTGGATTTCACTGAGCAATTATGGTGCAAAATGAAAAGTAAGTAAATTGTGCCCTATCTGTTTTCCTTTCATTTTCTTCTCTATCTGCTAGACAGTATTGCTTTTTCAGGGAAATTCCTGTCCATTTCTGAGTTTTAAGGACTCATCAGCTCTTCAGAAAATTGGTACCAGCAATATCAATTCCTCTCTTCCCAAAAGAGCCCATTTTAGGGATGTAGGATGATCTATTTTCTTACAACCTTCCAATGGCTGACCAGCATCTAGCAGGAGATAATTTCATTTTATTTGACTGCAAAAGGTACTAACCTATTGATAGTTGCTCTAAAGCTAAAACCCATCTGCTCTAAAACTCAAAAGATTATAATTCCTTTTTCTCTGGATCTGAAGGACTATTTTCAGCGTATATAGAATTCACTGGTCTCTGTTGACCATCCTTTTTTTGGAGTAATCTTTTTTAAAGTCATCATATGACAAAGCTGCCAAAAAGCTGTGCAGTCTGTAATTTCAGCTCTCTTTAACTGAGGGGTTTTGTTCATGCAAGGGTGTGTTGGCCTGGTGTTACTGACTTAACAGCCAGAGAAAGAGCCTGGATTGATAATTAAAATATTGTGGTTTACTTTCCAGGTGTCAGTTCCTATCAGGAGTTAATAGACTGTTTCACACTGGTCATAAAATCCCTGGAACGTGGTGAGATCCAGCCATGGGTATGTATTTGTGTTTCACAATAGAAGTTAAAATTTGGAATGGTTTAGAGTAAAATGCAGCTCTTGTCCTTTCCATGCCCCTCATTTGTGTTATTTTCAAATTGTGTTTCCCTGGTGTTGAATTCTGAGCACTGTTGACGGTGTTTCATGCACATCACAAAAAGATTTGTTTCTTTTTAGATTCACCAGGGGAGTAGCAGTTTGTTAAGTCAGTTGATCCAACAGTCCTACCATGGAAAGATGGAGAATGTTTCCCTCAGTGACACCACTCCCATTCAGATGCTCCTGGAGGTTGGCTTGGAGAAGATGAAGAAGGATTATGTCAGTTTTTTCATAGGTGAGCCTGACACTGGGTAACAGCGTTGGGAATTCAGGAGAAAAGGTGTTCCATGCAGGAAATAATGAACTTTTTGGGTTACCTCTATCTCTTCCTTCCCATCTGCTGAAGTGAAGTTTCCAGCTTCTTTAATAATGGGACTTTCCAGCTATTAAATTTCAAAATTTTAAAAACTTATTTGCTTCAAAAGACACGTAACTTTGTGTTTTACCATTGTTGTTACCCCTTCATTTCTTTTTGCCATTTGTCATCCTGTTCTCATTCTTTGTTGATTTGCTTTTTTATTTTCACTACTTTTGTAAACTTGTGTGTCCTGAGGAGGGTGGCTGTCTCCAAGTACACAGTGGGTCTCTTCATTGTGCATCCTTGGTGATAAATGAAATCATGCTTTGACCATGCCACTTTAGAGGGGTTTTCTTGTTTGGAATGAATGCTCATGTCAATAAATAACATCACACTCCTGCTGACTTTGTCCTCTAGTAGATTTCCTATTTGATCACCTGAACATTGCTTATATTTCATCTGAGACCATGTATTAAATTTTAATTTTTTTTCCTGCTGTTCCTTTTACAGGCCAGGAACTTGCAACAGGAAGCTACTTGGTGAGATACTTTATTTTTATTTTATAAAGCAGAGCATGCTTAGCTGATAGTGGGATGCAAATCATATAAGCTGAGAAACTGAGCTGCAGACCATGAGTCTGGAAATGTCAGAAATGCAGAAATGTCATTGTTTTGTTTCCTCATTCCCACATAATTCCCTTAATATCTGATCTGGGTCTCTGTCAAGGCAGTGAACCTTTGTCACACTTTGATGGGACTTTGTTCTGAGTCTGCTGGGCCACTCTAAAAAGCTTGGCTTCTCCAAAGAAGCAGGAAGATGATTTTATTTGCTGAGGGTGTGTTGTGTGTCTGTAGCAATGGAGTGTTTAGGTAAGAACAGAAGCCTTTGCTCTTCCAGGATTACTTCATTTCCACATCAGTGGAGCTCCAGGAACAAGTCCACCGTGTTCAAAAGCTTCACCATATGCTGGAAATAATGGTCAGCTGTACAGGCTTGCTGCAGTTCAGACATGAGAACCTCTTCCCTTTGACACAGTAATTATTTCATTTCTACTTTTGCTCTTTAGATGACAATCACTGTAGAGTTTGTTTGGCAGTTTTAAAGAAACACCAGAATGTTGGTGATAGTGAGACAGCAGAAGGAGCAGCTGGATCTTCCTGCCAAATTTTGCTTTAGGACTAAAACTGAAAAGCTAAAACTGAAAACTAAAGGAAATAATAAAATATGAGAGTATAGCTAATTTTGCACAAGGTTTTTGCTCTGTTATACAAGCATTTCTTTAAAGAAAGTAACCTGATCTCTCTTGTAGGATTTGCATGAAGTATTACAAGGAAAACCCTCTGAATGAGAAGCATGTGTTTCAGCTGCCCATCAGGCCAGCTCTTGTGAAGAAATTCTATCAAAAGTAAGAGAAACTTCAGCATTTGCAGCATGAAATTCAGATGTGACTGCATACCTGACTCAATTTTGATGTTTTTTGATTATTCTCTCAGTGATAACCCTGAAGTCTGGAGGGTGGAGATAAGCAGTGGGCATGGACAGAAGGAGGTTAAAACCACGTGGCAAGTCAGCACCACTGCTCCTGTTGAACATGTGGCATCAAACAATTCAGGTGGGGAATGTTAGTGGTGAAATGAAATAATCAAAGCACAAACTTCAAACAAATTCAGTTTTTATCCTGAATTCAGTGGGTCTGAGCTTTTTATTTACTTTTCAGCAAAAGCAAAATGCTATTTTGCCCTCTGCTAAAAGAGTGAGGTGGTATTTACAGAAATAAGGATATTCAGAAAGTTGTGACTTTTTGCCTTCTCACCTTGGCTGAGTTACATTTTTAGAGTTAAAATGACAAAATAGTTCCAAATATGAGAGGATTGATACCCAAAAAATCTTGCAACTTATTTCTAAAATGTTTGCCAATGAATCTGAGAAGAGTTTTGAAGAGAAATTTCCCTGTTGTTAATGCTGGTCTCCAGTCAGAGAAGGTGCAAGGGGGAGAGGATCTGCCTTGCTGCAAGCAAATGCAGAGCAAGTGGAAAAGCATCAGAATGGGGAAGAATTTAGCAGAGACACTGGTACAGAAATTATTTGCCTTTTTAGGATGAGGTTTGATATGAGGGTTTGGTGAATCTTCTCTATTATTACTGATTTTTGTCATGAAGTGCTTCAGTAAAACTGCACTTTGAAAACAGTTCTGGAAGCTGCTCCAAGGACTAATCTCTACCTTCTAACAAGAGTGGCTAATCCCAACTTTTCCCTTTGTCCTTGCAGGTTTCTTGTGTGACTCCACAGTGAATGGAAGCAGTGAAGGAAGGCTGTATTTTATTACCATCACTCAGTGCAGTCAGGTGCAGTTCACTTAAGTTGATGTTACTGAGCAAGCTGGACTGGAAAGGTACAGAAAGGGGGAAAATTCAGTGTTTTCTGTCCCAACAGAACCTTTAGAAACTCTGGGCTTCAAACAGTTCATCTTCACTGATTTATTTGTTTTGTTACACTTGACTGGGACCTCCACAGCCACAATTCACCTGTAGGCACCTCATTTGTTAAAAATGCAGTGCAATTATGACTGTACAGTATAAATATTTTGTAAATGTGGTGGCTATTTTTCATATATTTACATGCATTCAACAAAGTTGTGCACTTTGGGGTTTCATATTTTATTTTTTGATCATTAAAAATTCAATCAGACCCTGTTCAAAGTGTGAATTATCTTAACCAACAAACCAAGCAATATTGTTATGTTCTCCTGGGATCGAGTGATGCTTCATCATCCTGAAGGATTTGGAAAGCTCTTCATCCAGGGCCTTGGGATCTTCAGCTGGTTTGGCTTTCTTTGTCCCTGTATTTATATTTTGGAGTATTCTTGAAAATACTTCTCTCTCCTCTTCAAATTATTTTATTCCTTCAATGTGAAGTGAGTTATTTTAACAGTGTTGTCTTCTATGTTTTGCATAATTTTTTTCAAAACAAAATCAGTATAATTGGCTGGACAAAATAATTTAAATATGTTGGCAGTTGCATTTGTTGTGTTGATTAATCAGTGAGGTAACATTTTGGTGGTCTAATTTAAACAATTCCATAATTTTGTACACACTGACTAAATAATCTGAGACAAATATTTTGCATTAAAAACGTAACTATGGGTAAGTAAGAATAAGGAAACCTCCCAATATTAATGCTTTTTAAAGATATAAATTACAGATTATTATTATATATTTTTATAACTTCTGGTTTCAAGCGCAGGAAGTTGTATTTCAAGTACAGCCAGCCGAATTGGGGAACCAAGTTTTTATAGTACTTGTTTCTACCTGCAGTAGAAGGGAATTTAAGGTGGAATATTAATTTTGGAAGTACCTGGCTTACTTAAAATTCACATTTTTGAGTGTAATATATTATAATGTTGTACAAGGTAAGTTTAAACTGCAGGGATGTGGTTTAAATCTGATTCAGAAGTTGTCACCTTGGATTACTCACTTCAAACAACTCTTCCCCACACCTAAATAGCAAGGTATATATTATCCTAACTTTTAGACATGAATAAGTTCACATTTAAGCAGTGCTCTTGGGATATTGAAGTCCTTTTATATGTCTTTCTTCAAATAGCAATTACATGATAATCAAAATGCTGTTGATGAACAGACTGAAATCAGAATTTGCAAGCAGCTTTTAATCACTTGACATTTGTACTGGCAAGATTTGAATCACTTTACTCTTAACTGTTTTTCTGACTAACAAAATGTGTAATAGTTTCCAAAATAGTAAGGATTGTAAAATCTCCTACTTAGAATTAGTGGAAAGAGAATGTATTTTGGTAAAAACAAAGAGATTATTTGGGAATTGAATAGAAAAATGATAAAAGCTCTAGATGGATTGGTAAATAATATTTCATTACAGGGGTATAAAAAGAGGCATCTGTTGTAAATTTTAACTACTCAAATAAAGGAGCTGCAGCTTAGTTCTTTTGGCAAATGAGGATGTGTGCAAACATCAGTTTTAGCTGTGGTTTCGAAGGTAGAATATGAGGAGGACAATACTGATGAGAATGCAGAGTGTGAAAACTGTAGGAAGAACAATCTCTGTCACCATTTCCATGTGAGTAATCAGGGAATCTAAAATTTGAGAAACGAGGAATATGTAAGAGATTTAATCCCCTGGAGTACAGTAATACCTAACTTAGAGTTAACATAAAGATTTTTTGAACATAAAAATGTTAACATTGGCATAAACAGCAAACAAAGCAAATAGAATTTCTTAAGTCTGCCAGAGCTGTGGCAAATCCATGATAATTTTCCCTCTCTTTTTACTTCTGAAGACATGTCAGTGCTCAAAGGGCTGCAGAAATTGTCCTTGCTGTGAATTAGCTGCAGTGCATTAACAATATTTTACAGGTCCTCTCATATTTATTCCCCTCACCTGAAGGTGAAAGAAAATTGTCAAAGAGAAATCCTTAGGAAGCTTTGGCCTTTTTATGATTGTTCTGTATCTGTTTGAAAAATTAAAAGGGTTTTATTTTGTAGAACTTTATTCCACTGAGAAGCCTGGAAGAGTTCAGTAAACCCATTTCATTCACACTGAGCATGACTTGGAAGTGGAGGCTGAGCAGGAATTAACTTAGGCTGACTTCTTTAGAGGCTTGTAGTGCTTTTGGGGAGCAAATACCTTTTAGCAGCATTCAGAGAGCAATTTAACATCTGAACTTTACAGAATCTGCTTTTGTAGACAAACCAGAGGCATCCTTACCTGCAGCAAGGTGTTGGTGTGTGGCAGAGCAGGTGTCCATGGCCTTGCGGTGCCAGCTCTCCACCTGGGAAGGGTGACACTTCTGTGAGACTGAGCATCCTCCTCACTCCCACAGCTCCCTCCTTGGCCCTACAGTTAACTTGAAACCATTTCATTCTGGCAACACATGGGTTTCTGAAAGTATCTTTGTGGTTTTCATTTTGGGGTATTTCTCAGAGTTAATTGTTTAATAAAATTTCTAGTGGCACATAATACATTTCAGGTTATTTTCCAGTAGGGTAGGACATATGTGGAGCTTTCTGCCTAGAAATCTGACAGCACTGCTAAATAACTTCTGATGGAGAGTTTTTGACTTCATCACTAAGTCTACCTAGAATACTTTAGAAACAGTAATTGAGTCTGTTCCACTTTCAGTATCTAAATATCTCTCTATTAAACAGATCCCTGTTTTACAGAATCAAAGTGTCACTTCTGTACCATATTCATACAAGTTGTTTCCTGAAATTCAATGTGATATTTGCACATAAAGGGAAAAACATCAAAATTAGCAGCAGACATCACCTCTCTTGGATTGGGGAATCCATTTGCACTGATAATCTTTTTATAGTAGTCAACAGATGCCTTTGGGTGCCGTGGTTTGTTCTTGTTTTTGAAATCAATGTGGTAAAGCCCAAATCTTTCAGAGAAGCCTTTGTTCCATTCAAATTTATCCAGCAGTGACCAGGCAGTGTAACCTTTGACATTTACACCATCATTTAGAGCTGGAAACAGAACACAAATCACTAATAAAGGTGAGGTTTGTCCTTCAAATATGGTTCTGTAAATGTTTTGGTTTGGTTTATAGCAGGAAGACATGGGGAGCAGGACAGAAAAAGGAAGTACAAATTAATTCAGATGCTTTGAAATTGCTGTCTTTAGCTTAGAGGTACTAGAACTCTATGGGACTTGGTAATCTCTCTGAGAATGGAAACTGATGATTTATTGAAGTATTAAATCTCAGGTAGGTTATTGTAGTTATTAGTATTGATATGTTTGCTTAGGTTGACATTTTGGTGAAAATTTGAGTCTGGTTTGCTGTCCACTTTGACTTGTGAATAGTTATTTCTCTGTGATTGAAAGGACAAAGTAAAAAAATAAGCAGAAGGTGAAAATACTCCAAAGTCAAATCCTGTAAAGCTGTTTTTGAGTGACCTTTGAGTATCTCATTGATGTATCCCTTCAGGTACTGGATCCTCCATTCGTCACACAGCTGAGAGCACTGCATTGTTTCAGACACTCCATTCTCTGTCACATAAATCAGGGGGTTCCCATACTGGGTCTGCAAACAGAAATGTTTAAATTGCTTCACATAAAATAACTTCAGCAGAATATATGAATTAGCGAAGTGCATGAAAAGCAATTTTCTACATTTACTTACTTTAGTAAGAAAAATGTGTAGTAGGGATTTAAGTTAACTATGGGGCTTATTTTAAAATGACTGAATTCTGTAGTTTTCTGAGCTGAAATTAAGGGTTTTTTGACAAAGAAAATTCCCACTAGGACAAGACCAATAGCTGGAACTGTTGAAAATCTCAGTCTAAACCAGGCATTTTGTTGCTTCCTTTCTAATTAAAGATCTTCTCTACTCACCTTGATGAAGTTGAGCAACCTTCTGAAGCCCCAGGGCACAGAGTAGAGCCACTTAGGGCCTGGAGCTGGCCAGTTGGGGTCCACCAGTTCAGCCAGGTCAGGGTCAGTGTGGTAACTGGACACTTGGAGGAAGGGAAAGCTCTTCTGCAGAACATAACGAGTGGTAAAATGACCAATTCCCAGGAAATCCGAGGTGCCTTTAATATAGGTTTTCTCTTGAACTGAGAAAGTTGGTAATCTTGATGTCCCCAGGCCCTGCTGGGCACTCTTCCTACCTAGCAAAATAATTATAGGAGACAACTTTTGAGGAGCACAGAAATTGGTTTTCTTTATCTCACCAGCAATAAATAAGAATTGTAAAATCCTGGATGGTTTGGGTTGGAATTGACTTTTTAAATCATTACTTCACCCCCTGCCATGGGCAGGGACACCTTCCACTATCCCAGGGTGCTCCCAGCCCCATCCAGCCTGGCCTGGGACACCTCCAGGGGCAGCCCCAGCTTCTCTGGGCACCTGTGCTGGGGCCAAGTATGGTTTTCCTGAATTTAGTGTTAATGTTGAGGACACCTGAGCTTAATTGGCTTTTTAAGATGAGATCATCTTTCATCCTTTCGGGTTGGAGAGTAAAGCTGGGTACAAGACATGGAGAAACAGTGATTTCAGGTGTCCTGGTGTGTCCCCAAGGTGCTTTAGGAGCTGTGTCCAGCCTGGGGGCCTTTGCTTTGCTGTGTCTCCCCTGTGCCCTCACTTTTAGCTGTGGCCTGGAGTTACTCTCCTGTAATGTGCTGGAAGTGTGGATCTATTCATGTCAGCTACTGGGACTTACCTACGTAATTCTTCATAACCTCTGGGTAGTCCCCTCTGTAAATGGGGTTTGCAAACCATCCCAGGTGGAACTGGATGTACCTCTCAGCAGCATCTCTGTCTGTCTGGCTGTGTGGATCAACAGGTTCCCCCCAGGCACTCGTTAGGGAAATTCCAACCATCCCTTAAAACAAAGGGACAGTTCTGCAGTTCTTGAAGCCCTTAATAGGAACAGCAGCACAATCACAGAATGAATCCTCATTACCTCTCTGCTCCCTGCGCCAGGTGGTGTTGTAGGAGTGCCAAACCTTGGCATGGGTCTGTAAAAATAATGTTACAATAAAATAAATCCTGTGCACGTTTTCATCCCTTATGGCATGGGAAGCTGGTGAGCACTTTCTGCACTGAGGTCTGCCTGAAAATACCACAGAATTTCTTTTGTGTTTATTCCAGAAACTTTAATTTCATGTAAGACATCACAAAAGCCTTTATGCAAGATTCCTTCCCTAAATTCCAGGACATCCACATGGAGCTGACACACAGCCCTCAGGCCAGGGCTCTGTCCCATGGCTCTGCTCTTTGAATGTCTTTCCCTAATTTATTCAGGTAGATGAAAGTTCATTTTTACCAGACACTTCCTGAAGTCACTTGCAACATTCAGGTTCATTTCAACAGGCCAGGATGTTGGTTTCTAGACTAACCTGGATGTTTTCTTTTTCAACCACCTTGAAACAAACTAGAAGAGACATTTATAATATAAGGAAATTCAAATTGTTGCAAGTGTTAAATCAAGCACCAAACAGTGGTAGTGCCTTGGATTCTGCACTGGAGGTTTAAAGCCAGATGATAATTTCAGTGTCCTGCTTGGAAATTACAGGGCTGTGAAACTACATTTCAGTTATATTTCAGTTATATTTCAGTTTAAGGAGTGAAATTTGATAAAAATCCTGAATTGACACACAATTTCAGGCACAATTTCAGGAGGTTTTTACTTTAATGATGTGATGAGCAGCCTTGTAGGCACCGCAGCCGCCAAGCTTCAGTCCTGGCGCGTGCTCTCCTGTTTCATAGCCCTTCTCAGCCACTGCCTGCAAACACACAGAGGCACAGTCAGTCCTGCCCTGGGCTCCAGAGCCAGGGGATGTGCTCCAAACTCTGCATCCTGCTGGGCTGGCCCTCTGCACTCCCCTCTTCCCTTCCTTGGCTCCCATTCCCTGCTTGGTACCCAGCTGTGGCATTGGGAGCAGGGTTACAGGGGTGAGCTGAGGAATGGGGAAGGGTAAATAACAGCTGCCTTTCCCGTTCCTAATTTCTAATTTCAGTCTCTCCAGCTGAGGAGTTTTCAAAATTTTCCTGGAATTTCATGTATTAAAACCCTGCCCTCGTGCAAAATCTGCCTGCTGAGATTTTTGGCCACGAAGATTAATGGTTTAAATGTTTCCCCTTCTCTCTCCATTTTTTTCCCCTACTCTCCTCTAGTGTCTCTTGCATAGAATTTTGGGAACAGAACAGTGCAGTGGGAGAGTTTGGAAGGAAAGCATTGATGACTTACCCAAGGATTGCTGAATGTAATCCAGTGTTTCACACGGTCACCAAACTTCTCAAAACACAGATTTGCATAATCGTTAAAATAATTCATCATGCTTATGTTCTGCCAGCCACCATACTTTTCTTGGAGAGCCTTTGGAAATAAGAATTTCAAGATTCAATAATTGTACTTGAAGGTCAGCTGCTGCTTAAAGAGACCTCTATTTCTATTTAATTCTGTTTGTATTTCTGGCTCAGAAAGAGATTTTTCAAAACTTCAATGCACATAAAATCCAAATGAAAAGGAAAAATTTACAAATTCTTAAAAGTATCCAGGCTTCTCTACCTTTTTCAAGTACTCTTAGTTCTTAACCTTAGGAAATTATTTCTATCGGAAGGCTTTATTTGAAGTTTTTCACTAATTTAAATATTGTCCGACCTGTGGCAGATCCCAGTGGTAGAGGCTCACAATAGGGGTGATGTTGTTTTCCAGAAGACTGTTAATTGTGTCATTGTAGAACTGTATTCCCTTCTCATTCAGTTGTTCAGCTGATGGAAAGCACAGACAAGGAATTACCTGCAGTGGTTCCCAAATAACTGGAAGAACAGAAATCTAAAAGTATTAACCAAGGAATTTTACATTACAGTGTTGGGAATTCTGTAATGGTAAAATGCAGACAAACAGAAATCTGTAACAGGAATGTTGAACAACTGTGGGTTACTCAGGAGTAAAATTCCTTACAGATAATATTGGGAAGAATGTGGTGAAATCGTGCTTACCTTTGATGCCTGTGGGCATAATCCTTGGCCATGAGATGGACAAGAGGTAGTGATTCACCTTCAGCTCCTTCAGCAACTGAATGTCATCCTGTGAGAAGAAAATCCAATTAACACATCCTGAGGCCAAGCAGAATAACTTCAGTTCCTCATCTGTCTTAACTAATTCTGAATGCAGAAAATCTATGGAAGATTTGCACAAAAGAGGATTCAGTCTGTTTTTTTCTGATCTTTGAGGTGATGGCTTGTTCTACTTTCCTCTTCAACCACTTTTTTTTGACAGGCCAAAGAAGTCCTGTAATGTTTTGTGCAACTGTGGAGACTGAATGTTTGCACTACGGAAAAATGAGCTGAGGTCTTGCAATACTATTATATTTATATCAGAATTTGTATTAGAAAATAATAGAGGCCTGTAAATCTTGACTTCAAACATTTCAGCTCAGGCTCAAAAACGTAATTACTTGAACTTTCCTTCACTGTCTTATACTGGAATGAGAAAACCCCCTAAATCCCATATGAATGAATGTTTGTTCTTTTGCTAAGAAAATATACATCTTCAGTGTTCAATGAAAGTAGAAATTGGTGGTATCTGTGCCAATGCAAAGAGAATTCTGATGATGAAAGCAAAGAGTGCTCTGATATAAAGAGGACCAGGTAAGTGGACAAATACAAGCATGTTTTAGAAATTATTTCTAAATCCAAATCCAAATAATCTCTGTGTCAATCTCCTGGTGCCACACCCCAGTAGGCTCAGAGCCCCAGCTTCTCCGAGATACTTTTTAAGCTATTCTTTCAAACTTCTGCTGCTTGAGAGCTCAAATGAAACCTCTCGTGCATTTTCCCATTTTAGGAGAGTACGTCATAATTAGTTTCTTTTCTCTTGGTTCTTGCTGAGACCTCTGGTGATCCCTTGAACTTCATCTATGTAGAGAACCCTCAGTGGAATATAACTTCTATTAAATTGGTTGCAATTCCAATTATGTAACCCTGGCTTCTCACAGTCATTTGGATTCCCCTTGCTGTGTATCTGTCTTTCTCCAGCACAGTAATTCCAAAATTGGTTTTGATGGTATTGGCCTTGGAAACATGTGAACAGAGCTGCATTGATTATTTGTTATCCTTTCAAAAAATGGGCAACATCCAGACTGAATTTTGAAGCCTCTGAAAAATATACGGAAAACTTCATAAATGCACACACATGTGATGGTGTTTGCAGGGGTCTGAGGATGAGGAAACATGAGGATCTGACTCCATGTTTCAGAAGGCTTGATTTATTATTTTATGTTATATATTATATGAAAACGACACTAAAAGAATAGAAGAAAGGATTTCATCAGAAGGCTAGCTAACAATAGAAAAAGAATTAATAACAAAGGCTTGTGACTGACTGAGACAGTCCAAACAGCTGGACTGTGATTGGCCATTAATTAAAAACAACCACATGAGACCAATCCCAGATCCACTTGTTGCATTCCACAGCAGCAGATAACCATTGTTTACATTTTGTTCCTGAGGCCTCTTGGCTTCTCAGGAGAAAAAATCCTACGGAAAGGATTTTTCAGAAAATATCATGGCTACACACACACATACACAAAAAGTTAATTTTATTTAAAGCTCAAACATGTTTATTGTATTTCTAACTAAGCATTTGGACTTCCTTACAGCATCTAGAATATTTTTTGACACAAAAATCCTGAAAAGCTGACATGTATTTGGGAAACACTGTGGGATTATTGGTTTTATGAGATTATAAAGGAAGAAGATTTTACTGAACTGATTAAAAACATCAGCACTTGGATTCCTAAATTGAATACCTTTAGAGCAGCTGAAGGTGCAGGTGGTTCCCCCGAGCCATACCTTGACTCTGTAGTAGCCATCGCAGGCGGAATCTCCCGTCTCGTTCCTGAGCACCTTCCCCTTGCTGTGGGTGAAGGCATCCCAGATGCTCGGCCCTTTGCCATCCTTGTCCCAGGCCCCCTCGGTCTGGTAGGCAGAACTCCCCACACCCCACAAGAAACCTGGAGGTGAAAAGAGGGGAGTTATTGGAACAGCTTCCTGCTGGTTGGTCTCAGTGCTAAATGCTCATAGGAGAGAGGAACTGGAAGGGAAAGGAGGCACTGCTGGAGAGGCTGAGGTTTCCCGCATTTCAAAATGTGTCTGTGCCTAAATAGGTCTGAAAATGGGGAATAAATGAAGGTGTCCTGTTCTGATGCACTGAAGAAGAAATGGCATCCTTTCATTTATTAAACCTGTAAAATCTGTACTTTACAGTGATGAGGTAGGGCATTGATAGCGTAGAAATGTCTTACTGTAAAAAACAAATTAGGGTTCCACATCATTTCTCCCTGCTGGTTTTCATAGTACTTTTAGCAACTACAAGTTTAGATGTTATGTAAAATATACAGAAATATTCTGGATTTTTTTCCTATTGTTACACAAAAGACTATATCATAAATGACTTGAAAACTTGAGTATGAAAACCAGTCAGTGCCTGTATATTTCTAGCTTTGATTTTGCTTGGATGAAATTTGTTTAAATATGTGTCAAAGAAAGGATAAGGTTCATAAATTCATACTAAGAGTGGATTGGATAATACTGAGCAGCTTGAAACAAACCCAGCACAGTTATTGCACTGATTTCTTAAATAACCTGCATAACAAAGGGTATTTTAGTTTATTTCATTAGTTGTAGGTAATTTGTAAAAAGGGAGAGGAGTTCTCAGGTGTGACTTGTTACACTTGGATATGAGCTGTTATCTGTGAGCCTGTCCCTGTGTTTCCTGTTGGAGCGGATTTATGGAATGCAGGGTCATGTGGATCTCTGTATTCCCAAAGTGCTCTGCATCCTGCAGCCACCTCCATTTCTGTTCCTGCCATTTCCCTGGAAGGACCTGAAAACCTCTGGGTCACTTCCTTGGGCACAGGAGCAGGTCTAGAACATTCCAATCCAGCCGGGTGTGGGCGGTACCAGCTGGGAAGGTGCCGTAGTAGAAGGAGCCTGGGTTGTTCTTGGTCCACGGGAAGTCCTCGGCCACGCTCAGTGCCATCACTGCCACCAGCACAGCCCAGCACCTCGGGGTGTCCCTCCTCATCCTCACCAGCTGGCCCTGCCAGGGAAAACACCAGAGCTCTGTCAGGGCTTGCTGCTCCACAAATCTGGGGGGTCAAAAGGGAAAAGCTGATTCTTTTTCTGCTGGATGGGAACTAATTGAGGGCTGAAAGTTTGGGCTGAGTGGAAGGAGCAGTTAGACTTCTGCAGGGTGGGGAAAATGAGGGAAGATTGATCCCCTTAATCAAAATTATAATTATTAGAAGCCACATATTTCCCCTAATGTTACTTAGCTTTATTCTAAAGGTCTCTTTGTTGGTACCTATTTTGTTCTGAATTTCAAGCTGTCCCACAAATATAAGTAAGTAAAATTCTCTAACCATGACAAAAAGAAAGAATTATACTGGTAGCATCTTCCCACCTGTCATGGCAACAATCCCTCTGGAAGCTGAAAAGGAAAACTAATACTTGCAATTATTGCCATTTTAATTAATTGCAGCTTTTATCATGATGCTGTCCTTTTTATCCAATCCCAGCATCAATTTTAAACTGTGACATCAAGTTAAATTATTAGACACATTTTAGCTGAGTTAAATAAAGTTTCAGAAGGGCTTTTAGAAAAGCAGTTTTCCCCAAATTGATACAGCCCCCAAAGGATGTTTTACATTCCTGAGCATCTGCTGGTAAATCTGAAGGTGGGGTTGGGCCATGAGGAAAAGCAGAACAAATATTTAAAATAATCATGTTTTGCATTGGAGTACCTGAGCTGCTTTGCAGGTTGGCTCCTGACAAAAATGAACCCCCAAATGTGGCAAAAAACAACAGGCAAAGGACTGACCCCCTTTTCAGAAATGTAATAAATGTACAGCCTCAGAGACCTCCCGTTCCTCTGTTTATTAATGATCATCTCCTAATTAACACAGGAACTACACAGCTGGCTTGGGAAAATGGAACCACTTCAGCACTAAAGGCTTTAGTCCTGGATTAAAAATATCTCCACCTCGGCATTCCAAATGGGAGCATTTAGATTACAGGGTTAAAAAAGCTTGTAGCAGCCTATAAGCATTTAAAATCAGGTCTAGATCTCTAGAATTACTTTTATTTTGAATATAAAAGGTTGCAAATACATGTGATTTTAACTTAGACATTGCCAGCAGCTCTGTGGTTTAGTCAGTAAATTTAAATTTAGCAGTGCCCTTCATCCTCTCATTAGCACTGACCAACAGTCCCAGGAAAAGGAGCCAGGAGAGCAGGAAATGTGCAGGGGTCTGTGATGTTTCTGCAGCTCAGGCACTGCCCCAAGGCAGCAGGGCCGTGGGGATTTACAGAGTGCTGCTAGCAGCTAGGAACTCGTTTGGAGTTAGGCATAACAACCAAATCAATATATTTTTCACTTTTGGCTTGATTATTCTTAGTAGTACAATTAGAAATAATTTAAGTACCTCAAGAACAATTAAACACTTCAGGATTTTACAGCACTCTGTATTGAAAAAGATAATCTATGCACAATCTGCTGTGGAATATTCAATCAAACACTTTGCAAATTCATATGTGCATTTTGGAACTCTTCATTGCTCTGGTTTTCTGGCATGTATCTCTACAATCACAGTAGAAGAAACAGCTTTTTAAATAGTACAAAAAGGTTTAATAAGTTCAGACTATAAGGATGGTCCTATAAAACCCATTTTACCCCCTTGCTGTCTGGCAGCTGAGTTCCCTTGTGCCCTGATTGCAGCTGGAGTTATTTCCATTTCCCCCCATCCCTGCCTTACCTGGTGTTCTTCACAACAGATGTGTCCTATCTGGGAGATTCCTCTGAACTGCCACAAACCTACCAGAGCATTCAGAATAAATTTACTTGCCCAGAATAATTGCATGGAATTAATCCAGGCTATCACAAAACCTCGGGAGAAACATCTAGTTGCAAACAGCATTTTGTTCACTTACAGTCACAACAAAAAGGAACAATCCTTTTGTATCCACAGCCAATGCTGCAGGATGAGCTTTAGCTTAACCACAGGAATCTGTTAGCAATGAGGATTTTCCTTTGTAAGCAAAATGAGCTTTGCACTTATCTACACATTCATGCAGGACTGCCTCTTGAACAAGGGGTTTGTAGATATTTTTCATCAGGAATTGCACTGATGGGCCAAGGATGGGTTCAAACAGAAAAGGGAAATTTAGGTGAGATATATGGAAGAAATTCTTTACTGTGAGGGTGGGGAGGCCCTGGCACAGAAGCTGTGGCTGCTCCTGGATCCCTGGCAGTGCCCAAGGCCAGGTTGGATGGGGCTTGGAGCAGCCTGGGACAGTGGAAAGGGGCTCTGTCCATGGCAGGGGTGCAATGGGATGATCTTTAATGTCCCTTCCAACTCAGAGCATTCTGGGATTCTGAATTCTGTGATTTTCTCTTGGTGCAAATGTCTGTGTCCTGGATGGTGTTTGGCAGGGAGAGCTCAGTGACAGATTTGGGGAGGCCAAGGGCTTTGTTTTTAAATGGCATCATTTAAAATCAGATAATTAAGATGCAGGCTTGAAAAATCACATGCTTTTCCTTTTCTTTCTAAAGGAATTCCTTATGGTGATGTCTTTGTGGAAAAAAAAAACAACAACTCTCCAGTCTGGATGTTCAGCTCAAGCTAAAATTAATTTCTTTTACTTCTGGAGTTACATTCAGTCCCTCTCACCCATAATGTCCATTGAAAAGGCACAAAACCAGGTAACCACTGCTGGGCTGAAAATGTGATTTCAGCCACCTCTGCTCACCTGGCTGTCAGGTGAGAAAACCTCTCTGTGCTGAGGGAGAGGGGGCAGAGCCTGAGCCAGGGCAGAGGGAGGCTCTGGGCACCGAGCACAGCAAAGGTGTGGGAGCTTTTCCCACAGCCACCCTGAGGAAAGGCATCTCTGGGCAGGGCAGCAGGAGCAGCTCAGCTCCTTTTGAGGCTGGGGGATTTCCTCCTCCTGCTGTGCGCCTCAGAGCTGCTGGGTGCTCTGGCTGGGTGGCTCCTGCCTGGGACCTGCTCTCCTGGGCTTTGCAGCTGTACAGTTTGTAAACAAACTCCTGGTTATTCCTTTGCTTACCCAGTTTTGTCTTTTTGTGCCTTTTTGTTTTTGTTTTTCCTGAGCAGTGCTGGTGCCCTCGCGTGGCCAATTTCATAGCTGAGAATGTTGCCTGGTAGAGTAAAAAGTAAGTATCAACATTGCAGTTCTTACAGAGCTTCTCAGAAGAGAGATCTCAGAGATATCTCAGAGATCTCAGATGTAAAATTGCACTGAAATGAGAGCAGGAATATCACCAGGAGCTCCTTGTTCAGCCCGCAGGTCTCTCTGTCCACTTGCCTGCCCTCCTGCTCCTCAGGAAGGGACATTTTCAGGGACAGAGGTGATGATCCTTGAAAATCGAGCAGCTTCTGCACACAAAGGGCACTGCTGTTTGCACAGCTTCTGCTGCAGGAGACATGGGTGCTGAGGGCACATTTTTATCACTTTTTTTGGCATTTGGCACATTTTATCTCCTGCAGAACCAGGTAGGGCAGTGAATCAGAGTCACCACAGCCCTGAATGATGCCAGAGGTGTGGTGATTAAGGGTGGGCATTACTCATTCCTTGTTAAATCATAATTGCACCTAAAAATACCTCGAGAACAAAGGCTCTGGCACGCCAGGAGAGGCTGGGAGTGTTCAGAGAGCTGGCAGGGGAGCACACTGACAGCTCACCCCTCTCTCCATGTGAGGAGCTGCATGGATCTCACCCAGGGAGCTTGGATCAGGCCAGGGCTGAGCTCAGAGCTCTGCTCTGCCTGCCTGGTGCCATATTCATCAGCCAGGCTGCTGCTTTAGGGCATCACTGAAGTCACTTGGTGAATTGTCACTGACTCAGTGGTGAGGAGGAGCCAGCCCTTGGTGTGCATGAAAACACAATTCCTTCCAACTGCATTTAACATGGGCTGCCAGGAACATGACACTGTCCCACTCTAAGTTCTGTTTGCATAGGTTTTCTTCTCTTAACATAATCTTTTCCTGTGATGTTGTTTCCCAGTTTCCTGCATAAAACCCCAAATTAAAAAAAAAAAAAATCATATTTACATTGTGACAGCTTGGTCATTTTTTCCTCTTGGAAAAGTTTTATTAGCAGCAGTTTTTGAACTGTGCCAGAAACACATCAAGGCTATAAAATCTTTTATTGTATTTTATTGGTAAAAAGAATGTTTTTTTAAAAATCTACTCATTGGAGTCTGTCCAAAATTGGCCAGTGAAGTAAAATGCATAAAATAACCTGGAAAGCAACTTCTGCAATGGGCTCATTCCATGAGTGTGAATTCAGGGACTGACTCTGAGGGTGCTTCACTTGTCTCCAGCCTGGAGTGGATCTTCTTCCATAAATGCTGCAGATATTTATGGCTTCTCTTGCTGCAGGATTCTGTGTGAGCACATCACAAAACCTTTGGCACAGAGCCCACTGTGCTTATCCTTCCACTTTATTTTCTATCTGTGCCACTTTGTGTTGCAAAACCTCTTATCTCCAGCTAGACACCAGGGATGGAGCCACCCTAACAGCAAACCCCTAAACCTGCTATTTATTGGATTTCTGCTTTTAGCCCCTGTGTTTTGATGAAAAAGGAGAAGCTGGCTTTCCTAATGCCCTGGCAGCTGTTCAGACAGTGAGACCACATCAGCCTCACACAGTTCTGACCTATCTCCTCAGCTTCCTGATTCTTCATTCTTCTGAGCTACACTCCCTCTCCAACCTTGAATAGGCCTTTTCTGTCTCTGAGAGAAAAATCCTTTCTTATTATACAGCCACCAGAAAACCATGTAATTTTTCCAGTGTGTGGTCTGCTGCAACTACACTGAGATATTGGAGTTTTTTCCAAATCAAAACAAAACCCACTTACAATTGTTCTTGGAACAAGAACACTTGTATAACTGTGCTTGTATTTTTCTGTGTTACAAAATGACTTTCCTTGCATTATATTTGCTGCTTTTGGAAACTTTTTGTCCAAAGCTCAACTGGGTTTATGACCTGGTTTTGTTTTTCAGAGAAAAACATTGGAATCGTGGAAGAATATTGGAAGGAAGAGAAACAAGGATGGTTTGCTTTACTGTGGGGAGCACCAGTCTGGTATCCTGGGAAATCTGTGGGCAGCTTCTGGAGACAGTCTCCATTGCAAGAAAACCTCCAGAGGCTGGGAGATCTTGTGAAAAGAACTGGAATATTGAACTGGGATTCCTGAGAGAAGATGGAGAGGAGTGACTCTGAAACTTACACTACATTTCCTCAGCAGCTCCTGCACTGTTATGAGAGACACTGCTCTCATATTTTATGCCCATTGGGCTCACTAAGGAGCTGCCATCACTAGCCACTGGCTTTATTGGGGTCATTATTTTAAAAAATTAAACTCTTTGAGAACCTGCTACCTCTGTTTTGCAAAGAAGGATTGTAAAGATTGGCAAGAACAAGATAAATCTGCAGAATCTATTCTGGTTGTACTAAAACCTCAAATTTTAAAGGTGTCATTTTCAAACCAGCTCCTAAACTGTAAATTTTTAGTGTTTCTTGGTGTGTGCAGAGAGGTGCAGAGACACTTCCTCCTTTTGTGGAACTCCCAGATGGCCAAAACTCCTGAGACTTGGCACTGATGCAGTCAAAGGTTCACACTGGATTTGGAATGGCCAGGCTCAGTGGTTGGTTAAAAACCCCAGCCATGATATATAATAAATGACAGATGTTACAGATACTCCTGGGTGCAATGAGGAAGGTCACAGAAATTTGCTTCTAAAAATCAATTTTAATTTCTCTTTTCCTGCTGACAGCTTGGTGCTAAGGGTGGCCTCCATTTGATGTGAGCCCTGCAAGCTGCTGCAGGCTACCAGTGATTGGAATTTACTTGGATTAGTCTAATTGCTGCCTCTGCCATCATCTGTTTGCAATCGCAAAGAGGAAGCTTCTGAAGCTTGGGAATGAGAGAAAATGAAGTGTCCTGACAACCACAAAACAGCAAGAAAGCTTTTGGAGGTTTTCCCATCACTGTTTGTGAGTAGGAACAAAAAGAAACAGTTATATTTTCTTTCCATGTCCATCTTTACCCTGCACCCATGACATAAGTGCATCCAGCACCAAAGAATAGTGGTAATTAGTGAAGGTCCCCAAGCGCTGTCAGTTGATAATGAGTAAGAGTTCATGAATTGTTTTGGAAGGGGTTGAATTAGTTCATTATTGAATTAGTTGAATTAGGTCATTACTAAAAACATACAGTTGTTCTTTCTATGGATATTCAGCTTAGATTATGAAATATCCACATTTAGGACTTCAAATTCAGTTTTAAAACACATTTTATCTGTGGTTTTGCCCCAGAAGGGCCCTTTCTCATGCACCAGACAGGCACAAATTGTCAGGGAGTGGGCAGATAAAGCACTTAATTAACTAAAGACATCCAGACTAATTTTGCTTCTGCCCAGGGCTGGAGGTTGAGGCAGGAGAGGAGAGTTTGGAGCCTGGGGACAGCCTGGGCACTGCCAGCCTGGTCTCCAGCCCTTCAGCTGGGAGCAGCTTTGAAAAACACCAAGGAAAGTTCTGCACAGGGCACCAGGGAGCTGCAAACTCTGGTTTCTGCCTAGCCAGGGCAGCTGGGGAAGGGCAGCACAGGGAGCAGAAGGTTCTGTGCAGCCTCAGGAGCTGCCAGGGACAGGAGGGCTTTGCTCACATCAGCACAGCCTGAGAAAAGTCCTTTCTAAACTCTCAGGCTCCTTATTTCCTTAATAAAATTTAAAGTTTCATAGAGAAACTGAATATGAACTGGGATAATCTAAATTCTCTCACAGCTCTCACAGTGGCAGTTGTTTGGTGCCATGGCCTCACCTTCTTGTAGCTTATTTATCAAATCAAACAGACAGAACCAGTGAGAAGAAGCATGAAAAAATCTTTTACTTTTGATTTTTCAGAGATAAATTCAGAGACAAGGCCTCACTAATGCTCCTTAGCAACTTCAGCTCAAATCCAAAACCAAGTGATGCCCCTGGAGATTAAATGTGTTCTTAAAGTGAAATATCTGCCCCAGTGCAGATATTGCACCTTGGTCCATCACAGCCTCCTTATTGTTTTAAAGGTAAATCAGTTTAAAGTGTAGCAAATTACAGCCTGGCTTAGTGAGTGCTGAGAGCCTCTGTCACTTTGCCTTGGGAAGGGTTAAATACAGCCTAAACACAATAATAATAGCAGTATTTTTAATAGAGGAATTTAAGTATTTAAGATGCTGGTAGGGGGAACTTGAGATTGTATTTGTGACCTTTCTTTTTGCTACCTCAAATCAAGAAAGAATCTTAGTCCCAGTCATTCCAATTTGGTATGATCCAACCTGATTTAGCACATTTTTAAAAAGCTAAGCTACATTCTTTAGAATGAATCTTCCCATTATGCCAAAAATACAAATTCCAAAACATATTTGTAATAATAATAATAACAACAATGCTGCAGACATGCCAGGTTTCCAGTCTAGTGGATATAAACTGTTGGCATTGTGCATTTTTCTTTCAGATGGCCTCTGAAGACAGCTGAGGAACAGTGAGAAATAAGAACACAGACCACAAGAAGGAAAAGAGATCCTCAGGGCTGTCAGAACAGTGAGTAAATGTTTTGAAAATGTTTCTAACAAGCACTTTTCTCTGAGCCTGTGCTGTAAAACAAGCAGCCTGACAGGGAATCATGGATTGATTTCCCTGACAGGATGTGCAGGTGGGACTGCAGGCTTGTATAAACTTGAAAATTCTATTTATCAAATGGTTTTGTACTTGTGGAAGAACCTGAAGCAACATTTTTTCTACAATGTCTCTAAAGCAAAGTTACTTGATTTGTAACCCAGATCCAAATTCAAAGAGTAAATGTGAATTGACTGTGAGATGAAGGATTGTGTAGTGCCTGAGCTAAAGTCTGTTAAACCTTTGCTGGTGGTGGATTACAGCTGAAAAAGAACATTAGCACTGTTGTGTGCTGCACATTCAAAGGAATTTCAGGGTTTTTGTAATCAAATATGACAACATTTTGGGTTTAGGTGTATTACATAACCACATGCATGTACAGAGGCCTGCAAACAGAGGTAGGAGTAATTCTTTTGCCTTTTAAATTGCAAATTTCATCGTGCACCCTCCAGAATCAAGGGAGCCAGGAATAATTTCACTCCAGCCTTACTTTTCTACATTGCTTTGCTTCAGAACAGGCCTTGCTTGTTTGCCCCATGGTCTTAGAAGGAGGTGCTTTAAACCACAGAGAACAAGGTTTGCAGATGCTGTGGCCACTGCTGAAAGGAAACAGATGCTCTCCCAAAGCCACAGCTCAGGGCACTGCAAGGTTTGGAGCTGTGTCTCACAGAAATGGGGTTTTTGTTACCACTGGTTTGCTAAAACCCAAGAATATATTATACACTGTATTACATTCAGATGATCTCACCCTAAGCAAAACAAGCTTGTGGGACCTCTGATTCTGATTAAGCATTTGGGCTCAAGGGACTGTGCTACCATCCTACCTCACTGGCAGGGGTTTTGTCAGGAGACATTTGTTATGTTTTTGAAGCAAATATTTCTGTGATAAGTGTTATATTAAAACCCACAAGGATGTGAATAATCGTGTTTTCAGTGAAGAGTTTAAATGGCATGCTATAAATAAAGCCAAGGCCACACATTGACTCCAAAAGGTAAAAAAACCCCAACCAGAAATACTGAATAGCTCTGTTCATCCTGCCCACTAAATGGGGTGAGGCCATGGGGAAAAATAGCTTTTAATTGTATCACACAGGAGATGTGAATTAGGAGTGCACATGGCAGCCTTAACTCTGGTTTCCAGCCCTTGAACACTTGACTTTTCAACCTGAACTTAGGTGAGTGGGGAGGTTCTTATTGATTCTGTCAATGCAGCTCAATTCTCCTTGAAAGCATTGGTGATTTCAAATTTATTTTGAAAATAAATTCCATTTCATTTACTCAGTGACAGCTACTGGTTTTTAAGCTGGGCTAGGAATGACAAATTCTCCCAGAAAAGGATGGTTTGCCTTGTTGTGAAATGAGGCTCTCAGTGCCACCTTCACTCCTCTCTGCTCACAAAGCTCCGGGCAGGGCACAAAGCTCAGCGAGGCTCCTGCCAGGAAAGCTGAGCAGCCTCCAGAGCTGTGGAGCTGCAGTGACATCAGCACTCAGCCATTTCCAGTTGGCCTTCCCAGCACATCCAGCAATCAGGGGCTCTGGAGCCAGCACACACGGGCTCTTTATGGCTCCCCACTGGGAGCACGGCTCTGTGACGGACCCACTGCAAGTGCTGGGTCCAAGACACAAACAGGCTCAGTCTGTGCTGAGGGATTTGCCTTCCGAGCCTGGCAGTGACTGTGTCCCTCAGCCAGAGCTTGTGTGGGGAGCAAAGCTGAAATTTATGATCCCTGAGCTCTCTGAGTGCTGGGCATCAGCCTCTGTGCATCTCCCATACCTCTTCTGCCACCTGAAATCCCTCCTGACATTGCTGCTGGTCCTTCCTGAGAAGCTGAACAATTCCTTGTTCTGCTGTATTCCATTTCCCAGTGTGGGGATAATGCTGAGCTCCACTCTGAAGTGCTCTAAGGGCTGGAGATGAAAACAACCTCTGGTGAGGGAGTGTTTTAGCTCTAAAGTATCACTGGTGATTCTCTAGGATGGTTCATTCCTTCAACACCACCTGAAGGAAATCCAGCACTCTGAGCCTTGCTTTACCTGTGGGAAGTAGATGCACTGGGCAGGATAAGAACTGGTTTTGTGCTTTCTTAGTGTGGCAGAAGTGGGGCAGGAACAGAGGAATTCATTGATGTTCTTGAGCCAGAATGTTTTACCTTTCCTCAACTGGTCTTTTTTTTTGGAGAAATGAATTTTCCTCAACCTTCCCCCATCTCCTTACTAATGTCTTTCCATGTAGAAATAATATTTGGGATCTGGGATTGTGCCCTCTGAAGTGGTTTCCATCTTGCTGTCCTCCTAAGAGAATTTAACCTTTATTGAATGGTCGTGTTCAGCTACATATAATTACAAATCCATAAAAAAACAAGTCCCCTTGTATTTGTATACACTGCAGCAAAATGTACCTTTAAGGAGAAAACATTGCTTCAGTGTGACTGTCTGAATTTATTGGCTATTAGAAGCCTTACAGTGTATGGCTCACATTTTAGAACTCTTGATTTCAAGCTTAATGTGGTCAGGAAATATAAAAATACATTTATTTATGTCATCTACTAAAAATCTCAACCTATGTTAGTGCAAGTCGAACCCAATCTGTGTTTATGTTGGAGATGAATGATTGGTTTGTAGCTGCCTGTGTTTCTAGCCAGGCTCAATGGAATGATTCTGCAGCACAACTCTGTGTGTATTTCTTTTTTTTTAACTTCTTTTTATTTACTGCATGTGGCAGCAATTTCCTTCCTCCCAGAACCCACTGCCCAGTTCTCAAGGGCAGTGCAGCTGTCTGATAATAATTATTATTATTATTATTATTATCAGGCTGTGCACATGGAGTGCTAGGATTTACTGAATTATTCAAGGTTGTCAAAATCCAGGCAAATATTTCATTATCACTGATACCTGTTCACTGTTGCAAGCTTGGATTTGATTTGCTTTCCCCAGTCTTTACAGCTGATATTTGCACAAGCTCTCCTTGTTATTAAACTGCAGGAAATAGATCTGAACAGAATTTCTTCTCAGACATTTGATAATGGGTGTCTGTGTCAGGCTGCAGCAGCTCCCCTGTGGCAGCTCCTTTCCCTGGAGTTCTGGTTTAGTTCTTGGGCTGAAATCCCACAGAGGGGTCTCAGCTGAGCTCCCACATCCCAAGCACCAGGTCTGCTTCCCCTGAGCTGGGACTGCAGAGGGGTTTGCTGACATTTCCTGCAGCAGGCACAGCTGAGAGCAGCTCTGCCATCAGCACCTTTGACCTTTTTGTCCAAATTTCCCATCCTGTGTATGTGCACAATGAATATGAACACAATAATTTCCTTTTAAATGTGAAGGCTCCCTGCTTGAAAACACCAAGTCCAGGCACCTGGGGCTGTTCTGCTCCCTCTGAACAGAACACCCTTGTTGCCTTAACTTTAGTGATTGTAGGATCAAACTCTAAGTTTCAAATTTGTTGAAAGTAAAATTTCTTTTCCCTCTGAAAGTGGGGGCGAATAACCAACTCAGTAAAAAGGGGTAAAGAATACAGAGCAGAAAAAGCCATGAGGTAAAAATCCAGGGAAAGAAAAAAAAAAATAGCATTGAATTCTTGCTTGTCAGTCCAGAAGTTTTCCAGAAAATCAGAAGCTGAGGTTGGTGGAAAGGATTGTGGGACTTCTTTGGATAAAAGCAGGAGAAGAATTGAGGAAAAGCTAAATCACTGTGCCTGGAACTTTCATATCTTCCATACCATACTCCAAAATGAGGTTTGGGTCACTCATCCACCTTCCCAGCTACTTGGGAGGAATTCACTCAGGGAGGAAACAATCTTTAAAGTATCCTTGGGTTTCCATGTCTTCTCTACATTGTGTCTCACTTCACACATAAAGACTCTTAAAACAACATTAATGTATATTACAGAGCTGAAAATAATACAAGTGGAGGGTATTTCCTTCACAAGGCTATTTTTAAATTCATGTTAGCACTAATTTAGTTTAAAAAGTCATACCTGCATCTGTCAGTATCAGAGCTCTGCTCATCCTGCATTGTTGTACTTCATTTTTGTTGTAAGATACTCTAAAATTATGGGAGAGCATTGATCATGCCAATATATATTTTTCAATTAAGATATTCTTATGAGTGCCATCACCCAGCAAACAATCCCAGTGCTCTAGAGGGACATTAAATATGTGTAGAGCTCCCAGCCCTTGCAATCCAGTATGAAGGGTTGGGTGATTTTAAAGGAGCTGCTTTGTTTGCTCTAGGAATTCATCCATCTCTGGGGCAGAACTTCCAGTTGTTTTAACAGTGTGTGTCAGGATTAGCAGCCAAGTCCTGAATATTCTCAACTCCTCAGCCAACCCTTAAATGCATATTGTGAAAGAAAAAAAAATAAAAGAGGAAAAACCCCCCACAAAACCAGTGGAGGGTTTGGGAAGGCCTTTTTATGGGTGTGCTTGAAAGAAAATCAGCCAGAAATAATGTCCAGCAAGCAATTCCATGTAGGAAAATGGGACAGTTCTGTAAAACAAGGCTTGAACCCAGCAGCAATGGAGAGTGTGTTGTTCTGCATGGGCTGTCTCTGGATACCCCCTTTATGAAGGTTTTTGTCTTCTGTGAGGATTTCTGTACAGATTTGCCATAGAGTAGCCGAGGTCTCCTGGGCTCCTCTGCCTTGTCCTGCCACAGACATCTCATCCAACAGCCCTGGTTTGGGAAAGGAGCCATGAGGGGAAAAAAAGAACAGGCTCCTTTTGTAGCTAATAACTTCCTTTAATTGGTAATTAAGCTGCCTGCTACTTATAAATGTCAATAAAGGTCAAAATATTTAGAAGCAGAATCGTTTTAGTGGCTTCCCATTTCTCATTGCATAAGCTGCCTGCTCAGACCACACACAGGCACATTTGAAGATGGTTTGGATTTCAGAGCCCTCATCTTCCCACCAAATTCTTCCCTAAAGCAGCCCAGAAGGGCCAGAGCTGCCCCAGTCAATAGCAGGGAGGATGTGAAGGGAGCTGCTGGGTGAGCATTCCTCACATTTTGGAATTGCACCGCGGGCGCTGGGCAGGAGCAGAGGCTGCCCAGATGGTGCTCTCATTTATTCCTGCAGCCGGGGAAAGAAAGGGGCTGCAGCCCATCCATGTGCAAAAGCACTCAGGGAAAGCTGCCTGCTAACACACTAAACACCAACTGCACCTTGGAAACGAGAATTAGTGTAAATCCTGTTGTTTCTGTCGAGCAGGGAAAAATACAGAGGGTTTTGTGGACTTAACATGTACAAACACTTATCCTCACTGCATGGATCTGCTGCCTTTGTGAGCACTCTTCCCACTGAAATTAATCAGTTTACAAGGGGGCAAGTGAGGGGACATTTGGCTTTGAAGAGTGCAGAGAATGTATTCCCAGAGGGATCTTTGATCTTTTTATGGTGTTTTGTTTCTGAAGTGTGTGTGTGTGTCCTGCAGGGACTTGGCATTTTGGAAATCAGAGCCGTGAGGACTAGACTTTGATATTGCACTGAATATAGCTGGGATAGTAGAATATGAATATGGCCTCCCTTCTAATGCTTTCCCAAAGGATCCTCAAGAAGCTCAGAGCCTAATTTACTATTCCATGAGCTCCCTGTGGAGGACAGGCTGGGGTTTTATGGGAAGACAATGCAGTGGTGCTTTGTTGACTCTGGAGGTGGAGATGAGCTGACCAGGATGTCAGGTAGAGCTGGGAATGGGAAATCTTTCCTTCCAGACTAAACTGGGCATGTTGGTGAGGGTGCCACACACCCCCAGCTCAACTGGATAGGTGGGAGATCTGAAAATGTCCTGGAAGGGGTGATGTCCTCTTGGCACATTGATCCTGCCTGGGAAGTTCCCACTGGAGCCCCCAGGCCAGCCAGGCCCAGCTGTCACTGGATTCCATGGGCTCCTGAGTGTGGAAAATCATTCCAGCCACGTGAAATCTCCAGGTTTTCCTGGGCAGGTTTGCTCACTGGCTGCACTCTGTGATCCCTGTTGAGATTCCATGTGGAATCTCCAGGTTTCCCTGGGCAGGTTTGCTCACTGGCTGCACTCTGTGATCCCTGCTAGGATTCCATGTGGAATCTCCAGGTTTCCCTGGGCAGGTTTGCTCACTGGCTGCACTCTGTGATCCCTGTTAGGATTCCATGTGGAATCTCCAGGTTTCCCTGGGCAGGTTTGCTCACTGGCTGCACTCTGTGATCCCTGGTACTGGGTAACTGATCAAACATTGCTGGTTTTACAAATAAAGGTGCTTTTGCCATAAAAACATCGAGCCAGGGGAGCACGAGGCACTTGTGCTGATGTGACTCCTGTTGCCTTCTTTGCTCCCTGTGTCAGCCCCAGATGTTTTCTGCAAAGATTTGGAGGAAGTGGCTCTGAGAGCAGCTTTATAGATCCAAGTGGTAGTTTTCAGAAGCCAAAAATGCTCTCTAAAGTCAGGAGATTTTGTTAAAGACCATAAGCTTAAAGCAGATAAGTATGCTTTCAAAATTCATTGTTTCCTGGGTGTTTTAGAGTCATTGGAATATTTGTATCTATTTTCTTCCAAACTTTTCTTCTGTAATTGCGATGGAGAGAAGCTTCTTATTAAAAACTCTGAAAACAGAGCACTCTAAAAATTGCTTTTATGATTTCAGAAGCTTCTCATTTGCTAATAATACAAGTAATTATCCTAGAAGAGCAATAGAACTATTTGACCATCATTCCAGAAAAATAATGTATTTTTTGATATTAAAGACACAAACATGAATTAAATAGCATTTTGAGACTTTTGAGATGAAGTTCCTATTGCTTCATCTTTCATAAATCCTCTCATCATTTGACTGGGGATAGTAATGTCTATGTCTCCATCTTAAGAGCCAAAAACGGACAAATGAAGATAAACACTCAAGGAATTTAAGCTTTCATTTTCATCTCACAACTTCTGTAACATGATTAGGGTTTGTCCTGATCCTTCTGCTAAAACTCTTCCCCAGTACCAGGCAGGATTTGTGTCTGGGCCTCCCTGTCTGCCCCAATCCATCCCTCTCCCACATCCTTCAGCTGATGGAATTTGCAGATTATTGGAGAAGGAACAGAGGAATGGGATGGATGACTTATTTATTACATCATGATTCTGTGCATCTTCAGTGGAACTAAAGGAAAAATCAAAAAGAGGGAAAGAAAATGAGTGAAAGATTTAAAACCAAAATATATTTAAAAACAGAGAATGGAAGAAAATAATTCCAAAGGCTGATTATTATGCTAAAATAAATCTATATATTCTCCTGGGATACAGATAAGAAGCAGTGAAAGAGCGGGGAGAAAGGTGGGAAGAGCTGGGCTTTTCCCTGAACCCATCTCCTCATCTCCCTGCAAGTTTTTGTGTGGCTTGGGTGGTGTGGAAATGCCTGTGATCACTCCTTAGGAATCCTTTCCTGTGTTCCTTGGACTCCTCATCCACACAAACAGTAAATCCCTGCTGTCAGTCCTGCACCCCTGTGCTCACAGAGTGCTGAGCACTGACAGCTCCAGCCACCAACAAATGGTGCTGCACATTTTCCTTATGGTTTCCCAGCACTGAGTGTATGATTTAGATCCTTCAGCCTCCCAAGTGCTCCACTGGGTGTCCTTTAATATTGCATTATATTACTCATGATGCATAATCGATTCCACTGCTTCCATTTACTTTAGCAATGATAAATGGCACAAACTGGACGAGAAGTTTATAAATTTTAAGTGCTTTGTAGGCAACAGTTACCCAGAGAAATTTTCAAACTGTTTGTTACTTTGGGTCATGGAAAAATTGCTTCCAGAAGCTTGGTTAATGAGTTTCAAAACAGGGTAAAATGCATGAATTCTTTATGACTAAGAAGCACATTAGTGTCAAGATTTTCCCTTCTGTAGGAATCGTCAATTCTGCACAGTTAATATTTAAAAAGAGTTACAAAAATAGAGCAGAAAAACTCAAGGAACTTGCAATTTAGTTTTTTTCACTGTAATGGCTTCCTAAAATCTGTTCAGCTGCAGGGGCAGGGCTGGAGCATCATGGCCCAGATGATTCCTGTGTATGGAAAGTTGGGGCAGCTGCAGCAACCCATGCCCTGGTCAGAGTGGTGTCACACCAGTCTGTGTCATCCCTCTGCTGTGTTTGGAGTGTCCCAGAGTGGAGTGAGCTGCAGTTTGTGCCCGGTGGTCTGGCAGTGCTGCTTCCCAGGGGTGACTGGGCAGTCTGTGTATTCCTGCTCCCTCTGGCTGTTTGTGGCCATGGATGAGCCACACTGCAGGATGGAAATGGGGCTCCTGGCCTGCTCTCTGTGCTGCTGGAATGGTGAACAGCAGCCAGCAAAGCAGGAGGACAAAGGAAATTGGGAAGGAGTCAAGGAGCATTTACAGAATAGAGCTCTCTCCATTTCCCATAAACAGCGAAGTAGAGCACTCAGTGAGAGGAGGATGGGGTGATGGCTTTACTGCATGGAAATGCTGAACCTTGGGGCATGGAACACAGCCAGAAATGTCCATTCCTATTTAACCCTTGCAGGAGAGGGCACTTGTGTCCTGTCTGACTGTGAGAGCTCACAGTCCCCAAAATTAATCCTGAGGAAATCGGGTCTGCCCAAACCCCAGCAGTGCTTGATAGAGGGGATCATGGCTTTAAACTGCCAGAGGGCAGGGTTAGATGGGATATTGGGCAGGAATTCCTGGCTGTGACAGTAGGCAGGCCCTGGCACAGGTGCCCAGAGCAACTGGGGCTGCCCCTGGATCCCTGCAAATGTCCAAGGATGTTGGATATTGGGGCTTGGAGCAGCCTGGGATGGTGAAACGTGTCCCTGCCGTGGGGTGGAACGGGATTATCTCCAATGTCCCTTCCAACCCAAACCATTCCGGAATTCCGGCTCGGAGCGAGGAGCGGTGCCAGGAGCCGGCAGCGACCGCACGATGGCAGCGTGGGATCGGCGCTGCGGCCGCGGGAGCGCCCGGGGGAACCGGGAACCACCGGGATCGGGGATGCGGGACCGGGAACCACCGGGATCGGGGATGGAGTACCGGGAACCACCGGGATCGGGGATGCGGGACCGGGAACCACCGGGATCGGGGATGCGGGACCGGGAACCACCGGGATCGGGGATGGAGTACCGGGAACCACCGGGATCGGGGATGCGGGACCGGGAACCACCGGGATCGGGGATGGAGTACCGGGAACCACCGGGATCGGGGATGCGGGACCGGGAACCACCGGGATCGGGGATGGAGTACCGGGAACCACCGGGATCGGGAACCGCCGGGATCGAGGATGCGGGACCGCCCCGAGGGAACCGGGAACACCCGGCATCGGGGATGCGGGACCTTCCCGGGACTGCGGAGGGAACCGGGAGCATCCCGGGAACATCCCGGGCCCGGGGGAGCCGCTGCCCTGCAGCAGCAGCAGCACGACACAAAACGCCGCTGTGCAGGATAATCTTTATCCTTGTGCTCTGCCACTGCAAGCAGCCGCTGCAGCAGGTCAGGGTTATTTTAATCGAGACTTTGACATTTTGCTTTCCCGTGTTTTTGTGGTTTCCCTGCCCCCGCAGCCCAGCCTTTGTGGGGTGGTGGGAGAGGTGGAAGCCCGAGCGGTAAAATGGGAGCTCACAGGAATATCGCAGTTTGCAGAGGCTCCTTTAGTGCACAGCATCCCCAGAGCCGGGCAGGCCGGCAGGGTCCGTCCGGGCTCCAAGAAATCCTCAAAAAAGAGCCCAGCCTTCAAAGCCGTGCTGTGAAAGCACGTGGGTGATAGGCACTGGGGAGGATCTTTGAAAGTCCATGCAAAAATAATGCAGAACTGCTCATATCAGATCCATCTGGAAAAGCTGCACAAAAACATCCAGCCAGGCTTTCCTCTATTCCTTACAAACTGTGCTTACATTATATACATTGTCCCTATTGTGCATTGTAGGGGATGGTCTCTCTCAAATGCCAGCGTCTTCTGGCTTTCATTTGTTCCCAGACCTCCCACCAAGTGGCTGCTGATTGAAACCCTTTTTACTCTCCTGCCAGGTTTAGCAAAAAGGGCTTGGTGTACTCCGGGCCTTTGATCTGTCTGGGATGAACATTTTCATTGAAAGAGGTGGATGAGTCACTCTGTATTTGACACGGAGCTATCTTGGAATACCTCTGGATTTGCCTTTTCAAGCTCTTTTGTAGGTTTTTTTTTCTTTTTTTCATGTGGCTATAAATATTTTTCTCTGCGAGAAGCATGAAGCTCTTTTTTGGAAATGAAAGAGCCCTATTCCAAATAGGAAAAACACACTTAGCTAAGGTTTGTGCAGTGCATATTTAGTGGTGGAAGGTGCTGTGTTGGCCCTGCCTTGCTTTTCAATACAATATCCTGCAGTGTGAAATGAATGGCTGTATTTAGAGGTATCTGGAAGTGATGACTGATGTTTGGAGAAGTTACAAGGCTTTTCCTTTTCCACATGAACTCTCCAACCTGGCATTTCCACAGCACTGAAATACTTCTGGGGCTGAGATCATCTGATTATTATTTCCTGTGTCATGTGCAGAATTTATTATTTTGTTGAATATTACAAATATATTCTTAAGTTGCCTGAGTTTGGGGTTCTTCTGCAAAGTTCACTGGCATAACAGGGATATTGGACTGGCAAAAATAAGTTTCTCTCCTTGGATATTATTTTGCTGTGATTAATGAATGAAAGTCACAAATGAAGGAGGGGGGAAGGGAGAGTGAAATTCCCTAAAAATGCTATGGAGATATTCTGGAAAATTTAAAATACATATTTTTGCACTAATAACAGCTAAAAGCCAGAAATTTGGACTTTGTATTTGCTTCAGTGTCCAATTTTTTTTCCTCTTTGGGAAAGGTGAACACTTCTGTGCTAATGCAGGATTTTTCCTGGTCACAGCAGAATCAGTGCTGCTACTGGGAATTTGCAGAGGGCAATGGGTTCATTGCCTCAAACATTTTCATCAAGATTTTAAATTTATTTTATACCTCTAAAATCTGAAACAAAACAGACTAAAATCTTAAATTGCCCAAAGAAGTCCCAACCCAGGGTATTCTGTGATTCTATAAAATCCAGTAAAAGCTCTTCAGATAAATTGTGACATTAAAATGCCAATTAAAATATGTGTGGGGTCCTTGCAAGCATTAAATCAGGATATCAGAAATAGTGAGAGTTATCTCCCATCTCAATGCTGTTGTTTTAAATTGAGCTTAATTCTCTAAAAACTGACTCAAATGCCACATAGGTCTCTTGAGCTGCTTTGTGTGTGTTCAGAGCAAGGTCTTTTGGGGCTCTTTTGCTTACAAATAGAGTGGGAGAATAAATAATGAAAAAAAATATTGGCATCTGCATTCTTGCAATTTGTGTATTTGTAACACCACCCATATTTCTTCCTCCCTTGTTTTGGAATATTGCATGGGATGTGGGTCTTCATTAAGGGATATTTTGTCCTTTGGCTTTTTCTGCACATGATTACACAGTAGCCATCCGTTCCCAACATCTGTGTTTATGAAAACCTTTCCAATAAATCTGTGCAGAAGGGAACTGTCCACATTTCCTCCGAGTCCTGCAAAAGATGCTGTTTTTCTTTGTGATGAATTGGTTAAAGATTACCCAGCTGAGATGTTTGGCTTTGAGATGAATCCTCAGCATTGCTCCAGAAGTGGATTGGAAATGGACCTTGGGCAGGCAGTGCCTCCAGGGCTGTCCAGGACACCGAGTGCAACCCCAAAATCCTCATCCTGGATGGCAAAGCCAGCTCAGAATGCCCCAAGGAGAACACCTAAGGAATGATTTGGGCAATCAGTGCAACCCCAAAATCCTCATCCTGGATGGCAAAGCCAGCTCAGGGTGTCCCAAGGAGAACACCTAAGGAATGATTTGGGCAATCAGTGCAACCTCTAAATCCTCGTCCTGGATGGCAAAGCCAGCTCAGGGTGTCCCAAGGAGAACACCTCAGGAATGATCTGGGCAATCAGCTGGTTTGTCTGTGTGCCACCCTCTGTTCCTGGGGGTGGCTGGTGCAGCTCCCACCCTCCCCACTGGATCAGAACCCCTTGGCACAGACCATCGGTGTGGGATTTTGGCCACATTGCCAGCTCTGTAGCACAGGGCTGTTCTCAGGCAGATTTTTGGCTCCCTGATTGCAGTCACATGAGGGTGCACAGCTCCAGTTGTGGCTGTGGAACAAAAGCCACCAAGTGTCCCAGTGCAGGGAGGGAGCCTGTGAGAGCAGCAGCAGCCAGGCACAGCTGTGTGCTCTTGGCTGGGCAGCTCCAGCTCCTGCTCAGCTCTCACACCCAGCATGTTTTGGAGCTTTGAGTCTCTCCAGTGAGGGGCGGGCTGGCAGTCAAGCCCTCCCAGGTGATGCCAATCTGGGCAGAATCGTTATTAGTTTATAGGAATCACCTGACAACCATTACAGAGCTAACGAGCTTTGTCAGGGGCAGCAGTAGCTTGGAAATCTTTCTGTGGGTGAAAAGATTTGAGGGAGCTCACCCTGCTCTGGATGTCCCCAAGGCCCAGGAGTTATGGAGACAGCCTGGATAGTGTGTGGATTTTGAAAAGCTTCACCACTCAGCTTTTGATCAGTCAGGTAATGCTGCCTTTAACTCTTGGGGTGCTTGTGCTCTATGGTCTGTGGCACATTTACTGCAGACTAAATTCTCAGCTATCATCAGAACTATTTGTCTGCTCTGCAAAGCTTGCAGAAACAGAGGCTGGTGCCCTGCAAACTTCTAGATTGAGGATTTACCGACTGTTTTTCTTTGAGTAACTTTTGTTAACATTGGCAACAGGGCCTGCGTTAATTTATCTTGGGGCTGGGAGTGTTGAGCAGGTGTGAGGACAGGGGTGTCTGAGGTGGTTTTTTTATTTCTTTCTGTGTCTGTGCTCAGTGGCTTGGCCAGACCCAAGGATGGTGTAGAGGGGCTGGGTTTGGAGTTGAGTAATTTGACCTGAAGAGTTGCACAGAGATTTATGAATCAGGAACTGGTCACTGTTGGATTAAGCTCACTCAGATGGTATTACAGCATAAACCCTGACTCTTTGGGGCTGAGAGCACCTTCAGTTTTTCTAGCTCATACTCACCAAGAGACAAAACCTGAACTACAAACCTGTTTCTGTTCCTGTGTGTTGTCCCTACAACCATCACAGGGCACTGTGGAACCTCAAAAGATATTGAAGAAATTCTTATTGATACTCATTTGCTGGTCCTTGCACAAAGGATTTGTTCTCTGGCAGTCACTTGCCCATCAATAAAACTGCAGTGTTTTGTTTCTAATCCCAGGGAGAGACAATTTTCATGAAATTAAGGCAATGTCTTGCTTTTCTCTGATGTGAAAAATCAGACTTTTGAGGGCAGGATATCATTATCTTCAAATTCCTAGGGCTCCCCTTTTCCTATAAGTAGTCCTGAACTGAAAGCTTCCTGAGCATTAAGAAACAAACATTTTGCTCAGTTTCTCCTCCAAAGTCTCAGCAATTCAGTGGGAAAAAGGCTCAGGCCTTTGTGGAGATGTCGTTATCTGTCAGCTCTCTTTAAATTCCTTTGAGGGATTTTTATAACATTGTTTTTCCTTTCTTCTCATTTGTGTTTTACATACAAGTCCTGGTATTTTGGTTTAGCCCACAAACAACATGAAGCCTTAATTTTTCCTGCCTACTGCAAACCAGACTTTTCTCCAGAATCAATTATCCGGAAGGGAGCTGTGGATGTGAAACCACACCAAAAAGTCTGAAGTCCATACAAAAGTATTGGAGTTTCTTGTAAAAGCCCCTGTTCCTCAGTCTGTGTTGTCTTTGGGCCACCTTGTTTCTCCCAATGGCAGAGGTGCTGCCCATTTTACCACCTTCTTCCTCATGGTGGTTGCTCTGGCAAGCAGGAGATGTATGGTTGTTGTTGAGGAGAAAAGAGCTCTCCACAGCTTCTGTAGAATTTCTTATTTTTATTTATGCCAGGGAAACCCAACCTAGAACTGAGGTTATGACAAACTGCTTGTGTGCAACTCTTCCTTCCAGTGAGCAGTGCACTGAAGCTTGGCTTCTAGGAATAAACTTTTCCAAGCCTGGACTTTGTTTAAAGGAATGAAATTGTGTGTTGTTGTGGATTTAGCAGGGATGGCTGATGGGACCCTGTGGAAGGCATTCCTTGATCACCCCAGTCTGCAGCCCAGCAGTTTCACCTGAGCTGCCACTGATTGCAGTTTATCAATGCTCAGCCTGTACATCTCTCAGGTGATGGGATCTGCAAGGATGAGGTGACACTGGACAGGATGAACTCCCCCTGGCTTGCCAAAGCTCCCTCAGAAAGAATCCACAGAGACAGCAACAATAAATGGCATTTAGCTCTCTCTGTTGTGCACCAGAGCCATAATGCCCGGTTTATTTCTTATTGTTTGTTTCTTACTAAGCTGCAGGGAGCAGGGAAAATACAGTCAGGAAGAAGTTCAGTCCACAATGCTCTGATATTTGCATTTTCTGCCCCAAAGCATTTGCTGCTGGGAGCCACTGGAGACAGGATGCTGTTCTATACGGACTTCTGATCTGATGCAGGTTGATTGTTTTCCTGCTTTTAAATACTTCAGGGCTGGATTTTGGCCAGATCTCCTGGGGCCTATATGAAGATAACAAATCAAAATGTCTTCCCCAAGGAGCAAACAATTTAAGCACAAGACAAGAAAGACACAGGAACAGAGACAGTCTGGGGAGTATTAAGAACCAAGTTTAAAATTTCCAGCTATTAATGAGAAAGGGTCTTTCATTTTTCATCCAGCTCTGGGGAGGACATCTGAAGAGTTTGGATTTCAGTTTCACGGTCTGGGAAGCCGTGCTGGCAGCATTGTTGTTTATCTCTCCTGAGAAACAGCATGTTTCAAGTTGATTCTCTATCGAATAAAGGTTTAAGAAAAATATTTTGTTTGCTGCTTTCTCAGCTGTGCACAGCATTTGTCTTCATCCTTTGCTGGTATAATATTATAATAGTTTCTTGTAAGTGCTGATCCTTTACTGCTGACAGCTGCTGAGAAATGATGCTGTCATGAATCATGCTTGCAAACACAGTTCTGTGATGTGACCAGTTCTCAGCCCCCATAATTAACAGCCAATTACTTCCTCTCTGAGAAGCCAAAACTCCAACAGATGAAAGAAATAGTGTTGTGGGAGCAGATGTGTTGTATCAGTTCCTGTGTCCTTTGCAAACAGACAAACACTGGCTTACATGGGAGTGCAGCAGTGGCAGTCCCTAAAACCACGCCTGGGTTTGGCCATCTGGTCTGGGAGTGTGAGGAGAGCGAAAGGGAGGAGGAGGAGGAGGAGGAAGGGTCCATCCCCGCTCGGCTGCAGTAACAGCAGGTCACCACTGCGGAGCTCTCTGCCCGTTCCCTGGAGGGCACAGCCCCTGTTTATTAACGGGGCGTGCACGGGGAGGGAGAGCTGAGGATGCCAAATCCCGGCTGGGACGGTGCCAGCCCTGCTCAGCCTTTGTTTAACCAGCACAGCCAAAGCTGAGCCTTCTCCAGCTGCAGTTCGTGTGGCACAAACCAGGGTGGTTCAGGAGGCAGAGCTGGGAATGGGAGCCAGCACCTCCTGAGCAGAGCCTGCAGTCAGTCATTTACTGACTTTTCCTCCTCTTTATTGATTGTTTTATAGCAGAATTTCATTTTTCTTGGTTCACTTGTGCCACCTGTGCAGGACTGATTTCCTGGGAGCGGATTTAAGCCTGTAAGATGTTCCCAAACTTTTTGCTTTCTCTTTCTTCCATCATTTTGCGTGTGCAGTACTTACTGAGCAACTAAATTCTGCATCTTGAAAGGCTGGCTTGGAATAGGTAGAGCAGATTTAACTCTTTCTACTTAAAGAGTTAAATCAGGATTTCAAAAGGAGCCTTTGCTCTGCATGTTTCATTATCAATCCTCCACATAGTCCTTGGTTTTGTTGACATCGCATTCGCTGTCAATAGTCATTAATATCCTGAAATGTATGCAGAGATAATAAGGACCTAAAATTAACTCAAGGGTTCTCTTTTATTTGCTTTATCATAGCTGGTTTAAGGGTGGTGGTGCCACCAACCTCCTTTCCATAAATATGTGGCGGAATTTTAATTAAAACTTTATAATGATCCTCAAATTGTAAGAATAAAAGTGGGTGTGAATGCTGTTGTAGTAAATCTGTGTGCCATGAAAGGAGCATTCTTAAATATTCTGCAGTATTTTTTAGCTCTGGATCTCCTCAAAACTGCTACCAACTGTCTGGTTTGGAGAAAGCTCCTTTCCTGCCTCTGCTGCTCCTATAAAATGTGTTCAGAACATTTACAGGAGGCTGGGGGAGTTAGTATTTCTGTAATTCTCTAAACATTTGAAAATGTAAAATATTTGCAGATGTAGTGCCATATGTAACTCCATAACAAATTTTTATTCCTTGTATACTAAATTTCTGAATAGCAAGAAGTCTCTTGGCTGGCTGCTCCTCAGCTGTGAGACTTTGGGAGATGCTTTTTGGGGATGAGTCATGCAGGCTGTGCTCCCAAGCCAGGCTTCACCACCTCCCACCCCTCTTTGTTGCTGTTCTCACATCAAGAGCCGTGCAAAGCCAGAGCCTGCTCCTGCCTTTGAGCATCCTGTGCTCAGCTGCCTCTGTGATTCACGCTCTGGGATCAGCCCCACTTCACAATGGATCAAGGAACAGGCTCTCTTGCCTTTTAACCTTCTGTAATTTGTACCAAGGCTTTCCTCTGCAGTTGCAAAATCTGCTTTGCTCACCAGCAAACCCTGTCAGCCTGACCAAAACCGAGTTTCATAATGTGTTATTTGGATTATGAGAGTCTCCTCTCCCCACCACCCCTCCTCCACAGGATTCTAAAAGTTTTGTGGAGTTTAATGTGGCCTCTCCCCCTTTAGAGCTGCATGATGCTAATGAAATAACTCACAGCTCATCAGCCTTATCCGGCTGGGCTTATGGAGCATGTGGCATTCAAACTCAGGCTTTCTGCTCAGCAGAAATCCCCCACATCGAATGAACATATAGAAGAGACAGCAATGCTTTGGATGAATGTGAGAGCCTGAGAAAAACCCCAAAATTGCCTGTTCTGGTTATTATGCCTGTAAGGAATGTGATCAACTTCCACAGGGCTCCAGCAGGAGCCAGGCCTGCCTTGTGCTCCTGGGCTACTTCCAAGTGCCATCCCAAACCACTTCCCCTCTGTTTAATATTTATCTTCATCTCCCTGCCACTGGCAGCCCAGGGGAGGAAGCAGCTCATGCTGCCCATGGAGACAGGGACGTGGTGCTGGGTGGCAGAGCTGGCTGTGCCCTGGAGCATGGGGAAAGGGACCCAGACTGGCCATTCCTCCCCATTCCCAGAGTGCCTGGTCCAGGGCAAGAGGAACTTACCAGCCCTTGGTGTCCCTGTCAGCCTCCCAGCTGTGTTGGTATCCCACAGAAGGACAGACCTGCAAGTGCAGTTTTGATTTTGGACATGGCTTTGGGTTTTGTTTCTGCTCGGTCTCAGTTTACAGGAAGAGCTTTTCCAGTCTTTGGTGAGAACTGGACCTCTAAAACCCATTGCTGGGAATGCTGTACCTGCAAAAGTCCCAGAGATTGCCCTGGAGGCTTCACTCACAGCACTGCTGGGGAGAGGGACTCATAAGGCAAAATTGCTGCTTGCAACTTTCTATATCCCATGTCTCTTAAAACCATTGTAATCAGTTTATTTTAGGACAAGCTGTCCAATGACATCCTGGTCATTAAAAAAAAATCAACAGGAAATTCTGAATATGAGTCATGCTTTTGTCTTAGTGTTCTTCAAGGATTTTTGGAATTTATTAAAAAAAAGAAAAAACCCAGAAATCCTTGATGTTGACAGAAACAACCTCAAAGTCCAAGTACTGAGAAGTCCCTTAACAAGGAAAGAATGTCTGTAAACTCCATTATTTACTTGGTGTCAAGTCTTTCTGATTAACCAAAACCCCACGACTCTCCCAAACCCCAGAACTTCCAGGCTCATCCTTGGCTTTTGGGGACAGACCCAGTGTCCTGGATATTTCTCTTCCCCCTGGGAAAGCTGAGTTTAATGCTTTGGTGGTAGGAAGGGTCTGCACTGTGGGACACTGCAGAAATCCCAGATGTTCCTGAATATCAGATGCTTTAGGAACATGCAGGGATTAATCCTGTGCTCCCATCTGGAGCTCACAGGCTCCTGATAAATGCATGGATGTAGCCGCCAGCTCTCTGCATTCCAAGGGCAGCAGCAAACTGTTGTGGAGTGTATGGAAAATGGGAGCACTTTGGGAGGCACTCTGAGACTCTACAGAGGATGGAGAACTCAAGCCAATCCCTGTCACAAGTCTTTTAATAATTGAAGACCAGGAATTATTCTCAATCACATGAAAAAAGCTTATATCAAAGCAGTATTGAAAATTTGTTGTAGGGAGCTGCATAATTTCCCTTGCCCTCTTCATGCCTTTCATGAGGAAGCAGCAGGAATTCTGCAGAGGGATGGAGATGAAACCATTCATCCTCTGGTTGTCCTGAAGTCCTTTGCCAGGAGATTTTAGGGCAGTGCTTGTTCTCAAGAGGGGCATAATCTGTTTTTTGTGTGAGATTAGGCTGCTAAGTGTTCATCTTCAAGTGAAGGACTCATAGCTGATGGAATAAATTTCAAGTAAAGGTGAAGCTTGATTCAGACAGGTGTTGACCAATGCAGAAACACTTTTACCAACCCCAGCCACTGTGGAAAACCCTGTCAGACTCTGGCATTGCAGCACTGCTGTAAGAATAACAAAGAATTGACAAGGAAGATAGCAAGGTGAGCAGTTGGTGGGGTACGGGAGCTCCTTGGAAGAGGAGCCTCAGATGGAGGTGGCCGCACGTGTGTCCGTGGCCAAGGTACCAGCAGATGGTGCTCAACAACACGGAATGTTCTCCTCCAGAGCGCCGGAGGGCCGCTGGTTCCAGCCCTGTCCCTCAGCAGCTCTGTCACCCCAGCATGAGAGCTGGAGTCATTGTGCATCCAGGCTTGAGGGACAAACTCGTGGCGTGGGCAGAGCGCTGGCACAGGAGAGTCCCCAGGCAGTGCCTGAGCACAGCAGTGGGAGCTGGGTGTTGGGTGAGGGATCCCCTTGTCCTGTGGTGACAGGGACACGCCAGGATTGGGGCGCACACCAGGCTTTGCCCTGTGCTCCTGACGCCTCTGAAACACCCGGGTCACAGTCACTCCTGTGCTGCTCCTGCCACTCCATTTCTGCCTGGAATCACTGCTGGGACAGGGGAGTCTGGGCAATGTACAGCAGGAAAATCTGTTTGTCAGGGCTTGTTGCTGTTGCTTTGCCATGGGTTGTTTTTTTTTTTTTTTAAACCCCTGCTGTACACTTGGAAAAGGGATCCTGTGCCCTGAGTCAAGTGAATTAATGTTTTGTAGGAGGAGGGTGTAATCGTTTATTAGCGTTGTGCTGGGCAAAGTTCTTTGTCTTTGGAGATTTGGCCGAGTGCCCAGACTCAGGCAGCCTCTGACTTTTGCTTTAGTCTCGAGATAAACTCTGAATGAAACAGGGCTGGAGCTGCCCCAGCTGACACAGATCCAGGGAGCAAACCCTGTCAGGAGGAAGGGCTCGGAGCAGTGCCAAGCCCAGCAGAGATGGCAGAACCTGTCTCAGATGTTTGGGGTGCTGTGGGATGTGGTCTGAGGGATCTGCTCACAGCCTGAGCCTGGTTCTGGTCAGGTTTGACTCACTGAAGCTGCTCTGCTCGTCCCTGTGACCAGATCTGTTTAGAAGGGTCAGTTTTCTCTCATCTGTCTTTTTAAATTTTTTTTTCCTATGGAGTATTGAATTTACCAGTGCCCAAATATCACAACGTTCCTGGCTGGTTTTCAGCACTTGACTGTGGGCTCTGTTTCCTCTGGACACTCAGCCCACGTCTGACTCGGGCTTTGTTTGAAACACACCGGCAGCTTCAAGGGCAGAGCCTTGAGCCTGAGCGCCGTTAATTCACTCTGAATGTCACTTTGAGCCTTTTCCCAACGTAATCTCTCCAAAGGTTAATCATAAAGTGAAGGAATGTGCTCTGGCTCCTGACACAATGCCTGACAAATATTTTCAGCAGGCCACCGCTAAAGAAACACAGGTGTGGTCTCGCTCTTAATGTCTCTGTGAGAGTGTTGTATCTTTGCAGAAACAAAGATAAATTGAGAGCTTAACCCCTTGGCTTCTTGGCATTTAAAAAAAATTAAACTTCCACTTGTCCTGGTTTTGCTCATCCATAATTCCCCGGGGGAGATCGTGTTTCAGGGGGATGAAATACACTTGATGTCTTTATGAAAAATGCAAACAATGTGTTATTTCTAATGATGCTGGAGGTTTTCTGTGCTGTTGAGTTCAGCAGGATGCTCAGAAGCCCAGTATTTACACAGTGAACTTTAACCGTTTTGGACTTGGAAACAAACAGTTTAAGGAGTTTAAATAATCTTACTGAAATATATTAATGATTTCTGGGATGATTCATTATTTTTTTAGTTAAGTTTTATCTGTCATCCAGCATGCTTTTTTTAAAAATAAATGGAAGAAAAAGGAGTAATTCTGAAATTGTTTCAGTTTTGCTTCAGTACCAAAGGGGACACACAAATCTGCTTTTAGTAACTGGGGACATCTTGGTTTTTCTTTTAAAGTGCCACACTATTTTTTCTTAATATAACTTGTCATTTCCTTCTTTAGAACCTAGAATTAATAGATTTTGTTTTGTTGTGTTTGTTTCCTGAGATAGGATTGTATAGAGGGAAATGGGATGTTTTATGGAAACATAGGAAATCTTTCCAGCTCCTGTCCTGGTCATGAGCACAGCTTTTACTGAATTATGTAATGTTTACTGTGTCTTGCATCCTCAGTCAGGAGTTGATATTGTGCTGTGGGGAGGAATTGCACTGAACTCTGGTGCTTGCACGAGTCATTAGAGAGATGAAAGGAAGCCCAGTGCAGAGTGTAAGGAGGTCTCTCACACAGCAGCTGCTTTCCTTGTGCAAGCAATTTTTGGTTTATCCTTTTAATTGTCACTTGAGGCTGCTCTCAACCCAAGCACGTTCCTACCCTTTCCCTGAACCCTCCCCTTGGAGAGGGACAGAAGGCAGCAAGGAGGACTCTGCTTCTTCCCACCAGAGGCCCCTTGGTGTGGCTCTAGGGGACAACACTTCAAAACCCTTTTCCCCCTAATGTTTCACCTTTGAGGAGATTGCTGTTTGCATTTATGAATCAAAACACTGCTTGAAACCCCTCAGTTGAATTTTGGTCTCTCCACTGCATTTCTCCATGTGTGAGGCAACGTTGGTTGCAGAAAGTTAAGGTCTTTTAAAACCTGATCAACACTTTGATCAGGGGCCCAAATTTTCTCAGCTCTTTGGTTTTTATCCTTTCTGTGACTCCATGAGGTCATCTTGTTACTCCCTTATCACAGGTGTGAAAGTAAACCCCAAAAAGAGAGAGAATTGCCCCCATTTCATAGAAAGTCTGTGGCAGGCCAAGAATTGAAATTCAGGTTGCTAAAACACTGAGTTAGAGCCTGACCTCTGGCCCTCCTTCCCCTGGGGAAGGTCCCAGGGAGGGGAGGTCCCTGCTCATGGAGCACTCCCACAAAACCCACCCAGGAATGTGAGTTTTAATGCCATCCTTCAGTCCCTGGACTTTCACTGAGGAATTCCTTCCCCGAGACACACAGTCTGGGCCTGACATGAAAAACTGATTAAAGTAGCTGAAAAAATAGAGCAGTACTTTACAGTTTCCTCAAGGATCAGTTCCATTTTCCAGTGTCTGAAATCTGGTCAAATTAGAATGTTGCCTTTTGGAAGTCTGAGGGGGGAAACCCCCTCCTACTGATAGACACTCATTCAAGGCATGCTGCAAAGTGACCATTATGATATTTCATTTGTCAGCATGTGCTGCACTCACTTGTTCTGGATCCCTTGGGCAGGCTGCCTTCAAATCAATATTAATTATGGACCACTAGACAGTAGCTAATCTGAAAGGAAGAACAGGTTTCATTTAACAGCTGACTGATGGTTGCTTCTTCCTTGGGGTTTGGTTTAGTTCTGGTTCCTTTTTTTTTCCCCTTTTGAGAAATCTCCTATCACAGTATTGGAGCATTAATTGTGTTTTGCTTTATTTAGTAACATTTTTAAAAAGTATCACTGTGTTTTCCATAAATCTAACATGGAATTCAGAATATCCAGCATGCTCCTGACTGAGATTCTGTAAGATCCATCAGCACAGTTCAGCCCCAGCTCCAATGCCTTCAGAGAGCTCACCCCTGGGTAACATTTTCATTCCTCCTGGCAGCTGTCCAGTGAACAACAGAGGAACCTGACAAAAGTGGCTTTGAAATGTGTGTTTATTGCATTGTCATGATGCCAGAACGAGCAGTTTGTCTGGAATTTGTAAAACTGCTCCTCATACTCGTGTCTGAGGTTCTGCAGAGTGATCTGTGCTCGCTGAGAGCTGGATGGGCTGCCTGAGGCTGACAGCTGATTCCTGACAGGGTTAGATGTGTCCTGCTCCTCCTTCACTGCCAGTGTCAGCTGAGAGACCTGGATTTTAGAAGATTTATTAGCTAGTGTGTCAGTAATCAGTGGAGTGTGGATGTTGGATATAAATTTATTGTTGTGAAATTAGTTATGTAGGAATAACAATCAAATTTACCACAGAATCATTAAGGTTGAAGAAGACCTTTAAGATCATTGGGTCCAACTGTCACCCAGCACCACCCCGATGTCCACCAGAACCAGGTCCTCAAGTGACACATCCACCACATCCCTGGGCAGTTTTTTCCAATGCTTTACTACAGGGCTGGTGATGTAAAAGTGCTCAGGAATTGGAAGAGAAGATTGGGGAGTTCTAAGATCTCCCAGTCCCTTGCCATGGTCACCTACACCAACATCACTCCTGACAGCTGTTTGTCCATTCTCAAACCTCCCATGGTTACAGCTCATGGTCTCCCCAGCTGGATCAAACCAGACTTTCACCCAGTGTCCCCAGGGCTCCAGCAGCTTCCTGGCAGAATTTTATTATCTTTTTTTCTACTTTAGCTCTGTGACTCTGGGGCCAAAACCCATGAGAAGCCTAACTAGTGCTTCTCTTGAGAGAAGAAACATGGAACAATAACTAATTTCCATCTTGCTTCTGGTCAGGGCCTCAAATCTGGCACGTGCCTGGCAGCTCATGAAGTTGGAAGTTGTCTCAGTGCAGTTGCAAGTGCTGATATTTAGAATTTTTCTCCCATGAGTCGTTCCTGGATTTGCAAAGAACAAAGTGTTACTTGATCTGGCCAGAGTGTCACTGCTACCCCACATTGCTGCAGCTCTGGTTGCCTCTTAGCCCTGCCCCTGTGCTTTTCCAGCCATGGGTTTTGGGCCTCCTTTTTGGAGATTCCAATATCTATTAATCAACATTCTTGGGTCTTCCTTCATCGCCGTAACCCACTCGAGCCTGAGCAAGAAGAAAACTGCCAACTCTCCCTGTAAACTGAGCCACCAGAGTCCTGAGTAGTGCTGGAATTTTATTTATTGAGCAAAGACTCTTGGATTTCTGGCTTTTGCTTTGGAATGGCAGCCGGGAAACTCAACCCTGCTTGCTGTGTCCCTGGGGAATGGGGCCTGGATTGAGCAGGCAGGGCAGGGGTCAATCTCATGGCAGAGGTGGCCCAACCACAGCTGCTTTTCAACAACTTTTAAAGGAAGGAGGGTCTTCATGGAGCTTAGCACAGAGTCCTCCATGCCAGGGAAGGAACATCTGCTGAAGGAATCATAAGGGATAGACAATCCCTGCTGCTCTCTTCGTTATTCCACAGCAGTTTTGTATCTGTTACCTTTAAATCCTAAAGAAAAACCTTTAAAAAACAATTTCGGTCTTAGGTGAAGGTATGGCAGAAACTCACTTTGATTTTTGGCGCTCCATTTTAGGCAGCAAACTGTAAATACTTTGAAAATCATAACACTTAGGATTGCATCCTAGACACAGTTTGGGAGTGGTGTGGTTTGGGTGTTTTACATGGAATGTCCTGAGCTGAAAGGAACCCACAAGGATTGTCAGGTCCTTAGCCCTGCACAGACACCCCAGGAATCATTTCCTTGCTTGCTTTGCCATCCATGTCCATGGGAACAAGGGTTCTCCCTGATGAGAGACCAGCACTGCCATTATCATATAGATTTCTTTGAAAATTGGGGGGAAATGAAACAATGCAGCAGTGTGAGCACTGAGGAACGCTTATCTTTCCATTCTCAGTGCTTTAGGAAATGTCCCTGGGGAAGCTGTGGGAGGTAGACTCTAAACTCTCCAGACATTTAGATTAGGGAATCTAAGAATTTAGGGAAGTCTGAAATTTTTTTAAAAATTGGAATGGGCATCATGTGCTTCCCATAATCAAGCATATCTAAACATGATTGTGAGTTACTCATTAGGCTATATCAGAAAAACCTTTAAAACTAATCTTTGTTATCATTCTGTGGTCCACTTTCTCATATCTTATGGTCCTTAGTTGAAAACACACACAATTGGGAGCAGAAGTGACTTCCCTTTTTAAAAAGGCTGTTGTAAAAATAAAAGTTCTGTGCTTCCACTTGTACGAGCACAGAAATAAGTACAATTGAAACATAAGAGCAATAAACAAACATTCACAGCTTGTACTTCTCTTTTATTTTTGTTAAAAAAATTTAAAACAAACTAGGCAACATTCCAGGAAATGGTTCTTGGTGTTTCAAATATATTGTTTTAAATTTAGGTGATCCTTCACTTTATTAAGTGGGTGGGGGGATTAAGAAACATTGTTGTACATTACCTGTTTATAAACTCTGCCTCCAGAAATAACTGAGGGGCACAATTCACATCAGCACTATCAGAAAGCAGATCATCTAAATCAAAGTTTAAAGCTGAAATTCTTGTTTACCATTGTAACTTCACCTCATTTACTGTGCTTCTATTCAGATGAAGATGTAAATAAGATACAAAAAAGAAATTGTTGTAGGCCGGATGTGAACTGAGATGCAAAACCCTTTTCCAATGCTTTGTGTCCTGGTTTTGACCTTTGCTTGTGCAAATGCCTGCCTGGATTTGCAGGCACAGTCACTCAAACCTCCCTTGTTGTGTCCTGTACAATTTTTGCTTGGCTCCTCATGGTTGTTGAATATCCAGAGAGCTGTGGCTGTCCCATCCCTGGGAGTGCCCAGGACCAGGTGGGACAGGGCTTGGAGCACCCTGGGATGATGGAAGATGTCCCTGCCCATGGAAGGCTGAGGGGTGGTCTGTAAGGTCCCTTCCAACCCAAGGCAGTCTGGAATTCTGGGAATATCATCAGGATGGCTGAAGCTGAGCCACCTTCTCGGGATGGTGCTCTGGATGATCTCAGAGGTCCCTGGCTCAGCTCCTGTTGGCTTGTGGATTTGGTTGGCTTGGGTTTATGAAGTTGAGTTGCCAATATTGCCCATCCTCCTGAGCTGGAAGCATTCCCTTGCCTTCTCCTGCCTGTTTGTATCCATCTCTTTTCCTGTTCCAAACACAGGCTTTGGAGCCAGAGCTGTCATTTTGAAAAGCACAGTCTCAGTGCCTGGTTTATGACCAGCAGTGCTGTGCATCGTTGAGATGAGTCCCAAGCCTCCCAGATTTGAATGTGCTGGAGAACGTGGGTCTGGGAGAACCCAAAGAGCGAGACATTACAGTCACTGAGGGAGTCAGTCACATAAAAGTACAAACAGCACAAACAGCTCTTGGGTTTCCACACGTTCTTTGCACACCCAGCTGGGCTTGTCCACTCCTCAGGCCGTGGATCTGCACACTTTGCTGGATATTTGCATTCTTTGCATGTTAAAACTCTGGCTTTTTCCTTGAATTCTTCTATTAGCAAAGCATTTTACATTCCTCTGCCATCTGCAGTTTAATATATATTATATATAAATCTGGATTTATGGGAAATGTCTTTACTTATTTTTCAACTTCTTTTGGGACATTTATTGGAGAAGATGCATTTGGCCTGGGAGGCAGGGCTGGGATGCAGGGCAACTGGGGTTTGCTTTCAGGAGAGGAGGTCTCTCTAGAGAAGCAGGATTGTCTCCACTGAAGATTTACTGTCTGGCACAGCCCAGCACAAGCCTCCAAACACTCCAAAAGAGAGCCATAGCAAGACTCCAAGACATAAGGCCACAATTTTCTCCCTTTCTGGGAGAATTTTTAATCTGGGCCAGCACTTCATTTTGGGTTTGGCTCAGCAGTGGAAGTCGAGCTGCTCTCTAATTTCTGGATGTTAGATGGTGACCTGGTTTTTGGATGTTTGCTGTGTGGACATGTTGCTGTAGTTTAACAGGAGGCTGCCAGGGAAAACAAGCAGCAAGGAGACAAAGTCCCTGGGTGAGCCACCCAAATTCCTGGTGCTCTTGGGGACAATGGCAGGACTGGTGGCTTGGAGGAGTCTGGCTCATCCTCAGACTGTATTTGCAGAGCTGCTGTGGGTGAGCAGGAATGGAAGGAATAAAGCAAGTCTGGCCAGATTATAAGGAACTCCCTTTCTGCAGAAATTTGGCACTGTGTGAGAGCCAGGTTACCACACGTGTCACTTGGAATGTTTTGAAGAAACCAATACTGCTGGAACTCTTTAACCTGTTTCAGAGAATACAAGGTAAATGCAATTATTTATTGGCTGTGGAATGCTGCTGGTTTTTGGGTTTACAGATTAATCCCTCCCAGTTCCAAACTGCCTGCAGGACTGAGACACTTGATATAAGCTGATGTGAGAGAGGAATCACCTTGTCCATGTCCAGCCCACCTCTAGGTATCATTTTCCCTCACAGGACACCACCATGTAAAGTGTGAATTAAAAGTAGGTGCTGCAGAGCCTGTTCTAGCCAAGGAACCTCCTGGGAGTACAGAGGATCTGAGTGCCATGGGAACAGGACAGACACTGATGTACGGTTTTCCCAAACGCTGCCCAATTGAGTCAAAGGCTTGGTCTGGTGCCCTTTGGCAGCTGCTGAGGTGGGAGCATGATTTACCCCCTTGCAGTGATACTAAAGCTGTAACCTATATCTACAAATTAAAGTCAAGGATTTATGAACCTTGGAATATTTTACCCAAGCCTCTGAACTGCCAAGTGGAACTATTCTGGGCTGTAGCCCAAAAAATAGTTTACTGAAATTCCACTGCTTTAATGATGACTTTTTTTTTCCTATAGAAAACAATATGAAACATTCTGCCATCCAAACATAATTACATTCTGCATCTGGAATTTGTTGATGTTTTCTTTTGCTGCTCATACACATTCAATTCAATGAAATGGTTGGTGAATGCTGTGTATCCTAAATCGTGGTTGCTGCCGGTGGTTACAGCTCTTGCATTACAAAAGAGAGCTGTTGGATGGTGAATTCCAGTGGCTACTGTGTGGAAGGAGTCCTGTTCTGTCCTTTTTCTCAGAGGGTTTGAAGAAGTAGGTCAGTCAGGCTGCAACATGTCTTGGGAATGAAGGTGAAAGCAGTTGGGTGTGCATCACTCCTCGTGGTCTGTGCCCTGTGTGCACAGCCAGGGCTCCTGCAGCTCTCACTCAGCAGGGATGCTGGGATCACACTGGGAAAGGCTCCTGCATCTGCACTTGACAGAGGCAGGAGTGTGAACCTCATACAAAATGTTTGGGGGTTGCTGTGGCTACTGGGAGAGCAGGGAGATGCCACAGCCCCCAGCCTGCCAGTGCCCTGGGAGAGCCCTGCTGGAGCTGGGCTGGGGAGATTTTATTTCGTGTGTGTTTTATTTCTTTTCTGTTAGCCACAGCCCCAGGCATGTCCAGGAGAAGTGTCCCATGATGATGATGGTGTGGAGCAGGAATTGGGAGATCTTTAGACAATCTGAGCTACAACAAGCCTGATGAGTGAATCTCTGTTCAGCAGTTGGGCTTAGACGGGAGAAAAATGGGAGAGCAAAAGTGATTTGATGGAATTCCAAGGATCCTGCTGGCATGGATTTCAGCAAACCTAAGCTTTCCTTAGCTCTAAAGAGCTCTGCAGCCCTTTAACTATAGTGGAAATCAGACTGGCCTTGGGTAGGATTGTGTGTGAAGGGCATTTTCTCTGGAATGCCTTAATCCGATGTGGCTGAACAGAAGCAGATCCATGAGAGTCAGAAAACCCAGGTTGCTTCCTGCCTTCTGCCCATGCTCTTCAGTGCTTTCAGGGGTTTTTATGTGTGTTTGTGTCTTTCAGCATTTTACAATGAAGATCCCTTTCAACCAGGGCTTTTCTGAAGTGATTTGGCAGAGCTGAGCTCCATACTCCTCACTGTGAGCTGAGGTTCAGCTCTGTCTGTCAGCAGCAGCCACTTCAGCCCGGGCTGAGGATGCAGGCTCTGCAATCCCCCCGGGCTACAGCTGCTAAAGCAAGATGCTGACAGGTGAGGGAGGCACATTGCAATGCCTGGAATGAAACCCAGGGGAGTAAATGGACCTTAAACTTCCTCTGTGCTTTTATGAAACCTGCAGTTGGCTTGGTAATTACCTGTTCAGTGTGTGCTGCCGTGCTGCCCTTCACTTCCAGACACTGAAGTTTAATCAGAGAGACCTGCCCAGGAAAAACATCTTCAAGGAAGCACAGCAGGACTCACAGAAGCAATTCCAGGAAACATTTCAGTAGGGCAGTGCAGTGGTGTTATCACCAGTGTTACCCCAGCAAACTGCCCCTGTTCTGGCAGCCCCTGCACTGGGTGAGGGCTCTCACCCTTCCTTCTCCCACTGGATCCATGGTATCAATCAGGGATCTGTAATCTTGTAAATGAGGCTGGTAGGGCTTGAGAGAAGGGCAGAGGCCTGGATGAGCAGCCCAAATGACACAGCAACCTCACCTGCACCAGCAGTGTCCACAACAAACACCAGTCCGGTAAAAGCTCATCTATCTCTGCAACTTATATCTTGCCCTCTGAGAATACTCCCATCATCTTTTCAGTGATACCCTTGGAGCTCACAAGCATTAATCAAATGCCAGGATGTCACCCTGGCTGGCAAGGAGGGGAATTTAGGAGAATATGAAGCACAAATCCAAGGTAAGTGCTGAGAAAATCCAGTCTCTGCAGTCACAGGTCACTACAGCCTCTCATCTGCTCTGTGAATTTATAAACAACCATTTTAAACCACAGTAACATTTTTTGTGTGGTTTCTCCCATCCTGTTGGAAGGCTGTGCCAGAATCTTTCTGCACCTTTTTCTCATTTCTAGCAGAAATTTATTAAGGGCTGGCTTGTAGCCTCTGCTTGTTGTGCAAATGTTTTCCTTCAGATTGGATGAGCTCTTCCTGCTGATTGCCCTTCTGATTTATCTGCAGAGAGCCCTGGGTGCCTCCTCTCAGCCTCACTTCTGGTGCATCCTAAAGGTGCATCTCTGCAGTGCCTGAGGGAGTGGTGCACAGAATTCCAAGCTACTGGTTCCACGTTGTGGGGAATGTGCTTTGCAGCCAGGTCCAAGAATCTGTCTGTGCTTCCCAGCCTGGGTTTGTGTCCAGGGGAATTCCAGGTGTGCTCCCATTCAGCTTGGACACAGCAGCTGGAGTGAAGGGAAGATGAAAATGTGGAGGCTGTATCCTGAATGTTCTCCTGTCTCATCACCTTGGGTTTGTCAGAGCTTTGCAGCAGATCCTCCCCAGCCCTGCTGCCATTCCGTGTATGATCAGGCAGGAAGGGCTCACCCAGCCCTCAGACTCCAGCAAACCACACACGGCTTGGTGGGATGGAAAACGTGGGAGTTATTAAAGTGCAATCACATCTCTGCCCATGCTGAAATTCGCTCAGCAGACAGGAAGTTTCCAGGAATAATTCAGAGCTCAGTGTGGTGCTTGCCAGGCAGTGTCTGCTAGAGATGGGACAGAGCAGCGCTCACCTTGTCTGTCACTGAGAGATTTTCTGTGTCCTTTACAAGCACTTGACACAGGAACTGTGCTCACAGCAACAATTGCATGGTAATGCAGGTTAATAGGAGTTCATGTGGCTCAGGCTTGAAACACTTAGCTCTCCTTTTCTGTCTGCCTGACAGCTTTATTGCTGCAAATACACCGAGGAGCCAGTTCAATAAGCTGAACACTATCAAAAGATTTTTCTTTATGGTCTTAAGAGGGCTTATCTGTAATTCCTGGCTGCACAGTCTTTGAAAACTATAATGTTACAGACAGTGATTTTTTCCCTTTCTTTTCTTTCTTTTTTTTTTCTTTTTTTTTAAACATGTGGTTTATTTTGAAATAAAGACCTTCAGGGTCGTCGTTAACTCTTTTTCTCCCTCAGGTCTTTCAGGGAAACTGCAGATTTGACACAGTTGCTTTATCAGTCTGTGGCAACTTCATTGAATTACTCAATTTGAAAGATTGCCTCCACAGTGCAGAGAGCTTAAATATTTCATAGTGAACTGAAGAAGTTTTGCTGTCCTTCCTTCCACTGAGCACAGTTCTTACCTGGCCAGGGCTGCACTAGTCTGAGATTGCTCAGTCACCTTTCATTGTTACTGTGGTGATTTGCTTGTTCTAACTGAGGATTTGCAGTTTGCATCAGGAAATACTTTAATTCCTGATCCAACCTGCTGCCATCATGCTCCCCTCTGGATCTGGCAATGAGTGGCACACATGGGGCAGGAGGGAGCATCCATGGCAGGGATGGGATTCTGCCACGGAAAACACTGGCTGGCAGCCAAGGAAAGATCCCTACCCAGAGGCCTTCCCTTCCCTTTATCCTCCCTCTTAGGAAAGGCACAAAGGGGCTGAACTGGTGGGACATGAGCATATCCTACCCATGGGACATGGTGATGTGGCCACACATCCCAGCCCTGCATGGGAACACATCCCCAGCTGCTGCTTTGGGCTCTCACAGGGATGCCTGATGCAGCATCGAGCTGCAGAGGATGAGTCAGGCTGAGTGTGGGCAATGAAACACCTTCCCTGAGGCTGGCAGGAATCCCCAGAGGCAGAGAGGAGCTGCAGGAAGCACCAGCCCTGCTGCCTTTGATCCAGCAAGGGCCACACCTGAGTGTTATTTGCTATTGACACTTTTACCTTCATCTGCAAAGCTTGAAAACTGGTTTTGAAAATGATCCTTCATTGTGTCATGGGTTCCAAAGGAGATGTCTTTGAATCTCAACATCACTTTGTTATGCTTTTACAACTCAAATTTCATCCGTAGAAGAAAAGCAAGGATTGCATGTCATGAGTAACTGCAAAAAGATCTAAGTAGAATAGGAAAAGCCATTGAATTGAGGGCTGACACAACTGGGATGTATGAAGTAGCTGTAGCTGGCAATGGATCTCTAGGTAACCAAGGCACTGGAAATGTTTGATGATCAGTGTGGCCTCTGTGGTTCTGGGCTGTCTGGAGAAAGGTGACTCGGAACTTCTGTGTTCTCACCACCTGAAAACTTCAAAATTCTTCAAGGTGCCCAGGCTGAGCAGTTGGTAACTGAAACATTTGAAATCAAGCAGTTTCTGTAAAAATGTAGGGTTTGGTTTCACAGAATGGCAGTGCTGATGTCAGAGTGGCTGCTCCAAGGTGAGGGTAAGCAGGAGGAAGGAGAGGTTGCAAACCTGGCTGTACATTTTTCTGCTTCATCTCATTTGAAGGAATATTTCAGATTATTGTCAATGGGGAAGATGCATTTTACACAAAGTCCACGTGGAGTCCAGCTCTGAGGCAGAGGAGGAGGCACTGCCTGAGCCAGGGGTTATGGGGAAACTTGTTCTGACTTTCTGTTCTCACACAATTAAACCTCTGCAAGGCAGCAGCTCCCAGGGGGAGCAGCTCTCACTGCTGAGAGGGAGATGAGGGGGAGAACAGACTGTTCTGCTCCTGCTTTGTTTCTGGACACCAGAGAAGTGCAGCGTGACCTTAATTATACGAAGTGGGCAGTTTCGACATCTTTTCCAAATTACAGAAATGGAACTCTCAAATCCTTGGAGTATTCATCTCTTTTTAGCTTTGGTGAACTGAGGAACTCCTCACAGAGAGATGCTCCTTCCACATCCTGGGTCTGCATGGGGCTCAGCTGTGTTCCAAATCCATTCTAGTCTTGGAAAACACTTCAAAATAACACTCTGAAATTCTTGGTTTCTTCCTCTTCCAAAAGCAGAGCCATCAGTGCTTACTGAGAACAGGGCTGCAGCCAAATAAATACTGTCTTTCTATACAGTGAGCAAGCCACACTTTTGAGATATGATGTTCCCAGAAATGGTAGCAGGTTTTTCAAATTGAAAACCTCTGGACATTTTATTTATGCTCCTCTGTGAACAAATGCCTCATTTGATTGCTTTTAAATGTTGTGATTCTGGAATGAAAATAGAATACTGGCATTTAATTCTGTATGTGTTATTATTTCAGCTTAGTAGAAGGCTGGAAGATGTTTTTTTAAAAAGACTGGGTTGTTTTAAGATCATTGTAAAGCCAAATGTTTAAATACTGACTGTTTTTACTTACTTCCAATACTCTGCAGTAATTGGTAGAAAGCCTGAATCTTTTTTTCTGTGACTTCTTAAAAAGTTTTTAGTTGACTGAAAAGGTTTTTGTCAAAGGCTTGGCTAACTTGGTGTACAAGACCCTGGTGAAAAATTTCATGCAATCTGGGGTTTCTCTGGTTTGTGGTGTTGCCTCTTCTGATAGTGCAAAATAATCCTGTAGGCAATTTGCTTGCCATGAAGCCATGCAGAAGGAGGATTTGGGGATATTTTGGTTTACATGTCTCATACAGAGGTTAGGAGGAAAGCAAGTAGATGTCAAGCATTGGAATAGAACGCTCTGAAATGAATATTTCTGTGATTTTTGGGAAAACGTAAATCTCCACCTGATGTGGAGCAGGTTCTGTCCATGCTTCACATGTGAGCGCTTGTTGTTAGCCAGGACCTTTACCTGGCACCCAGATTTTTGCTCTTCTGTGGACCTGGACTTGTCTGAAAGGACCTTTCAACTATCCAAAGGGCCAGGTCGAACAGTTTTTTCAATTTATCTTTTTTTAAATGCACTGAGAAGTAAAATGATGTTCTCTATCAGGTGAAATGGTCATTATTAGTCTGTGCTAAATTCTGCTGTTGCATGTCTGCAAATAGTTCTGAGGTGGAGTTTTTTTGTCCCTGAGATGGGATTTGCATGATCAGTTGTAGGAAAAACACAGGTATTTACATTCCTATTCCACTTCCAGATCTCCAGCTTGTCCTAAAAATTAAGGGATGTTTTGGTTTTGTTTTTAATAAGTATTTTTATAGTTACCTGAAAAGCCTGAAATGAGGAGCGAGTTAGAAACATCCATCCAATTTTTTCTGTGTGCTGAAAAGAGTTATAAGCCTTTGAAAAATCTTTGTGCAAAGTTTTTAATTGGCATTTTAAATGTTTATAGCTACTTTACTCATAATTAGTGTCTAAATTTGTCAGCTCATATGGCATAGCTGCAGCTTCTTAGATCAGAAATACTTTCTGTTTTCTCTCCAGCTGGTTTCCTGTAAAGGGCTGAATTATTCTAGCTTTTATGGGTCATTGTTAAACATGGCAGGAAGGGTCATTGTTAAAAATGTTTTCAGAACTTTGATAACCAGTTTATCAACTGATTCACATGTTTAATCAGTTAATAGGTTTTCCTTTTCAGTGCATGGGAATTTCTTTGTTTATCTTAACTGAGTAACTGTTTCTACAGTGGAAAGAACTGTAGTTGACTGATAATCTTTTCAAATATCTGGAGTTTGCTCTTGTGACACAACTTGCCTGAAGAGATCCTGCACTGTTACTCCTATGTTTGTGTTTATAGGGAATATTCCATCAGAACAAGGGTTTGCATGAACATGGAAGCCCCAGAGGGTCTTGTATTGTGGGGATACAGGGCATGGAGCAAAAGTCATCAGGCATTTTATGATAAGGGTTTTGAAGGTGTTTGTTTATTAAAGAAAGAGGGACAGGTGCTTTTGAGAAGTGCCAAACATCCGTGGTTCCTCCAATACCTTGTCAAGAAGTTTTTTTGCAACACGCTTTATCAAAAGTGTCACAAGGCATGTGTTCAGCATGAAATACCTCTAAGAATCACCATCCTGTGGCTCTCCGGGCACCTGTCTGGGGGCTGCACCACCTTTCAGCTGAAAAACCTTTTTGCTAATCTCCAATCTGAGCCTGCCAAAGCGCAGTTTTTGATGTTGCCCCTTGTTCCAGCATCTGTCTCAAACAAGAAGTTTGGCTCCGTCATCACTGTAATTTCTCTCCAAGTGAGGGAGTTGTATCTGTCTCCTCTTAGATAACCTGTTATTAAGTCACCATCTCTTCATCAGGCCCAAGAGGCCAAGGCCACCCTCAGATGAAGCCCTCACTTGCTGAGAGCACTCTTGGCTCAAGTTCAGCTTGAGGAAGGTTTTTTTCTGCCATCCCCATTGTAATAAGGCCGGTCTGCTCCTGTGTTTATAAACAAACTCGAGGCCAGGCAGAACTGTAAACTTTAGTTTGCTTTTTTCAGAAAATAAATTCAATTATGTTTGCTTTCTACGTAAAGCGCGACTTGGCATGGAATAGTACACAGCAATAAAGTTGCAAAATTTGAGTTTACATGACATTTATCTGCCTTGAAATTGCAGATATTTGGAGAGCCCTGCAACCCTCAGCTGGGTTCACAGAGGAACTGTGTTCATGGAGTCACAGCAGTTCCTGGGAATTGGCATTTGTCAGCAGCTTGTTCTGTGTATCTGGGATATTTAGATGTATTCATACCTGTTGCTACATGAAGGAAATGTGTTGAGATGAACACAAACCCAAGTAAAACCCAAATGGCTCTGGAAACCCAGACATGGGGGTTTTGTTGGGATGCCCTGGGCTGAGGAAGGCACTGCACACACTGGCTCACATCTCAACTATAAATTCCTCCCACAAACAGAAAAGAGGTCAAATTCTTAGATTAGACATAAAAAAGGAGTTTTTTCAGTGGGGGTGGTAAAACCCTGGCATGAGTTGCCCAGAGGGGTGGTGGATGCCCCTTGCCTGGAAGTGTCCAAGGCCAGGTTGAAATTGGTGGAAAATGCCCCTGCTCATGGCCTGTAAAAGGTGCCTTCCAACTCAAACTGTTCCACGATTCTGTGAAATGAAGTCTATTCTGTCCTGTTGAGAGAGTGCTGGGAATTCTGATAGAGAGCCTTGGTTGGGAAACATGACTGGGCCTGGATATGTCCCAGAAAAAAGGTTTCTGGAGCCTGCCAGTCCTGGGTTGTGTTAAACCAAGGCAGGATTGTGCTGCCATCCAAAGTGACTGCTCTGCCACTGATGTGAGAGAGAATGAGCAGGGAGAAGGCTGCAGGGATTTGTTCTTTGCTGTGGCCACCAAAAAGCTGGAGTTTATGGGAGGGAAGCAATGGGATCTTGTGGATGTGGGTGAGAAGAAAGCAGAAGGTTGGGTTAAGGCAGTTGTAAAACATGTTGATTCAGCCACTGTTTCATATGGAGCATTAATTCAGTGTTTTATTTGATAAGGCAAAAATTCCTGAGCCTCGAGCAGGATATTTAACTGTGAATATTGAAAGCCAGGGATACCAATCCTGCTTATGCTGTTTGAGTAGTTACCTGTTAGAAAAAATATTTTATCAAAAAAGATGCTTATTTTAAAAATACTGCTGTGAAATGTGGGGAAGATAAATGAAGTGTTACATTTGAAACCTTTTTTAAAATTTATTGTCATTTTTCTGTTCTCTTTAACTAAAAAACTCCTCTGTGGAGAGCCAGGAGCAAATATGATCGTCCAATTTGTTGCTGGAGCTTTCTGAAATTTAAACCCAATTCATTAGGTACAACGTAGGTGTAGAGCGTGGGCAGTCATTAGGATTTCAACAGCAAATAATGCAGCCCATGAAACATCAGACTTATTTCCTTCTCATGTAAAACACAGTAATGCGTTTCACCCTGGCTAAATGTGCTCTTGAGCTTTTATGTCAGAGTGAATCATGATCTAACGCTCACCAGATTAAATCTAAACGTTGCAGTATTTCCTTTCTAATTCTGGCTCTTCCCACTAGGATAATATTATTTGTCTCGTCAGTTATGTGCAAGTGTGAATGAGGAGATGGAGTTTGTACATGTGTGCAAACACCCATGGAAGTGCGGCCCGCGGGGCCGGGCCTCCGCGAGCAGAAAAGCCCTCTGGATAATTAGGTAAAACGCATAATAAGATCTATGTCCGCAGGGCCAGCGTGGCCCAGAAGACTTTTATTTGTGTGAATTCCTGGTACAAACGGGAAGGATCTCGCTGCCTCTCCGGGGAGGACCTTTGGGCCCATGCCCGGCGGGCCCCGAGCCGCCGGCGCAGCCGAGCAGGCCCTGAGCGGCTGCGACAGCGCGGCCACCGCGGCCACCTGCGCCCGGCCTCGTTAGGGCCCTCAGCCAAAGCCACCGCCGCAAACGGGCCCAATTAGCAGCCCTGAAAGCCCCTCTCCAGCCAGCCATCACTAACACTCCAGATAAAATTTGACATCTTCCCCCCGCTCCCCCTGCCCCAAACTCCAATTAATTGAAATGGTTTTACTGAGGGAGCGCGGCTCTGCTGAAAAGGCAGAGGACTTTGCTTGGGTAATCAGCTTAAATAGCGGCCCGTTTCCTGCCCTCGCTGCTCCACACTTCCCATTTGGGAGACATAAATACTGGTTTTATTTTAAAATCTTTTTTATCTCAAATTTCCTCCAGTTTTTTGATGGGCCTCGTACACGACTCCGTTTCAAAGGGCAGGATGGTGCAGCCAGTAAAGTGGATGCAGACAGGAACTTTTAAGTTCAATGTTGATTGCCTTTTTTGGAAGGAGGGGGTAATGAGGGGTTTCACATGGAAAAGGTACATCTTCTCTGACAGTCACAAACTGGTGATAATTAGGAAGAAATCCACAGTTTCATTCATTTTTCTACTTTTTAAACACTCCTGCCTAAATGAGCATTTTGAATCTTCTGCTGCAGTAGCTAAGCAATAATTTTTTTGAAGTTAAAAAGAGGTAACAGCTCATTGTGTACATTTTTATAAATAGATTCTCCTGAAGCCATGCCAAGGTCTGGGTCAGCTGTAAGATAAGCTTTGAAATGTCAATATTCTGTAAAGACAGAAGTTGTTAAAGAAGCATCTGTAATTCAGTATAATACATAGTTCAGTTTCTGCCATGGCTGGATTCTTCACTTTTCATTACTCAAGGGAATTGCCATGGAGTGCATGAGCTTTGTGGGGTCAGGGTCTTTGCTCAGGTGAAAGACTTGAGTGTGTTTAATTTTAGAACGGTAAAGTGTGAAAATATTCCTGTGCTTCAAATTATGTGTGCACACCATTTTATTCCTGTATTCACCATGATTTTTTTGTCCATCAGACATAAACTGATGGGGAAATTCTGTTTTCTAGGAGGAGAATTAGGGATCAGTTTGGCATCACTGCTGTTGGGTGTGTTTGTTTCTTTTAAATGGCCAATATTTCTCTAATTTAACATTCTCTCATTTTCTTAACAGGCAGTAGGAGTTGGCCTAGAGGACAAACTGCCCTCCAGCCACAATCCCACCCCATGGCTGATCCAGAGCCTTGGGAATCAGGCACATGGTGACCTCCAGAGATGGCAGCCAGCCGCAAACCCACAGGACCTGCAGTGACAGAGCAGGTCAGTGTATCACCCTCTTCCCACAGCTCTCAGAAATTCCCTCCCACCCTTTTGAGGGATCTGCTCAAACTGTCCCAAGTTTTTACACCAGAGGCTGCAAAGTCACACTGCACAGGAGTCAGAGAATCATTCATGGACTCCACACAGATTTCTGGAGGCAGGTACATGTCACCTGTCAGGGGAGGTTCATCCTCTCTTTAAAGCCCAAGTCAGGACCTGTGTGGCTGCTCTGGGATTTGCATGGATTGGCAGGAATTGTGTTAGGAACATGGTGTGTAGTTGGTAATCTGTGTTCAGGACCCAAATGAGATCTCCTGAGGAGTGCTCAGAAGCTCATCCTATGTCAAGAAGAAATTATCTGCAGGAAAATCAAGCTTTTTATTCCACCTTTTTATTTCAAAAGGAAGGGGCTGGCTGGTGTTGATGTTAATCACATTATTTGACTGGAATTAGCTTTGGGTTTCACATCCAGAATTTCCCATCCAACAGCTGGACCAAGCTCAGCTCTTGCAGGGGCACTAAAATAAATTGACAGACATGCAAGAATTGCATAAGAACTTCCAAACCCTTAGGAAGCTGATAACAGTCAAGCTTTCCTAAGCATGAACATGTTAACAGTAATGGTTGAAGGGTGATTTTTTTCTGGGAGGGAGGTGTCATGTTCTTCATCTCATGGCAGCAAAGTCAGGATCCCTTTCCATCTGTCCAAACCAGAAATGGATAATATCTTTTCCTGACTGGGTTTTAGGGGAAAAGCATGCTGTGTTCCCAGGTGTTTGAGAATTGAAGAATTACCTTTTTTTAATGTATTTTATTGATGTCAGTTTATACATTTATTACCTTTTTTTAATGTTAGCCCTGTGTGTTGCTATTTCTCCAGTGCCAGTTTTCTAGCACAGTTTAATGATGAATCATGAACATTAACTTTATATATGTGTAATGCTTTATATATATACACATATATATTTATATAAAAATCTGGGTGGTGGCAGGGAGAGACGAATTCTGTCTGCTCCATCTTTTGTTTGGATCTAGTTGCCATAGGAACACTAGGATCAATTTTGACAGACTGAAATACTACAAATTACACTGTCAGATGACCTCATTCCAGAGCTGGCACGTTGGATTGCAGCATTGCTGAGAGGAAAAGCGTGAACGCTGCAGGAATTTCTGCTCCATGGAAAAATGTTATTTTTGGATTCTTCAGGAAGGCGTGCACATAAAACCACCGGTTCCCTGGTGAGTGACTGGTCCCTGAGACCAGCACAACTTCCATCTTAATTTTTGGTTGTGGTAGGTGATGTCATATTTGGCCATACAGTTCCTTAAGCTGCAACTGGCATCTCACTGAGAAAGACCTTCATGTTTTCCTGTTAAACACTGAGGTAACTGATTTCTTACAGGAAGACTGACAGAATGAGTCTTTTTTCTTGCTTTTTTGGTGTCATCTGCTACCTGTGTGCCTTGGTATTGATGCAGCTGACATTGGTTTTGTGGTTTTTTACCTTCCTGATCAATTAAGAAGTATTGAACTATGCCTTGTGTCTCAAAACTGGTTAATGCTGGAAACAAATGCCCCTTTAATTCCTGAGCAGTGTGTTTTGGGGTGGATTCCCAATGGCAATAGGAGGTCCCTGCTGCATGGGGACAGCTGTGACATCTCAGGATGCTCTGGGTTTTACTTCCATCCCATTTCCATGCTGATGTGGGCCTTGCAGTTTCACTCAGAGAAATGTCTTGTGCAACTTTATTGCTGTGTAGTAAAATACACATTTAGTCCTGGGTTTTATTTAGACCATTTATATGTTGGTATTATTTGTACACAGGGAGGCAATGTCTGTGAGCTGGCAAACAGTTCAGCCATTCTGTTTTTCTTCTAGTCAAGAATATTACTCTTGCTCTATCTAATCTAGAGTTGTAAATTGCAGCAGAGGTACAAATCCAAAACAAACATTCTGAAGAATTTGAATGGAGTAGAGCCCCAATTTCCATTTCAGTTCTCTCTCTGTTGTCCAATTTGTTAAACACAAGTGGTCCCATGTGCGAGTAGCATGACTGCCAGAAGCACTCTGCAGCCATCTGCTTTTCTGGTAAGTCTTTGATTATTTCTCTGTCCAGTTTTCTATCCAAAATTAGAACTGGCAACTCAATTGGTTGATGAATATTGTATTTTTTATCATTTAACATTTCCAGCTTATGGCTAGGAAATGTCATCAAGGTCATTAAAAGCACCAGAAATGAACTTTCCTTCTCAAGACCAACTTCACCATGGTAGAACTTTTTTACCACATTGTTTCAGCCCTTCAAGAGCAGCAAGAGAATTGAATAGGGAAAGTTTTGCTGTTTAAGGGTAACACCAAACTGGAGGGAAAGGAAAAACAGCCTGGATTAATCTGATGAGCTGTCTTGGACATGAGAAGAGTTGCCAGGCACTGATAGAGGCATTCACATAGAGCTGAACTTAAACCCCAGCTCGGGGACTAGAAAGAACCAGTGGATCTTCAGAGTCTGTGGTTTATTTGGACTGAATTGTGGGGTTTAACACGTTGGAAGTGAAGGGGAAGGTGGCTCTGAAGGGGGCACCCCAGAGGATTCCTGAGTCCTGGTACATGTTGTGGGCAGAGCCCTTCTGCGTTTGTGCACCTTCAAGGTTTCAGTTCACGAGTTGCATCAGTTGACAGAAACTCAAAGGTTTTAGATGCTTAAAGCAGCAATTCTCCTGCAAACCCTGTGAGACAAGCAGAGGGTGAGTGAGAACTCTGGGTCATTGCCCTTGTATTTGCTGCATGAACTCCCTGGAGCATGACACGGGGCTGTTGGATCGGAGCGTGCTGGGTGTGTCTGAGGTGTGAGCCAGAGGAGGCAGAAATGGATGAGCCCTGTAGTACAAACTTGGCCACTGAGATTGCATGGGAAACAGTAACTGAGTATTCATTTGGTTGGTTTTTTTCCTCTTTTAAAATAAATTGCATCAGAAATTTGGTCTGATCCAGCTGCATCTTGGGAAGTGCAGCAGGTTTGCAGGACAGTGGTTGAAATCTCATGTGCCACATGGAGAGGTTTGGTGTTTCCAGCACCACCTCGAACTGCAGATGAGGTGGGTGAGGAAGGGCAGGGCTCTTGGGTGCAAGCTCACCTTGTGAAATGTGCCATATTCTGGTGTCATTGATGGGGAAGGTGGCTGGTCCTAACACAACCTCAATCCATACATTCGTCCTTGGCATTTTCTGACTGTGTAGACAACATCAAAATGTTTCTTTCAAACCTAAAGATCTCTGGAAACTGAACTCCCTTTGCATTTCCAGGACTTCCCTCAGACTGGGTGGCAGACATTGGTTTCTGTGGCAGTGTTATGCAGAAAATCAGAAGCTCACCAGACTCTGGTGCTTTCAGGGCTGCTGTTGAGGGTGGGCAGCTCTGGCTGGGCTGCAGCTCTCCATGCTCGGGCAGCTGATGGCCAGAGTGACAGGGAAGGGCAGGCACTGTCCAAATACACAAAGACTCAACACATTAAAAATATTGTTGTTTTAAATTATAATGGAGGAGAGGAATCATTTAGCAAGCGGGAATGTGGTGGGAGCCAGCCAGGCTGGGCTTTGCTAATATCTGAATTAGGCTGTTTAAAAATGTTCTAAATCCACTAGAAGGTCCTGAAAGTTCAGCTCTCCCCAGTTTAACTTAGTGGTGACAGGATTGGGCCCTCTATTACTTTTTTATGTGGTGTTAAAAATGACTCTCCCATATTTCCAAAGCCATTCTTGAATATTTTCAAAGCACATTGTGAAATCATTGTGTGCATTACTTGTCCATATGTACAGTAGGGTAATACAATATTTGGGCTTTTCCCTTTTGTTTGGCTTCCGCAAAAGAAAGACAAACTAAAAATCTTTCCTCCTCTCCCCATTTGATTTTTTTCCAGGTAGAATGATGGCAGACATGCTCAGCTCAGTTCTATATAACATACTGCTTACTGGAATAACCAATTTAGTTCTCTGCCCTTTTACTGTAAACTTGGGGGGTTTTAAAATGTATTTGTGATTTCCTTTGAACCATTTATAAACAGGTTAGAAATACCATTTCACCACTCTATTAATAATCAGGGCTCTTTATATGGGTTCTTTAGGAACAAACTATGATAAACAAACACCTCCAAACTCTTCCTGCTGCACAAATATTCACTGCATTGTTTGGTATTCCTTAGAGCATTCTGCCTTTGGTCAAAATGTTATAGTCAGGGATTCAACTGGTAATTGTTATTTCCAGGAAGATTTTTGTTGTATTGTTCTTTTAGAGTACAAAAAGAAGTAATTTTTGCAACAGCATTCATGTTGCATGAAAATAAAAAAAACAACTTTAAATATTTTTGGACAATTGTGAGAGTTGGGATGTTGGTGCCAGATGCAGAAGGCTGCAAGGTTTGCCTGCTCTGCCTGAGTGCAGAGAGGGGTGGTGTCACCCAAGACAGGATCTCCCAGGGCTGGAGGAGTTCAGCAGCAATGAACATTTTCTTAGTGCTTTCTTCTCTTTAAATGTAAAATTCAGGCACCAACTTCTCAGCTGTGATAACCTTTTCATGAACTGTCCTGGCTCTTAGGCTTTCACCTGTTAAAATAAATGGCATTTATTAAAAAACCCCAGTCACAATAACACCAAACCTGTATTTTTTTAGGGTATAAATCTCCCACTTCAATTGCAGGAGCCTGTCAGTGAATTTCTGACACCAAGTTATGTTATTTAATGAGTGCTATTAGGTAGTTCTGTCACTTAATAGGATTGAGCGTTGGAAATGCCATGTAATATCACTTCACTGGAGAAAAAATCAACAAACAGACCTCACTAAAAACCTTGTGCTGCCTTTGAAGTCGGTCAGAGCTGCTGTCACTTCAGAGGGAACCCGCAGGGCTGTTTTCACTCCCATCTTAGGGGAGGCAACAGTTATTCTTGGCAATTTACAGTAGGGGCACTCAGAGCAATCTCCCACCATCTGACTGGGAGTGAGGAAACAGAATAGTTATGGCAAAAAAGGGCCTTTGCAGGCTCCTGTCCATAATTATCATCTCCTTCTAGGAAATGGGAGTATGGGCTCTGCCAGGAAAAGTGCTAATGGCCATTATTGTCCCAGGTTGTCATTTGCACTCAGGTGCCACCTAGAGTCCCTGGGTGAGGTCTGGGCTGCCTCGTGTCCCATGGGATTAGGGGGAGCTGGTTTTGCCCTGACAGCTTGGTGGTCCTGGAGTCACCTGTGTCCCCCGTGTCCCTATGGCTGCCCTCTGAGCTCAGGCTGCATCTTTATGGGAAGAAGGTGTGCAAGAAAGTGACAACAGCCAGGAGAAAGCAAGATGGAGACTTGGCAGCTCAAATTCTGGTTTAGGTATTATTTTGCAACTTAAATCCATCAGATTTTTATCTCCTGGTGTTTTCCCCTGTAAGGAAAAAAGGCTTTTTTTCCAGAGAGGATTCCCCACCTCACTGGGAGAGCAGACACCAACTACAGGTACTGAGGAGAGAGGAGGGAGGAAATGTCCTGCCCTTGGAGCCTGGGCTGAGCGTGGTTGGTGGCACTCTCTTCATCCAGAAAGTCAAACCCTCCCTTTGATGCTGGTGAACAAAGTGTAGCAAAGGAACTAAAATCCCTCTGCAGCAGCTGAGCAACTGAAGTCGGTTAAAATCAGAAAGATTAGATTCCCTGGGAAAGTTTAATGGAAAAAGGTGTTCTGCCTTTCCTATTGGTTTCATTTGGAAGTCCCTGTGAGGGTTCTGGGGTTAAACATGCTGTCAGTACCTTCATGAGGAGTCCCACAGGTCTTCAGATCTTTCCTAAACTGGGCTTCCTGTGTTTGCAGGCTGTGAGCTGCTGACTGGTGCAGAGGATGACTTTGTGTTCCACAAATTCTGAATTCCTCAAGGCTACAGCCCTGTGTTCACTCACAGGATGCAATCTGTACCTTCTGGAGCCTGTGTGCAATAGCAAATAAAATCCCAAACCATTTGGAATAAGGGGAGCTACAACATTATATCCAAACCAGTTGTACTGGTTTGCTTCTGTAAATCTACCAGACTGTGGGGAGAAATGAAAAATGCTGGATAAATGGTGAAATATGTGTAATAAAATAACAATTAAAGACATCAAAACTTTTTAAAGGCATGGCTGTGGAGGGCCAATAGAAGGACCCTGTGCTGGTACTGGAGACAAGGAACATTCCAGCAGTGAAATACAGCTGCCCTGACATCCCTGACACAAGTCCCTCTCACCTCAGGGCAGTCAGGATTCCATCACAAATCCCACTGAGCCCATTTCAGCCCCCACAGGCTCTGTGCAGTGGAGTGAGAAGGTCCTGCACAATGGATGCAGTGTTTCCAGAGGGATCTGGAAGCTGGAAGTTGATGTTCTTTGGTCCTAAGCTGTACTTCAGGGGTTGAGATACACTCCACTTCTTCCTGTAACAAATCAGATTTGTCACTACTTGAAAAAGTGCTGATAGAGACCTAGGGAGAAGTTAAACCCTCTACAAAACTTCATGAAATAATACCAATGGCAATGTTTAAAAAGTGAATTAGGCTGCAATATCCTTATTTCTTCCCTTATTTCAACTGTTTTCCTGCATGTGGCAGGTTTTGGCAATAAACCTGGATCTGGGAATTGAGGCTCTTTCAAAGACAGGACTTTTTACATTTCATTTTAGATGCTTCAGTTTTGCAGAACTATTCCAATTTCTGTGGAGCTGTTAATTAGTAGGTGTCCAGTTCCAAGTGGTTCCAAGTGGGATTTGTGATTGAGGAGAAAGTGGGTTAGGCAAAAAATGGATTTGTCAGTATTAAGTTTGTGCTCTATTGCAGCTGAAGACAGGCTGCGTAAAACTTGTCCTGTGGGTCAAAATAATGTGTGTGTGGAGGGAGGGAAGTGAAATCCCAGGGTCTGAGCCCTCAGCATAAAGAAGGTTTATTAAGTGCAGATCTTTTTTTGGACCTGGACACTGGGATCTAAATAGAAAGTGCCCAGCTAAGCTCAGTAAAATCCTGCTGGGATAGGTCATTTTTGGAATAATCCAAACATGACTTGGGCCAGCTCTTTCTGTTCAGGAAGCTGCCCAGGTCCCTGGTTTAAACCAGACCCTTTTTAAAGGGATTTTCTGTGTAAAAGCATTGCCACATGCAACCTCTGTATGAAATCATTGGATAAATAGCTTTACTGTAGGGATATCCAGGTTGAGCATACATCTATTCCCTCTGATTAATTTATTTTTGCATTCATGGAATGCAGAAATGCATTTCACACCCCTGAAATCTTGAGGGCAAACAGTTTCCCATTGGGAGATGTTTCTGCAAAGAGTGAGATGGGAAATGAGTGAAGGGTGATGTTTGTGTTGCCTCAGGGGCAGCTGCTCAGCTGGACTGACAGAGTTAACACTCATCACACCACCCCAGAGCCAGCACAAGCCTTCTGCCTCCTTAGACATTGGCCATTAATATTTTGACACATATTTTGGTTCTTTCATCTCAGAAAGCAATTACTGTGTCCAGTAAATCAAAACCACAACCGTGCGAGGCCTCACCCTGACGGGACCACCTTGCTAAAACAACACTTAATGTGATTCTAATTATGAACCGTGTGTTGATAAGGAGCTGAGATCTCGGTGTCCCTTGTGAAATGTCATCCTTGTGGCTCAGAGGCTCTGAGCCCGTGTCCAGGGTGTCCTTGTGGGGCGGGAGGGATTCCCCTCCTGCTGGGAGAGGCACGGGGCAGTGCCGCTGTGCCTGAGTGCTGCCAAGCCTTTGTTCCCTGCTTCACCCTGGAAAACCATTCATGAGGTTTAAACAGGACTTTTAAAGCACAGCATGAGCTGATACAGCACAGTGAACCAATGGGAATCTGAGAGAAAGAATACAGGAGTCTTCTGTAGAACACTCCTGAACAACAACAATCATCTTCTTTTGAATCCCCACATTTCTTATGTAAATCCATTTCTCTTTTGGAATATTCTCTTTCTTAAAAAGATGTATTGCTTTGGAGAAATGCCCAGAGTGCAGTTTGTGGTGGTGGTGTGTCCAGAAGATATTCCCAAAAGCAAGTGAGGCTGCTGTTAGGTGTCACTTCATCTTGAAATAACTATCTGCTGTTGGCACAACAGAAATTCCATCCCACTCTCCTCATCTTCCAGATGTTTGCTGCTGCTGCCTCCCTTGCTCCAGCATCAGGGCAATAACTTGGACCAGAAAATGGATCCAGCTAAGAACTAGCTAGACTATAAATAAATCAATAAATAAGTCCCCACATTGGCTTTAGGCCAGGCTGGAGTGCCTCTGTCCTTGCAGCAGGACAGAACCTTTAAAATTTGCCCACAAAGATCCGGGTGGGAGCCATGCTAAGGAAGGGGAGGAGATTTCCCAGGTGGGAAATGCTAAGGAATCTCCAGGTGGGATCCATGCTAAGGAATGAATCCCTGGAAGTTTGACTCCTATCCCAAAGGAGCTGCTCCTGGCCAAGGCTGGTGGCCACAGCCACTCACCAGAGCGGTTCCTCCACGTGGGAGCTGCCCTGCATTAGCATTTTTTCCATGGGCTGAGGCTGGCAGAGACAGGTTCCTTCACATTCTCCTGGATGTGCATGAGAACAGCCTCGAGGAAGAGCTGGAGACTCCAGAGGCTCCACGAGGAGCAGCTCTGGAGTGGGAGCCCCGAGGAGCTGCTCCTGAGGCTCTGGCTGCTGTCCCAGCTCTCAGGAGCTCCAGTTCTTGGGATGCTCCTGTGCAGAGCCTGCAGGTGATTTACAGCTCCTCTGTTGGGAAACAGCTCTTCTGTAAATGGGGTTTCCTAGATAACCAGGAAATTTTGGAGTCTTCTGGGACTCCTGGGTTGAAAGACTTTAGATGTTTATTTATTTTTCCATTTGAAGCAATGCTCCTCCTACTTGTATCCTAAATAGGAAGTATTTCTGTTTTAGAAGACTTTTTTTTCATATATTCTGTAGAAAAGAAACACAAGGGTGAATTTGGTTCTCCATCTCCTCCCTGGCCATCAGTACATCCATATTAAGGACTGGTGTGGATTTTAGAAGATACATGACTGATTTTTTCAGTTCTGTTATAAGAGGGAGGTTCTGGTTTCTCCAAATCCAGCTGTGACATGGGGTGGGGATGGCTGGTAGTGAGACCCTGAGCAGAGCAGAGTTTTCCTAAGGCCAGAGCCATTAGGCTGAGCCTGCTGGGTCCCTTCCAGGCAGCCTGCGTGATATTTCCTCTGGAGTTTCAATTGGATTAGATATTCATCTTCTCTTCCTGTCCCAAACTGTTGTTTAGTGCTGATGTGTCCTCTTAAGCCACTGCCAAGTTCCAGCACAGTGGTGGTGAAGCCAGTCCTAGTCTGTGCTGGGGTTTTAAACACTGGGAGGCGTTTAACCCTTTGTATCCATTGAAATCAGGGGGATATTTGCACCTAAATCTCTTAATGGCTTTGGGAATTCCAGCACTGACAGGCCCAGCCTGAGCCCAAGGCAGCTCCAGACCCTCCTCCCTCTGCAAGGTGCAGAGTGATCATTTAGAATCTCTGGGAATATCTGCAATAATAAGGGTTAATATTTCCCTGGCAATTTAATTGGCAGAAATGTTTCATAAATGGCTATTGTTTTCCAAAAGGAGCAGATTCCTTGTGCTGTTGGGTTTTTAAATCCTTGGAGATACAATATATACATACACCGCACTTGGTTATCCACATAGGCTTCGTTTATTTGTGTTTGCCTGCTTAGTGCAAACTCATTACTCTCCAGGAAAGTCCTTTGTTGACACAAAAAGGCACTGGGGAAATAGAATTTTTTTTTTTACAATAAAGTCTTGTATTCATATAAAATGTTTCTCCTTGGTAAAACAAAATAAAGAACCCAGAAGCACTGGCATGCAGAAGTTCACAGCTTTTAATGCAGTACATGTGTCATAGCACAGTGTGGCCACCTAATGAGGGGCCTAATACATTTTAAAAGTCTAATAACAGGACAGCTGAATGACTTTGAAAAGCCTTAAAAACTCATTGTCTGAGAGCATGAGGATGAATAACTAACAAGCTGAAATGTATTTACCTTTAGAACAATATGTTTTGTTCCTCTAAGTGCAAGCCTTTGATCCATTGAAAGGGCTCTGCTCATTTCTAAGGCAGGGAATCAAACTGGAATTCAAACTTGGTTAAGGAGCTGTATTACAAGAGCATTTTGCAATTAGGAAAAGGCTGAAAATGCAGCAACCTGCTGCATCCTTTGGGAAATGTACCCCTAAGAGAGAGTTCGGATTTTGAACACACAGTTTCTGTTCAAAACCCCTTCGAACAAAACCTGAACGGTTCGAGTTGGAAGAGACCCGAAAGCTCCTCTCACTGCACCCCTGCCAAGGGCAGGGACACCTTCCCCTGTCCCAGGTTCCACCCTGGCCTTGGGCACTGCCAGGGCTGGGGAGGCCTCAGTGAGGAGTCCCAGGTGAGCAGGGAGCCTTGGGGAGGATGAGGAGGATGCCCAAGGTGCCAGCCCTGCCACAGGGCACCGTGCTGGGGATCCGTGAGCAGCACAGTGCACACTCTGTTCTGCACTCCGGCTGCTACTGGCTGCTACATTTACAGAGAAGAAACACCCTGCGTGCCAGAATGACATAAATCTGCTGCTTTCCTGCAGACTAAACCTCACACTCGGGAGGTGTGATTACCTCATGCTCACCTCTGCACCTGGGGAGCACTGGAGGCCAGCAGGGAGCCCGAGCCAGCAGAGCTGCTGCTCCCGTGTGTGCAGGGCAGAGTTCAGGGCAGGGGCACCGCGGGGCTCCCAGGGCTGGGACTGTGCAGGTCAGGCTGCCCAGCACTGCCCAGAGCCAGCTCTGCCTGCCCCAAGGGACCAGGCTGTGCTGGGCACAGGGACAGGCCCTGCTGTGTCCCCGTGTCCCCAGGACAGACCTCGTGATCCAGCAGTGGCACTGTGTTATATGCTTGAAAAGATTTTATTCCATTATCAGTCTCAATGAAGGATGAGACATGAGAGATGTAAAACTTAACACTATTCCATCAGAAGTCAACCTATGTCTTGGTTATAATACTTTATAAATCAGCCTATTAGCTTTTGCCACACAATGCTGCTATTACTTCTAACAGTAATCACACAAAAAAAAAGCTGTGTGAGCTTTCTGTCAAGTTTTGAGAATTCTTTACAAATCCATTTCTCACAGAGGGGTTGCCCAAGCTCTGTCACCTGCCCTTACAGAGTCCTGGTTACAGCAGGGACAAAACAGGAGCTTTTCTGCAGGGAAGCGCAGCAGGTGCTCAGAGACAATAACAACCAGATCAGGCCAGCTTTGTTAGTGACAAGAAGGGCCTTTTTGGCCCAAGCAGGGTTTTCACAGTAATTTTTTGTTTGTGTTAAAATGGGATGATTTTACATCAGAATAATCTTTCACAAAAAAGGAGAATGCATTTACCTTTCATTAAGTAAAAGTTACTTTCTCACTGTAGTGAGCAATGAAAGCAAAGCAAAGACTATTCTCCCTATGGAACAGAAAGCTGACCTGTGATAAGGACCCCTCTGCATTCTTATCTGCTCCATTTTTGCAAGGCATTTTGAGCAGCAGGAAACCAGGTCAGGCTGTGAGACTTACTGAATTTAGAGGAAGTGCTGCAGGGTCTCCCCTAAAAGCAGCAGAACACCTTGAGTGTCTCCCCAGAGTCCTAAACCCAGGTGGATTTCTGGCATCTCCAGAGCCTTGCAGCTTTGCCAGCCATTCCAGAGGTGACTGGAGGATGGCCAGTCCCTTCACTCTCATGGCACCTCTCTCTGAGGCTGTTTGGGAGCTGGTTTTCCATGGAAATCTTGGTTTGTTTCTGTGTGTGTGTACAGACAGACACAGCTGAATCTGTTCACCAAAGGAGTGAACACTCCCCACGTTCTGCGATACAGAGGAGCTGCCCTGACAGGGGAGATGCCATGAATATTCTGGCTTTGACAAGCTCTCACACCTTGCTGAACACCCCAGAATCCACTCAGGACTGAGGCACCACCATGACTCCACCACAGGCTGTGTCACAAACCAAACCCAGCCAGGCTTCCCCAATTCCTGTGCTCCCAAATTACTGGGTTTACTTTCACCCATCTGCCTTCTTGGTTGGTGCTCCTCAAGAATTTTGGGACACTCTCCTTCCCTCTGTTCTTTTCCACTGCTCCTCAAGTCTTGCCTACCCTGCCAGCCAGAATATTTTTACATAATTGACTTAATTAGCCCAATCAAAGGAGCGATGGTGCAATGAACTGAATATTCAAGTTTTCTTCTCCAAGAATGAAGCTGTGCATGTTCACTGGGGTTACAGCTCTCCTTTCATCCCCTGCCAAGCACTTGACTTGGTTTGTATCGTGACTTGATAAAGAAATGACATCATTAATACAATAATAACAAATCATTTCGATGGAAATCAGGGGACCTTCTACCTGGATCATTTTAATGATTGCCCTCCAGCTCACTTTTTCTTTCAAACAGCATCTTTGCATCCAGTAATAACTATTTGCTAATTTAATTCAGATTATCTTGGACTTGATGAAGGAAGCAAATACGGCAGAACCCTTCAGAAGCTCCAGAATCCAAAGAAATCAGGTTATATTGCCTTTTTTCAGGTTCTTGCAGTTTTGATTCAAGTTCTAATTTTGGGGGTTTTCCCTGAGTTTTTGAGATTTGGAATCCAAAGTATTCCTTTATCATTGTTACCCTTGTTCAATTCCCAGATTATTTTATGGTTTCTTTAGGAAAGCAATGTTTCTCACAGTTCAGGTTGTTTCTTCAGTAAAATAAGAGGTTTGTGGTGTGATCTGAAGTCAGGTGAGTTTCTCTTGATGGAGAACATTCACTGGGGAGAGTTTCCTGTCAGCTGGGACTGGAACTGAACCTTCCAACCTCTTTTCCTGCCTCTGCCTCTAAGTCACTTTCTGGATCTTCTAATTTAATTAACTTTTTAGCATTTGCCTGCAAAACAGGAATGATTATTTTATCCTCACAAAGGAGTGTTAAGAAACTTAATTAAACTCTGCCTTTAAAGTGCATCCCTTCATACACTACAAAAGATCAGTGAGCTAACATACATCACATGCATTACATATAAATAGCTTTATTCCAAGAGCATTAAGGGAATGTGTACTTTGGAAAAGGCCTTTGTGTGCATCTCCACTGTGGCAGGATTTTATGTCAACTCACTTCTTTGAGTCAGAAAGTTAAACGTGGTAATTAATTTTTTTTTGTGCCTGAAAGACAAAGCTCCACAATTAGCAATGTGCAGGTGATAATTAACTCTGTTCAGTGACAATCTCAGCTACCTGGTCATGGCTGATATTTTAGGGATGGGCAGCGAGGAGCTGAAATTGTTGTTAAAAAAGATGATTTAGTCCTGTAGGAATGCAGTCATCTGAAAAGTACCTATGATAGATGGGGAAAAAATGCTTCATTCTTCCATAACGAGGTCTCTGCAATGGCTCCCTGTGATCCACATAACACATGTCAAAAACTGAGTTGACGTGGCCCAAGACTTGGCAGGTTTGAGTGCCAAAGCCATGCAGTGCTCTGAGGAGCTGGCGAGGTGCTGGGGCTGAGGCAGCCCACACTTAGGTGATAATTTATGGCTACCTGTAACCTCCTCGAAATAGAAACCATTCATATTCTCTCCAGGGAAGGGAGAGGTGACCAGACAACGTGAGTTCAGCCAAACCAAGACTTCATATAACTCCACAGAAGACAAACTCTGGTACTGACATTAACAATGCTGTGGGCTCTCAGAAAGGGTTCGCCTGTAGGTTTTATTTATTTTAGTATTGTTTGCTTGTGTCATTTCTGAAACGGGCAGTTTACAAGAGCTGAAGTCGAGTTTTAACTCTTGGACTTTGATTCTGTTTATTTAAAGCATAAAAAGGCCTCAAGAGCAGCCCAAGCCAGGGCAGGGCCATGCAGTGGGGTTTGTGCTCTCCTGACTCGCTGATAATTCCAAATGTGTGTGCTCCTGACACTGTCAGTCCCTGACGCTGTCAGAACCTGTCCCAGAGCTGCACAATTCCTGCAGACACTGCTCAGCCCACCCTGTGGATTGGCATGGCTCTGCCCTTCCCTGGAGAGCCCCTGCCAGGTTTGGGGGTGCTGGCAGGGACCACATCCCCCAGGGGCTGGGGTGCTGCTCCCTCGCCTCAGCACAGAGCTCCTGGGGACCTGGGGGACAGCTCTGGGGAGAAATCAGTGAGCAGGGGTTGGTTGAGTCCTTGTGCCACTGGGACTGTGCCACCCTCCAGGTGTGCAGCCTTCCAGGGACGGTCTGAGCCCTTCTGGGAGATCAGGTGAGCTCAGGCTGTTGGAAAGGAAGAAGGGAGAGTGCTTCCTCCCCTCACAGCTCCTCAGCCTCCTCGTTCCATGTGTGACTCCCACAGCTGGTGGTGTAAAGGAGTGGGATATTATCCCTGCCCAAAGTCACACACTGGAGTTAACAGATCCAGACTGAGAATCTCAGCTCAGCCTTTTCCTCCATCCTGATTTATTCATGCGCTGAGATCAAGGATTACACATCAAATTCCCCTAATTCTGTGGGTGCTGATGTTAATTTTGGTCTGAGTTATTCTCTGCTCTGCTGTTTGTCTCTATGTGCTGCTTATCTTTGCACATCTGCATATTTATACATTATTATTTATGAAAGTTCTTCCTCATCCTCCTGAAGAGGGTGAAATACTGGAAGGGGACAGGGTCTGTTTATTCCTCGTACAAAGTAATGCAATACAGCTTTTAGATATTCCTGAAACTCAGATTATTAATTCCATTGTGTTTAACCAGTGAGGAAAACTTTATTGTTTTACAGTTCTTTGTGGTTTATTAACTTTTCTTTTGTGGACCAGCAGGTTTAAGTCTTCTCTCTCTCTTTTTTCTTATTCTTTTTTTAAGTTTTCTTTTTTTGTAACTGTTAAGCAATTCCACCTGGAGATGTGAAAACTTCACAGGCTATAAAGCTTATATCCTGCAAATCTCCCTATCCAATATTAAAACATCTAAAGGAGGGGAGGCACCGTTGAAATATTTTGAGCTATGTTTAGGAATGAACACAGGGATTGGATTTATTCAACAAAATAGCCTTTGTGGTTTTAGGAATGGCCCAGTGAATGAGTCTGGTTGCAATGCAAGTATGGAAAATATCTTTTACCAGGTAGGGGGATGAAAGAACTTCTTTAAAACTGGGTAGAGTTAAAGCCAAATGGAAAAGATCTTAAAAGCAGAAGGGACAGTGGCCAGAACTGCCACTGCCTTGTGTAAATCCTGGAAGTCCTTCTCTCCCACTGATGACCTTTGAAAAGATGCTTTTCCTTGCAGAGGGGAAACATCTGTTTCTCATGTAAGTTAATACTTAACCTAAGATACACAGTAGAAATATCTTATCAAAAATAGGATGGAGGCAAAGACTGCAGGGATTTCTTTATCCATGTGGAATCAAGGTGATGCTTTCACTTCAAGGAGAAGAATGTGGATTTTAGGTCCAAAACTATCTTATAATAAGCATGGGATGGTTTGTGTGTATATTTGTGCCTGTAATATGTAATTAGTAATGCTTCTCACAGGTTATGCTTTTGAAAACACTGACCTTTGTGTTGTTGCTCTTATCCTCAGATTTATTTAATATGCTTGGGAGGGTCTCTGAGTTACACTGAGTTTCACACTTGTTTCTTGCTAACTTGCAGGAAAATATTCCAGTTCCACTCCAAACCCTCCTGCCCTCCCCCTGCCACCACACACCACACAGTGCATGCAGTGCTCCTGGGCTTCTCTGTGGGGACAGAGGGAATGCAAAAGCAGATGGAACTGAAGGGATCTAGAGCAAATCCACACAGCAGCTCATAGATGTGCTTGCTGAGCAAGGAAAACCAAAGTCTGGTGTCACAGGACTGAGCAAGAGCATGTGAGTGCACAGTTGTGTTATTGAAGTCTCACCATGTCTCTGCTGGAGTGTAGGCTGCAGTGTGTGGAGTTTTGTGGATCTTTATGCCTTAAAGGAAAACCTTAGAACTTGTTTTCTTCCGTGTTGCCATAACACTTTGTATCTTAGCAATAAAATTTGGGTAAATTTAGTGTTATCACAAGAAATTTGTGCTCCAGAGATTTACTGTTCCACTCCCACAGTGCCTTTAAACCCCATGTCAGGAGTAGGACAGCAATTCCTGGCCTGTGTTAGGACCAATTTACCTCATTTCCTCTGCTTCAGCAAAGTGAGATTGAAGAGGTTAGAAAAATAACAAACATAAAATGAGGAGGAAAGCGATTGCCAGTCTGTGAGTGACTCTGCCCAAGTCACCCTGCAGGACCAGCCCAAAGGTGCTGAGGGGAAATCATTCTGCTCTGGTGCTCCCAAGCAGAGCCTGCTGGAATCCAGCTCGTCCCTTGTCACATCTCATCTGGGTGTCTTTAACACAAATTAAAATATTGCTGTGTTAAGGACCAAAAAAAGCGAGTGGAAAATGCGCTCATCTGCGTCCCTCGCTGGTGCCAAAAAATTTTTCATTCCCACCTCAGCTCTAATTTGAAATGTGTTAAATAAAAATCTCCAGGAGAGTATCCAGAATAGATAGGCATGTTTGGGTCAGCCTACAACTTGGCATTGCTATGAGCCTCATCTCTAATTACTAAAGAAATAGTGAGTTAGTGAGTTAAAATACCCAGTGACTGTGATCTAAATCATTTCCACTCTGGATACCGGCCTGAAATAAAAAGGGCTTTTCATTAGCATGGCACAGATTTAGTGTGGTGGGACACAGTTTGTGCTTGGCAGGAAGTGTGGTCAATGGGCCATTAAGTTCAGAAACAGGAGGCAAGGCATCCTCTAATGCTGCTGACAATAAATATTGGGGAATGGCTTCCTATGGATTCATGGCAGCCACGCCAGAGCCACTCAAGGCAACTCAGATTTGTGATCCCTGAATGTGCACATGCAGCCTCCACATAATGGAGGGATCGTTTGCAGGTCCCCAGGGAAATCTTTCCTTTCAGCCCTGGAAGATGAGAAACCCACTGGGAACTCTAACCCAGGGCAGGATTGAGTGGCAATTACTTGTGTTGGGGGATTTGCTTTTCCCCCGTGGAAAATAAAAATGTTCCAATTAGAAAACAGTCGCTGAATTTTGGCAGTTTTCTGTTTAAAAACAAGCAAACAAACAAAACTTCAGAGGAAGGTTCCAAAGCTGGGGAGAGCAGCACAGGGACCCCTGGAAGCAGGGAGGGATGGGAAGAGTTTCTGGGCTGTCATTTGAAGTGGTTCTGAGTCCACATTGAGCATCCTGTGCTTATCTGTGAGCTCAGGGCTGCAGGAGCTCTGCAGCCTCACCTGCCTGGGTGTCCTTGTGGGAGGGGAAGCCACCCCACATGGGAGAGAGCTGCTCATTTAATTGGCTGTGTGTTTGCAGGGTATTCATTCTTCCTCTTCATCCTCCATGTGGGCAAGGCCATCCTTGCAGCAAGCTGGGAAAACTCCAGTCTGTTCTGGAGTTTTCTGCTCTGAGAAATGGAGATCCATTTCTCATGTGTTTGCATGGTTTTCAACAGTTTTTCACCTGAAAGCTTCACTAAGACGACTGGCTTTTTCCAATGTTTCCAATCAAGAGAAATGGGTTTTATCATCATGTAGAGGTAGCTCAGGATTGTTTCATAGAGTAAATACATATGAAAATAAACCAAGTGAATAAGGGTGCCTAGTCTGAAACAGCTAGAATCAAAAGTTTTGGAATTTGTGTCATCAAACACTTTAATGCAGTGCTTAACTTTATATTCCTGTCCAGAACAATTGAGGTTTAAATGACTGTGAGCAATTCAGCTAGAAATAGACACTTGCTTGGAAGATCACAACCCAAATGTTGAAAGTAATCAAAGAACAATTAGTAGGAAATGGTATTTTACAAGCCAAGCAATGCTAGTAGCAGGCTCTGGGGATGGCTACAAGTGAATGCTACAATTTCTCTGTCTTGGAGGAACTGAAACCATTGTTTGATGGGCAGCTCATCCAGCCTGCTCCTTGTAGAGCTCACAGGTTGTGTCCAAGGCTGCACCCTCACCGTGCCCATCCCTCTCAGCCCATGGTCAGAGGGGCAGTGCTGGGTCACCTCTGGGATGTCCAGATGTGCCCCCAGCTCTGCTGCCCCTCACTCTGTGAGCAGCCCTGCAAGGGGAGCAGAAAACGCTTGAGATAAACACATCCATATAGGCAGAGCCACATATGGGGCATGTGGGTGAATATATGGGCATAAAAAGGTAAAAGAAATCTACAGCTCAAGCACTGCAGGACTATTTCTCTCAAAGAAATTATTTAACTCTCAAAGAATGCAGAATGTGACTCTTAAATGACATTAAAGTCTGGTTTTCTTCAGGCCTGGCCTGGCCTGGCAGCTGTCCCTGCTGCAGGCAGGGCCCAGGGGAGGGATGTGCTCACCGGGCACATCTGGCAGAGTGGCCAGAGCCACTGCTGGATCCTGAAACCCAGGGGCTGCTTAAAACCCTCTCAAGTGGCTGAAATTCTCAGACAAACTCAAGCCACATGGGCAAAGAGAGTCCTGGACCCAGGGTGTGCTTAGCTGTGGTGCAGGGGGTGACAGAACCTGTGGGAATAACCCGGGCAGGAGCTTGGCTCCAGCTCAGGGTGTGCATCCCTCCAGCCTGAGAGCTCCTCAGAATTCCAGAAGCTTCTGTGCCTAGAGCAGATGGAGGCAGTGAATAGCTCTTATCTGTACCTGGCTGTGAAATGCCATGGCCTGGGGGAGGCTGGCCCACCTGATCTGTGGACGTTTGCTGCTCCAGCAGCATTTGGGGCTCAGAGCTGCTCCCTCCCCATGGCAGCACAGGGGCTTGAAGGTTTACCAAATAAAGATGCTGGGAGAACAAAAGCTACCTCAGAAATCCAGTTCTTCAATACTGAAGGAATTATTTATGGGGCTGGAGAAATACCATGGCTGCCTCAGCAGAGCCCTGGCAGGGGTTGGTATTTCCAGCCAAGGAGTGGAGCTGAAGGCAGAGGGGAGAGGGCTGCCATGCCAACCAGTGAGGGGAATGAGCACACAGCAAAGTCCCACCTGCCGCCAAACCATTGAAATGTGCCCAGATAAGTGACAAAAAGCAGCTGCTGGAATTGTGCAGCTCTTTGGTGGCCATCCTTGCTGCCACAGCTACACCCAGCCTGCAGCAGTGGTGGTTCCCAGAACCTTGGCTACAGCCCCTGCCTTCTTCAGAGCATGGCAAGGTGGTTTTTATGGATGTGAGCTCCTCAGATTGTGCCATACTGCTGAAAACATTTGGAAATGGAGCTGTAATGCATGAGCTGTGCAGCTGTTCTAACAAAGTCTCCTGGACTTTGCCCATTTTGAAAAGTCTTTATTCAGGAAAACAGCAATGCTAATGGGAATTACAAATCTGAAGGCAGGAGAATTTGTCTAAGTAAGGGCTGAGCTGCAGAGAAGAGCCAAAATTTGCAAGGAAACATTTTGCTTGGCTCCAGCAGCGTGTAATGGCATCATGTGGGATGTGGCACCTGGAATCCTGTCCTAGAGAAAAACACAGGACACTGGCTCTCCCAGGCAGGCCTGCAGAATTCCTGGGATACTGGAAGGCACAACACAGCCCACGGGGTGTGGGAGAGCTGCTGCCCAATCCCAGACTGGAGCTCTGGAAGTGGATTCACCTCCAGAACGTTCCCATACTCAGGAGTTGATCCAAGGATTTTGGTTTGGTACTGGCTGAAAAGATGAGGTGATTGTTTTCAAGGCAGCTGTGAAGCTGGAAAACAACAGAAGGACAAAAATTGCTCCTCAAAAATTAAGATTGTTGGCTGTTTCCAGCTCCTGATGAGCACCAGGGCCACATTCATCTGCCTGGCAGGAGGGTGAGCCCTGCCTGGTGTCCTTGTTCCCAAAGCTGGAGCCTGGAGAAAGGCTAAAGCCCCTTGTGCATGTCCCCCTGCCCGGCTGGCCATACCTGGCACATGTCCTGGGAAAAGATGAACTTGGGGAACATCCCTGGCACAACTGGTCAAGGGAGAATCTTACAGTGGCTGTGAGAGCTGCCTGGGGGCTGCCTGCTGATCCTTTGGTTTTGGAATAACAAATTCACCTTCAAAATTTAAAAACTGAGAGTGTATTTCAGCCCAGGGTGTTTCAGTGCTTGTATGGAAAACAATTTTCTGCTCACTGTATTGATATGTTTGGAGCTCTGTGCAAAGAGTTAAGTTATTGTATATTTTAGTTTTTTAATTGACTCCATATCTGCTGGCAGCAGAATAGACATTGATCTGTTTTTTTCCTTCACTTTATTTAGGAAAATACAGTACAGAGTGTTTACTCTGCCTCCATACAGCATTGCTTTGTAGGGTGAAAGTGAGGGCGAGACCACAGTGAAGAATTCCCTCATTGTCAATTTTAAAGGCTTCATAATAAATGGTAGGCTTTTTTGGATGGGAATCAGAAATGTTTTCATGACAGTGTTTTGCTTAACTTTTTGTATTCAGCTGGGAATTTCTAAACTCTTTTGAATTTGCTGGTTTGATCATTTAAACATCTTCTTTCTGGCCACCACTACTTGCTCAAATTACTGCAGTGACACTGTACCTGACAGCTGCACAGCAGGGATTTGAAAAGCTCAAACTCGTGAGTGTAAATTAAAATTTAGTTGTACCAGGCACCATTTCCCTGGAGACAGCACCCAGCCTGCCTTTCAGGGGGAGAGGATGAGGAGCTGGACCAGTAACTCAGCATGGAGAGAGGCAGAACTGAGTTTGACTGAGGAAGGAAGTGCAAAGGAATGGATGCCCGGTATTGATCTGCTCCATATATTCCAGCTGAGCTATCTACTGACTTTAATTTGCATGGGGCCAGGCCAAAAACATTAATTAGTGGCACTTGGCCCCTCATGGCTCTCCATTTCAGCACAGTTTGTGTAGCTGAGAAGCTGAGTCCTTGCAGGGCCCCAGCAAGACCCCTGTGGCTGCTGCCAGGGCTGATCTTTGTGCTGCACGGGGCCTGGGGGCACAGCAGGATTATATGGTTATATTGAAGTTTTCCATATTCCCCTGGCCTTGAGGCAATGCTGGTTTGCTGATCCCTTCACAGTGGTCATGCAGCCCTTTCAAGGGTTACTCTTGCTTTCCTCTGAAAACTCTCCAGGCCTCTTGTTTGTTTTTCCTCTGGCCTTTTTTCTTGTTTGGTTTTGGTTTTGTTTTTTTTTTCTGGAGTGCTGTGTTGCTGGAGGTCTCCGTGCCTGCTGCAGCCTCCCCTGTGGGTGCTGTACTCAGCCAATCTGAGCAGTTCTGCTCTGGAAAGGCTCCTTGGCGTGGCTCTGGCTCCTCACAGCCCCACAGCTCAGGGCTGGCCCGCTGGAGAAGGTCCTGAGCAGGGAGAAGCTGGGAGGGAAGGAGCCCTCTGGAAGGCATCTGCGTTTTCCCCAACTGCAAAGCACAAAGCAAAGTGTGATCCCTGTGATGGATGAGCAGCTGAGCTATTGATGCCTTTTTCCATGCAGTCAGTCCTGAGTTCATGCATCTCCTGGAATGACCACTGCTGGTAGTGCCTGTTTCTTTCGCTTCTTTTTTAAACAGCAAAACGCCCTTTGAGAAGGAAACCTTGTTACCATTAATGCACTGCAAGCCACCCACGGAGCTCTCCGACAATCCTGGGGTCCCTGTGTTTATTTTCCCCAGGATCACTAACAGTCCCAGGACTATTTTGCTTGTGCTGCTGAAAGATGTCCTGGAGATGTGTTTTATCATCATAGCACCACAAGCTGCTTTCATTCTTTCAGGCCTCTTGCAGAACAGCACGTGAGTGGTAGGACGTGTCCTGCATGGGGGAATTTTTATGAGGCAGAACCTCACTTGGGAGGTTTTATTTACTCCCAGTGGTACTGAGGGAGTAACCGTGGTGGACTGAGCTCATCACCCATTTAGTGCATTTAACCATTGGAATACACCTTGGTGAAGACCATTTTGCTGTTTCTCCATTTTCCTGGTGGTGTAAAAATTCTGCTTCACCATTGCATTTTCAGTTTGAACCGTGTGGGCTGGTGCAGGAAAATATCTTTGGTTGTAATAAACAGGTTCCACTTCAAGGAACTGCCCTGATCATTGTGTTTGTGTCAACCTGCTGATCATCATCTCCAAATTCCATGGTTTTGGGGCAGAAGAATCCCATGGGGTTATCCAGTTACTCCAGAACATGAATTACAGCTTCAATACTGTAAATGCTTAATACTCAATTCTCTCTCTCCCTTCTTGATGGCTGTAGGCTTGGGATTTTCTTTTTTTTCCTTCCCAAAAAGCTTTGGGGAAGAGGGTGGTCAGTAGTGATGCAAGTCCCCAACATTTGTGTTGCTGAGCTGGGATTTTTTGCTTTGTACCTTTTCCTCACCCCATGAGATCTGTTTTTCTCCTCTCAGTGTATGAGAGTGTTTTCCCTTCCCTGGCATAGAAATAATATACTCCAACATGTTTCAGTACAGGAAATCCTATATCCAGCATGGGGAGGAAAGGCCTTAATCAGTGCAAATTCCATTGTGTTTATATCAATGCTGACCCTTGGTGTCATTGGGACAAAGCTTTTTGGTCTGGGCCCAGGCACTGGTTGGTGCTGCTGGTTCACAGCCACGTCACTGCCAGCCCACAAGGCCCAGATTTGCCAGATTTCTGCTCCTGAAGTTATTTTTTAGGGAGGGGCTGAGATGAGGGGCAAGTACTCAGGGAGCTCCTCTTAATTGCAAGCTTTTCCCTTCTTTGGAGGATAGGTTAATCCCCCAGCATTTCCTGAGTATGAAGGGCTTTCATAAGAGAAAAGAGGATAATTCGAGAGAATTTGTGATGTATTTCACAATCCTTATCCCCATTTTCTAGGCCAAGCTGGCTGCATCATGACCATGGTCTAGAGGGAAGGAGCCCAGTGAGATCCTGGTCCTCTCTGAGCTCTCAAAGGTCCTGTGTGAGAGCAAAGGTCCATGGTGTGAGTGTTTAAATCAGCAGGAAACTTTCCAAGCAGCCTGGCCCATTAGTGGAAGCTTTAAACAGAGGATTGACTCTCCATAAAAAAAGCCCTGCACAAACAAACATTCCAGCAGCACCCTTCCTTCAGCCTTCAATGTGTTTTTTATCAGGCCTTGAATTAAACCACTGTCCAATCATTTGAAGGCGTGATTTTCAGGAGTCATCCAAAACATAATTAATGACAAGGCAATGCATTCCCTGAGAGGGGAAGGAGGGACTCTCCCTGCTCTGGCTTAAAGAGGCAGCTCAGTGGAGCTCTCCCATGGGTGCTGGGCCAGCCTGGGAGGGGCCTGGATGCTCTGCCTGACCCTGTGGCTCTCTGCGAGGTGGCAGAGGTGACCAAGGGACATGACTGAGGACAGGATGAGCTCTGGCTCCACCCTGGCTCCAGCCTGGTGCTGAGAGAGGGCCTGGAGCAGCTCCCTGAGGTGTCTGTGGGCAGCCAGCAGAGACCTCTGCCTTATTTTCCCTTCCTTTGTCCCTCCAGCTCTTTCTTCAGAGCAGCAGCTCCCCGGGGCTCCTTCCTGGCTGCAGGCAGAGCAGGATCAGCTGGCACGGTGCTGCTCTTGTGTGTCCCTCCTCCCCTGGCTGCTGCCCCTCCATCCCTGTCCCTGCTGGGGCTGCCCCTCCATCCCTGTCCCTGCTGGGGCTGCCCCTCCATCCCTGTCCCTGCTGGGGCTGCCCCTCCATCCCTGTCCCCCCTGGGGCTGCCCCTCCATTCCTGTCCCCCCTGGGGCTGCCCCTCCATCCCTGTCCCCCCTGGGGCTGCCCCTCCATCCCTGTCCCCCCTGGGGCTGCCCCTCCATCCCTGTCCCTGACCATGCTGTGCCTCTGGCTGAAATCTTTTCTCCCAGCTCCACATCTTGCTGTTTTTTTTGGAGAAAAGGCTGTGGTGGTCTCCTTGGGACTGTCCCATGGCTCACCCCAGGAGCTGCCAGGAGCTTTTCTTTGGGAGCAGCCTTGTTCCTTTTCCTGCTCATTCGAGGCATTTCCACATGTGGCATCTGAGGACAGGCTTTAATATTTTTCATCTTGTGGGGAACAAAGGAAAATAAGTCACTTTAGCAGCACATTTCTGAGTGTTTAATTAAAGCTGTGCATTTATGACAGGAAATGGGAGCCAATATTCGACCTCTGAAGTGTTTATACAATTGATATATCACTTTTTCTTACCTCATCCCCTGTTTGTGTACAAGATACTCTGTCAGTACATTCCCAACACAATGCAACACTTCATTAGACAACAGACATTTAAATAGCAAACTATTTCTTTAATAGTCAGGGGTATCTGCTGTAATTCTTGGCCTGGAAAATGGGCTGGCCAGAATCTTTAGATGCAGATGGCATCAGTTCAGGTACTAGTATTATTGTTATTTTTTGCCAAATAACCAAATTAACATTGAGTAGTTTGGCTTGATGCTGAAAAATTCACTTTTGGAAGTGAATTAGGTTGGGCTTTTCTTGCCTTCCAAGTCCTGGCACGTGTTGCAAGGGCCTTAACATTGGAAGAAATAGATTTGGATGCTCTTCAAAGAACTCTGGTGTGATTCTGCCATTTTTAACTTTTTACCTTGCTGTTCTTTCTCCCCACCTCTTCCCAGGGGAACTGAAGGTAAATGATTGATATTCTGTCTCTCCTGCTCACTTTCTTTTTTTAAATCTCTTTTGGCCAGACTTCTCCAACGTAGAAATATTTACCAAAAGGAAAATCACAAGGGCGGGGGAATGGAGGGGAAAAAAAAGAGTTGAGCAATAAAATCTAAACATTCAGCAGCCCAGGATGGTGACTTTGTTGGGGAAAGAGGCCGAATTGTTTGTAGAACCTAATGAGATTTAGGATTAGATTTCCTGTATCAGTGGGCAGCCACTGGGGAAAAGTAAATTCCCTGCACTTAGAGCACTTTGCAGGAGAGGCATTTATTTAGTGCTGTTTGCAGATGGCTGTACCTGAGGGGTCCCAGCCTCTGGAGGTGCCTCCCCCAAAGACATTCCAGCCTACAACAGTCTCAGCAGAGAAAAAGGCAGGGAAAGGACATAGGGGCATGGAGGAAAGGGTAGCTGAAGGTGTTTGCTGGGAATGCTCATGTGGGTGAGATCTGGTCTGTTTACAGCTGGATTGCTCCAGCTTTAGGTGCCAGAGTCTGAATGTCATGGGAATTTCTCAGTGCCTGGAAGGTGACTTTGCAGGTACACCCTTCAACTTTACATGAATACTTTTTTACCAGACAGGCACTCATCTTTCAGCTGAGATAAAATATTCCAGGTTCAGAGTTGTTCTCCTACAGCTTTCCTGTAAGGACTGGAGCATTCCAGCCCAGGAACTCACCCAGTGCAGTTCTCACTTCCATCGTCTCGTGCCACATCCTGGCTCTGTGTAAACGGAGTCCCCAAGGAGGGATGGAGGTTGCTCTGTGGGACAATGTCCATTCCCAGGCAGGGGACACAGCAGAGCTCTCCTGGCTGCATCCCCACCAGCTTCAGCCTCAGGGCAGGTGTTCCAGCTTTTCCAGATTCCCTGCCAGGCTGAGCAAGAACAATACCCCACAGAACTACAAAGTCACAGAATAAACTGGGCTGGAAAAGATCTTTGAGATCATTAAGTCCAGCCTATGACCTAACATTACCTTATCAGCCAAACCACCACACTAGGATGAAGCTCTGTATTTTAATCCTTTCAAATTAGACTTTCCCCACCCAGGCTTTGGAGGTCTACTGAGGCAGCCTGAGCTGCAGTGGAAACTAGGTACCTGGGAATTCTCCTTGAAGGACTATAGGCCCCTCATGAGTCACCCTGACTTGTTTTTCTGTAGTTCTACCAATAGATGTATTTTTTCCTCTCCTCTCCTAAGCCACAGATCACACTCTTGCTCCTTGGCGTCATTGGAAGTTCTGCTTTTCACATCAGACTATGAAAATAGTATTGCCAGATCAACTCTGGCAGCTGTCAGCAGCCTAAGGTGCAGGAAATTCTTCCTTTTGGGAGACCTGGCTCAGTGAAATGTCATCTCTGACGTTAAGGTAGATGCAGAAGGTCCAGCAGCAGTGGGACAGCGCTTCGGAGCCTGTGGCTGTTCCTTGCCAGCTGGAGGTAGGACCTCTTGCTGAGTGCATTCCTGAGGTGTTCAGAGCTCTGGCTTGGGAGGGAGGGTGGGAGAGGCACTGATGTTGGTTTCTAGGGTGCAGTTCCCTCCTCTCAGCCAGCCTGTGTCAAAGGAAATTCCCGGGCTGTCACTGGAAGGGTCAGTGGAGCCATGGCTCTTCTGCCAACACAACAACTGCAGTCAGCTGCTTTGGAGAAGGATCTGTCTTGCATCATCCATGGGCTGAGGAGGGAGAGATTCACCCCTCAGCCCTGGGGAGCTCTGAGACACCTGAGGTGCAGCTTCTGGGCTAAACCCCACACTTAGCCCAGGCCTTGCTAAGAACATCACACTTTTTAATCCTCAGCAACATCATACCAGGCCATTGTGATTGCACTGCGCTAAAAATGTCCTCGATGTCTTGTTTGTTTTTTTAAGCCAGCCTCTGTTTCCCTTTGTGATACAGATCCCTTTTCCAACAGTCCTCCTCCCCGCCAAAATAAAATTCTTCCTGAGACTTAGTAACATTTTTTAATATACACACATAAAACAAATTTCCTTCCCCAACCGTTCGTGTGGTTTTTCAAATCATTAAGGGAGTTTCCTCATTCTGTGATGTCAAGAGTCACCCAGATCAAAGCCTTTACTGATATTACAATTAAGCACTCTGCACCATTAAATTCACTTTCCACACTGTAATTTTTATAATAGGTCGGGAAGGAGCTTCATGGTTTGATTTCAGTCCAGCCATGGCGCCAGATTCTGATTTCTCATTAGTTCCTGCACCGAGGTTTGTGAAATCCTGGAGTTAACAAGGAGCCTGCATGAATATTGGACTGGAACCTGTCCAGCTCAGTGGTGTTCAGTGGACTTGGTGCATGTGGGATGTCAGGGAAATTATACAGTCAAGAGAAAGGAGCAGCTTCAAGATAAGGATGAGGTAATCCCTCTTCTTCTCCCAAAATCCATTCCTGGGTGAACCGAGGCTGTGCAGAGCAGATCCAAGCAGTTCCTTCAGTTCTGCATCCTCGCAGTAGAAATGTAAAACAGAGAAAAGAAACTCTGAGAGGGGAAAAGGATCAGGCTGAAAATGGATCTTGCAGCAAAGGCAGAGAGGGAAAGCTAAGAGGAAGAAAGAAAGGAAAGGTTCCTCTTTTTTCCTTGAGGGATGGTGGAATAGCTCCCTTTGCCTTCTTTGCAGGTGCCTGGAGGGAGTGCTAAGTGCTCTCAGAGTGGACGAGGTCACTGGATTGGCTTAGATTATGAAAATAAATGTAGGTGTTTGCTTTTCTATGTGGGGACGAATGAAAGGGAAGAAGCCTCCTGTGCTCAGCATTCCCAGCAATGGGAAGCAGCTGGTTCTGGGTTCATGGAGCTGTGAGGGATGGGGAGTTCTGCTGGGAGCTGCTCAAGCCTGGCTGGAATCAGCACCCAGCCTGCAAAGGAGAAATCATGGAGAGCTCCTGCCTGAAATGTGGGCAGCATGGCTCCCTGCTCAGCACAACAGCCCTCTCTGGGTGGGTGTTTCTGGAAAACCCTTCCTGCAAATGTCAGAAAAATGGATCCAAAGTGAGCACTGGATCCTGCAGGTGATGTGGAACAGATGCCACTCATCCCCTGGGCTCTGTGCAAATCACACCTGGGAACAAAGAGGGGAAATATTGCACAAGTTGGGAGCCAGGGGTAAATTTATACACACTGGTCCTAAACCTGCAGCAAACATCACAACCTAACCTAAGAGGTTCTGCTGAGCCAGGACCAGGGCTTGGTGCTGCACCAACAAGATTTACAGCCTGAGCATGCTGGGTTCAGCTGCAAACTTTGCTCCGAGCTTTGGGTCCTGTATTTGAAAAAAAAGAAAAGTGTTTTCTAATGTGTTTTTCCAGGAAGTTACCTCTGTGAGCATCCCCATTCCAGATGCAATTTCACACTGCAGCCAGACAGTTTTAAGGGCTGCTACTGAGCTGGGGTGGTGACAGATGATACCTGTGACAGCACTGCTGCTGTGCATGTCACTTCTGTCCCCACTGCAGTGAAAGGGCCATGCTGGGGTGCAGGTGTGGCTGCAGGGACTGGGATTCCTCCCACTGGTGGCTGATTTGTGGGAACAAAACTGTCATCTATCAGTTTTATTCATTTTTTTGGGACTAGGATGTGGACTTGGGAACCTTCGTAATGAAAACACAGTCACAGCCCTAGAGCCTCAGACTTTAGGGAACCATCCATCTCCCCTAAAGAGCCAATTCTGAGCTGAGATTCATTTCCATGGTGGGCAGAACCCAGCCCCAGATCTACACTGCTTTGGCACTGGAAATCTGGTCCCTGCTTGGAAGGAGTTTGAGCTATCTCTGCTATCAGGAGCTTCAGGGACTCCAGTTCATGGTACTGCAAATTAAATCAGGCTTTTGTTACACACCCTGAGTTCATAAACCTAAAAAGGAGATACAGCCAACCTTTGCTGAGCTACCTTTGGCAGACATCATGTGGGTAATACTCTTCATTCAGTTTGGGTGATACTCCTGGAGAGTTAATAATCCAAGCCTCATTTAGTGTGAGCAGCTACAGAGCACAAGACAGAGCTTGTTGGTGGATCCAGGTCGTGCTGACCTGCAGTGGGTGTGAGTAAGAGCTCCCACTGTGCCCCAGGAGCTCCAGAGAGGCACAGCAGCTCCCAGGTGGGAGGCAGGGGCAAGAGAGCACATCTCATGTGGCACACACAGGCCTGGACATGTGGCCACATTTACTGCTCCTTTCCAGCCCTCTCTCTCAGCCAGGGAACCTCTGAGAGAAGAGAAAATGTTGAGGAGCTGTTTGACATTGTGATCTCCACTCTTGGTGCAACATTTTCTCAGGGCTGTTTATTCAGACAGGATTTCTGCCTCCTCTCATTTATCTTGTCCCTAAAAGTGTGGGACTCCTCTGCTGGGGCTCTGTCCTATTTCTGAGCAAAGGGCAAAGCTTTAGTTGAAAAGCCCAATGATAAATTTTCCATCTTCTGTTCAAATTTCTGTTTGCCCAGAGGCCAAATGCCAAGGTGTGGCTTTGCTGCTTTTGCTGTTCAGCAGCAGCAATTGTTACTCCAGTGCTACTGAAGAATCTCAGTGGGTTCCTGGTCGTATCCAAGATGACCTTCCTGTGGCAGAAAGCAGAAGTGCTGCTCCTTGAACCCTCTAGAAAGATGTTTTTGCTGGAATTCTCTGTGTCAGGCCTCAGTGCTGCTCTTTGCTTTTGCTTGTGGCTTGTTTGGCATCTGATTTCAATTAGAGGCATCTCAGTGCCTGATTTGTCATGGATGTGGGGATGCACAGGACAGAAGCTGTCACTGAGCCACCTCTGTGCTGCCACTCCTGATGGCTCCAGCAGTGCTGAGCTGCTCTGGGAGCTCAGGGGGATTCAGGGAATTTATCCCTGCTGCAGGTGAAAATCTGAGAGCTTTGGAGTGGGAGCTGTGCCTCAGGAATGAGCTCAAAATGATAAACCAAGAGTGGTTCAGGCTGTTCCATTCATGGTAGCTCTGAGGAGCTGCAACACATCACAGGCTCAATAACCTCACACTTGCACTTCAAACAAAAAGCCTATTTTTCCTATCTTTTAACAGAAATCCCCTGGAAACTGCAGAACTGCCTTCTATCTTTTTTTTTTTTTTTTCTTTACACATTCCTGCAAAAAGTAGCATGAAACTCTCTCTGTTTTAGGCAAAATATTTTGCAATTTTCCAACGACCTTGCCAATAAGAAAATGATTCCCCATATATCATGGGAAATGCCTGCTTTCTCACAGGGCTGCAATGTTCAGCTATCACCAGTGAAGGATTCTGCTGGCTGCAAGTTTGGCAGGAACACGAAGATCTTCTGGTATGGTACATTACATGAACTATTGACTGGAGAATGCCAAAAGCTTCACCCCACTTTAAATGAGCTCCATTTTTTAAACTAAATCAGCATATGAATCGAATGTGTTTCTTCCAGAAAATGAGAGTCTCAGCCCCTGTGCTGGGTTTACATCACTGCCCTTTTAATCTGGAATCACTCTCCAGTTTATGGTTGAATTGCTTCATCATCCCATCCAACACTTGGGTTGAATCCTGGGCTCCCAGGGACAGTCCAGTGACCCCTCTGCAGCTGAGTGTTAATGTTCTCCTGACTAGACATGTCCCTTTCCCTGGCTGGGTGCTGGATGTGCATGCCAGCAGCTATTCATTATGGATGAAGAATGGTTTGTGGTTAAAGTCCTGGACTGTGTTGTGGGAGCTCTGAGCTCAGTCCCAGATTCTTCTTCCATTTCCCTCTGTGCCTGTGCTATGAGCAAGTTGTTTAATCTTTCAGTGCCTCAATTCTCCTTTGGTAAAATGGGAATAATCCTATTTCCTTTCTTCCACCCTTCCCTTTTACAGTGTTTGTTTTCACAGTTGCTTGTTGATCACATCTGTGGGACACAGCATACAGTAACAGGAGTGTTAAAGCATTACAAAACCATGAATAATAATTTCACTTTTCACTTAATTTTTCATATCCCACTTTTAAATTGAGGAAGATAAGGAAAGCTTGATGGCAGTGCTGTCTGTTTATGTGCTATGACCTACTTGTCCCAGAAAGCAGCATGGCCAAGAAATTGAAACAAGATCTTGTGAAGTGCCATTGCAAATAAATCTGCTCCACTTCCCTTCTGTCAAGGCATCTCACGCTAGGGAAGACCACTGGGAGTCATTAATTCTATAATGGATATACTGGATTCTTTAAAAGGCTGTTTTCCCAAAGATTAAAGCAATTATGGGCAAAGTGGTTTGAAAAGAAAAAAAAAAAAAAAAATAAAAACACCCTAAAGCAAACAGTGTGGATGATAATGGGGAATGGTTTAAGAAAACTTCAGCAGATGCTGTAGAAGTCACAGTTTTGCAGTTGTGGAAGAGGATTTTGTCAATGGGAACCAAACACCCCCTTCCCCTCCCTCAGGCCAGCAGAGAAGGGAAATGGAAGCTGCCGTGTGAAAATGAGTATGAAAACAGGCACTTGCATATATCTGAGTGCAGGAATGGAAATAAAGGGGAAATTGGAGATTGCTAATGAGGCTGGAAAATATCAGTATTTATGAGCTAAAGATGGCTGATGAAGGAAAATAAGGAAAATCATAAGTTGTTGATGGGCAGTAGAACTGGCTACAGTAACACAAAAATAGAGAGGAAAATGTGCAGAAACAACATCAAAAATCCCTGGTGAACTTTCTCTGAACACTGTTCCCCATCCATGGAATTAAGGTAGGAGTTTCCCCTTCCCCAGGTGCAAGCTCCCTCCTGCAGCTCAGGCTGGGGTCACCATCAAAACATGCTGGGATTGTGATGGAGACACCTTTCCTTGATTTCAAATATTTCAAGGTAGGAGCTCAACTTTTAACAAAGGAAATACCAGAGAATAAAGGAGTTGTAACTTGTGAGCTTCCACAGACTCCTTGCAGGTGTACTTGGCATTTTCATGAGGGTGGTGACACATGAAAGATGCCATTAATCACTCTCAAACTAAAGCTTGGCAGAGAGCACAGTGCCACAAGAAGTACCAGCTAAGCTTCAGTTCATACTAAAACAGATCTGGAAAATTACCTCAAACCAAATCAACGCCATCATCTCAGTTCAAAGAAAAAAATCATCTTGGAAGCACAGTAACAATTCCATGTGTTCACCTGGAGATCAGTTCAGCCTGATAGTTTGGTTTGTATAAATAATTTCTGTTCATTTAATTCCTTAAAGAAGGTAGTGGCCTCTGACTCCCATATCTGTGAATAGCAGAGCCTGGGTTCCTGCCTGAAATTCCTGCCATAAACGAGTGGATCCTCCTTTTACAAGTACAACAGCATGAAATGCATTTTCTTGAAAGCAAGATCCAGGCCCCTGATAGTGCAGGGATGTAAACCAAGCCTTAACCTGAAGAACCTGTGCCTCTGCACGTGATCTTGTTAGTTCTTTTTTGAAGGACAGCACAGGAGTAATAATTAGCTTTTGCAAAATGTTTTGAAGGAGCGAAGTCTTTCATCCTGTCTGGATGCCTTTGGAGCCACAGAAATGAAACTGCAGAACTTGGGATGGACCTGCAAAGCCACTCCAAGTGTGCATTTATACAGGAATTCACTGATCCAAGTGTGCATTTATACAGGAATTCAGTGATCCAAGTGTGCATTTATACAGGAATTCACTGATCCAAGTGTGCATTCATACAGGAATTCAGTGATCCAAGTGTGCATTTATACAGGAATTCACTGATCCAAGTGTGCATTCATACAGGAATTCAGTGATCCAAGTGTGCATTTATACAGGAATTCAGTGATCCAAGTGTGCATTTATACAGGAATTCAGTGATCCAAGTGTGCATTCATGCAGGAATTCGCTGCAGCAGCTGCAGTGACCCAGCAGCTCTGGGATTGTTTATATGGTTCCTTTAATCTGGCAGTGGAGCAGGGTGGTTCCTTCCTCCTGCCTGCTCTTCCTCCTCATCCCAGCTCCTCTCCTGTGCTGGCATCACCTTGTTGTGGGTTGGGTCAGTGCCCTGCTCAGGATCACAGCTCAGCCAGGACTGCAGGGCTGGCACAGCAAGGCCAGCAGGGATGGACACGGTGCCAGCAGTGACCTATGCTGGAATTAATGACCCTGCAATTGCATCCTGGTGTTTTCTACAGCTTTTCTCCACCCCTTTGTAAAATCTGAAAATAGGATGGAAGCAGAGAGCAAAAGGGTTGTGTGCAGAGTTTGGTGGGGGTATTGGATTTACCAGTCCCAGTGACAGAAGGTGCTGGATGCAGAGATGAGCACTTATCTTAAATTCTGTGTGCTCTGGTCAGCTGAGGGTTGGGGCAACCCAAATCATGCTTGAATTTTGATCTCTTTTCTTCCTTTTGAAACTTAAAAAGCAATAATCTACAAGAAATTTTTATGTTGAGGTCTTGTTCTCCTAACCCTCCAAACCCTGTTCTTGTGACTCTCCAAGCCCCCACTACAAGCAGCCTTTCAGAGCTGGAGAAGAACCTGTCTCACAGAGCTGCCTTCACCTTTCTGTGGGGCAATAATTCCATTCCAAGGCTCCCAGAGAGGAGTGCAGTCATAGTTTACACCCTTATGCAGAAGCCATCAAAAAGGAAAATAATTTTGGCTTAAATTGTACATCAGTTGATAACACAGCAACCTCTTCTTTTAAACTTTCTTCAATACAGAGTGTTCACATCTCCGAGAGATGCTCTGTGCTCATGCGTGCCCAGGTTTTGTCTTTGCATTTTGGCAGATTTAGTGTATTCTTGTATCCATTTCAGCTGGATGTGAATGTGTGCAAGCAGATGCTCAGCACCCAGGGATGTGCTTGTTTTCTCTTACATCCAAACCTGAGCTGCCTTAAAAGGTTCTTTTTGTGCAAAGTCAAGTGCTTGGCTGTTCAGAACTGTCACAGTTCACCTTCAGCTGACCCCCTGGCACATGTATTGTGTTATCTGTCTTTAATGACAGGTTGCCAGGGGGGTTTGTTCCTTTGTTTTAACCCTTTTCCTCTGAAGTTGCTGAACCATTTGGTTAGGGAAAAAAAAAAAAAAACCCAACCCAGTACTTAGCACAGAAAGCTTCAGCAGGAATAGTGAGCTTGGCAGGGTGACAGGAAATTGTAAAAGGGTTTCTTTTTGGCAAACTTGGGAAATCTTGATAAAAAGAAGGGTTGCAACCTGCATGTGAGCTAATAGCTCCTGCACAATTGTTCATTCCCAAATAAAAGCAAGGCAGAGACCACTATTTATTCAATAAACAGGATACGTTTGATTAAGCAGAGAAACAATTTGGCAGAACTGTGATTTATGTAAAAAGTTATTGAAAGCACAGCTAAATTTAAATTAAAAAGAACACATCATCACCACAGTTAATATTTTTCTGTAGCCTAGTTTTGAAAACCATTAGTAGTAATAAACTTTCCTCCCATAAAATTTCTGCCATTTTAATTTCCAATTAGAACTTGCAAAAGATATATACATGGCAGTAAAAGTAAAGAAATTAAGTCTCAGCCCATGCTGCAGCCTGACACAATGATGCCCCAATGTTCATAAATCAGTTTCTGTTTGTTGTGAACCTCTTAAATCCACACTGGTAAGAGGTGTAGAGGTATTTGTCTCCCATGAAAACATTCTCCCACACCCTTTGTAATTAAAAGTAATCTTAAATTTCATCTAGTTCCATGAGAAAGAGCTTTCATACAGTAATTTGAGTTGGACTCCAGAACGATGGAATGCGAGTTGAAAGTTTAATGAATTTACTCTATAAATCTTATTCTCTGTTTTTCTTGTCAGTTGTATCAGGGCATTACACATATTTTTCCTTGCATTGCTAGCTGGGGAATTTTTTTAAGAGAACCTCAGCGCGTGTTTTTGTGCGGAGCCGCGTCTGCTGAAGTTGGGTTTATTAATCCTGCAGCATGATTGCTGCTTTTGGGGATCAGGGCTGGATGCCATTCTTCCCATGGAACAAGACTGGGAAAGCTCCTCTTGGTTAAGTGATTTCATGAGTGTTGTTTTAGTTTATTGGCTCTGTAGCCTGATAGCACAGCAGAGCGTTGGTTGTGCTTTCAGCTGAGTTATTTATCCAGTGGGATTTACTGAGAGCAGCCCTTGAGCTCTTCCAGCCTCTAGAAAAGGCTTGAGAATGGAAACCTGCTAAGAAGGAGTTGCTGGATATTGTTACTTCTTTTTGCAGTGCAACTGCTCCTGGAAATCACGGTGGGAGCTCAGTAGTGCTGACAGGTGAGGAATGGTCCCTGCTCAGCACAAAATGCACCCGGCGCTGCCAGCAGGGCTCTGCCTTCCAGGGCATGGGACAGGACACAGGGAACAGCTTCAAACTGCCAGGGGGCAGGGATGGGTGGGATATTGGGAGGGAATTCCTCCCTGGGAAGGTGGGCAGGCCTGCCCAGAGCAGCTGGGGCTGCCCCTGCATCCCTGGCAGTGCCCAAGGCCAGGCTGGATGGGCTTGGAGCAGCCTGGGACAGTGGGAGGTGTCCCTGCCATGGCAGGGGTGGCACTGGGTGACATTCAAGGTCTATTCCAACACAAACCACTCTGGGATTCTGGGATTCTTTACTGCTCAGAGTTGCCATGTGCTTTTCTTTAAGGACTTCATTATTGCTCTTGAAGTTGCCCTCACGTGTGTTTCCTTCCAGGTGCACTGGAATTGGGATTAAAATGAATAAAGGAACAAGGGGAATGATGACAGGATGGAGCAGGGAAGGGGAGCAGAGGGGTGAGGACGAGGAGGAGGTGGGAAAGATTGCCAAAGGAGTTTGGCAATTAGGCCTTTGCAGTGACCTCACCATTCTCCCACGCAGAACAATTTTCTGAAACAAGACAGATTTATAAGGATTATGGGAAAGTTTATTTTGCACTACCTACTGCATTTTGTTCTATGTATGTATATAAACAGAGCTGAGAGTTCCTTAAACATCTTTACAGAACATAATTCAGCAGTGGCCAGAAAGATTAAAAGCATGCAGGAGAACTTTGTGTAAATAAAAGAAAATGTTAAAAGAAAAAGAGATGAGCAGGGAAAGGCCAGAAGGGGAAAGGAGGGAGTGCTGCTCCCTGTTACCCCACGTGTTACAGGGAATACAGATGAGTTAAAATCCTCTCTGTGGGAAAACTGGAATGGGGATGAAGGAGATATCTGAGATTTTCTGTTACCAGAAGCTGTCCCTTTTCTGGTGGTACCTGCAGGAATGTGGAGTGTGGGTAAAAATCCACCTTTCTGCTCTGGCAGCAGCACAACCCATTTGTACCAGCACAGGTACCTCATAATAGTTACAGAGAGAAGTTAAAGTTGAGCTTTCCATCACCCCAGCTGCTTCTTGAGTTTTTCAGGATCAAACTATGAAAGATTAATTAACAATACACACAATACACAATTCCCACATGCTGCTGGCTAAAGCAAACAGAAGTGGCTCTTCTATGTTGACAGCTTACAAGAGGAGCTCTGAGCTTTGAATTTTTTAATAATAAAAGTGATCATAAGTGATCAAACAGAACATGTCAAAACACACAATCATAAAGGGCAATTGTGTGGTTAAACAGAGAGAGTCCCTGTTTTGTGCTGGCCTTTTGTGGGAGTGCTCCTGCTCCTCCAGCTCTCTGCTCCGAAGGAGGCACAGCAGGGACTGACAGCTTTATTTTCCTCCTTCATCTTTCAGTTTGGGAGAGCACAGTCTGCCACCTGTCAACAGTATCTTTATTATATTGGAGAAGCCAGGGGGAAAAAAACATGCCTTGAGGTGTTTCCATATCAGCAGACGTCGCAGTGTGGTCTTTGTAGCCAAAAATATGTTGAAATATCACAGGTTTTTCTTACTGCTACTCTCCCTGTTCCATCTCCAGCAGCCTGCCCTCAGATGGAAGCAGGCTCTGGCTGGGATGATGTCCCTGTGCCTCAGAGCCCAGCTGTGCCCTGCCTGGCACACAGGCTCAGTGCAGGGCTTGTGACAGGGCCACCATCCCTGGAAGTGTTCACCAACCCTGCAGACGTGGTCTTTTGGGATAGGGTTGAGTGGGAAAGAGGATATTGGTCAAAAGTTGGGCTTTAATCATCTTGGAGGTCTTTTCCAGCCCTAGTGATTCTATGACTCCTCAGGTTTACATCTCTGCAGAGTTGCCCCTGACAGATAAAATGCGGCAGGTGCTGGAAGGTGGAACTCGGCTGCTCTGGCAGGAGGTTCTCCACTGCTTCTGCCACATGCAGTCCCTCTGTGCAGCTGCATCTGGCAGTGTCCTAGCCCAGATTGCTGTCACCAGAAAAAAATGGGATGTATTTTGGCTTTGCAGGTAGGAACTTTACCAACTAACTGATTTTCTTGAACCTGAAGATTCCTGTTCCCCAAATGCATAAAAATGGAATTGTGAAGTGCAGCCACAGGGATCAGCAGCCAGGAGAGTTGCTTCTCCATGCAAAATGGACTGTCACAAATGCTCTGTTGTTTTTTCTCAGGGGTTTTGCTCGCACAAACTAAATTCTCCTCCTTTTCCATCCAAAAAAAAGGGTGGAAAAGTGCAGCAATATCCTGGTGAGACTGGCCAACCCAACTCACAGATCCAAGTCCACTGAAATGGCCAGCAGCCCATTCCATCCATCCCATCAACAACTTCAGCAGCACTCAGTCCAGACTCACTATTTAGATTTCTTTATGGTAAAAAAAAAGGCAGCAAATTGTGTTGATTAATGTGGATGTCCCAGGGAAAGCAATGGGTATAAAGGGCTCTTCATTTTTGACAGGTGCATTGTGCATTCTGGGCTCCCAGCCAAGACACATTGTCATCAAATGTTAATCAAATCTGCAAATAATATACAAAGTATTAAATTGTGCTTATTCTCAGAGTAATTTGAGACATAAATTTATCAAGCTGTGCTATATGTTAAGGTCCCTTAAAATGAAGAAAATCAGGACTGTGAGGCAGATAAAGAGATTGTGACAACAAAGGGCTTTCAGTGAGCCCTGGTTCAGGAGAATGAAGCATTTAAAAGCTCTCAGTATTTTCCTTCATAAAAGGTTCTGATGTAAACAAGTAAATCCATAAGTAAAGAGAAGCAGACTGGGATGAGAACATGTGAAACCTCTCTACAGCTGTGCACTTAAAATAGTAATTTCAGTTTTCTGCATGTGGCTGTGCCCTTCCTCACCAGGGCTGTGGCTGCAGGTCCCACCCCCAGCAGTTACTCTGCACCTGAGAAAAGCATCTGTATTAGGATAAGAAACTCAGTTTTCAGGCTGGAGGACTTTCTGCAGCTGTGTTTTGTGTGCTTTTGGCTGCTCACCCTGCTTCCTGCCAGGGTCCCGGTGCAGTTCTTTTGGATGCTCTCAATCCTTTGGAAGTCAGATGGATGGTGTCCCCAATGTTTGTGTCTGAGGGACAGAATTCAGAAAGTTACTGAATTGTCTGCCTTTGGAAGCTCTGCTTTAAAAAGTTTATTATTGTTTAAATTAAATGTTCTTTACTATGCAATTAAGAAACAGTCAAAATTAAATATGATGGGCAAATGAAATGCAGTGTGAAGATGCTGTAGATCAGCCTGCCAGCCACAGGAGGCCTTTCCCACTGATCCGAGGTCTGGGCTGCTCTTCCCAAGCCTCCCAGGATGAGGATTTTCAATTGTATTTCCTTTCCCTTCCCATTTTCTGCTCTAAGCCTACCCAGAAGGGATTTTCCTGGAGTAAGCTTCTCCCCCACTGGTGCCATGGGATGGATGGGTAAGAGTGTGACTGTGTAAGTGCAGGTGAGAAGCAAACCCTGACACAGAAGCTCTGCAGCGGGGCCATCAGCTCTCTAATGAGCCATTTCTTTTCTCTGCTGGGCTTTGGAGAGTGGAGCTGTGCTGTTTGTATCCAGCAGGGAAATAAAGAGGGGCTGCAGAGCCCTGAGTGCTGCCCTCCCTCCCACCTTCCCTGCCCCATCCAGCACAGGGCAGCTCTCCCAGCCTGTCTGCACTCAAGAATGCAATTGCTTCACTGCCCATCCCCTTAGCAAAGCAGAAACACAGCAACCCAAACTCTTCCTCCTCAAGAATGTGCCTTGCCAATGGCCTTTGTCAGGGCCAGGTTGTTATCAGGGTAATGCCTGGTGTTTACTTTTCAGTGCCAGTAAATAAATCTCAGTCCTGCTTGACCCTTCGCTCTCTGGCCTCCCCCGAGCTGAAAACAAAAATGCTGTTCTGGATACAATCAACCAGTTTGGTTCAAGTCCTGCTTTTCAGGATCTGAGTCTGAAACTGGTGGTCTCTGAGTCTCTTAATGCCATTAAAGCTCAGATTTCAAAGATGTGTGCCTTGGAGCTTTTGGGTTTGATTTAAAGATAAGCCACTCAAGCTATGTTGATCAAGGGAGTGTCTTTATGTGAATTTTCCTTTTCAAATAAATCCAGGCCAAGATTTATCGGATCCTTCTAAAGGCATTTGTTACTGGAAAACATTCCTGCCTGCTCCCAGCTCGTCTTTTTTCTTCCTTTAAGGAAGGATCCTGCACTGGCCCTTTCCTTTCTCACCGCACCAGGAGCTCTAACTGGATTTTAGGCAGTCCATAAAACAATGACATCTCCTCCTATGCTGGGGCTCTGTGTGATTTGTGAAGCGTCCGTGACCATTCCTCACTTTCCCATTCCATTTTTTAAAAAAAATTTGTTAAAATTTATGAGAGTCTTTCCACATCCAGCAAAGCAGTGGAAATAGCCAGGAAAGTGGGACCTGGTGAGAATTAAAGGCTTCTTATCCAGCAGCACAACGGGAATCGCTGGAGCTGTCTCACCAAAATGCCACAAGTGATGCTTGTCCTCCTCTTGCAGATATAAGTGTCACTCTGAGCACCTGCAAATCACCCCTGCCTGAGCTGGTCTGAAAAATTAGGGAGTTGAAAAATTCTGCAGGAATAACTTGAGTGTGTGAAACATCTCAGACATTTATTTTCACTTTTTTAGAACATGTGCTGTTTACATTTTCCATTATTTTGACTCTTCTCCACAAACTTCTACAAAATCAAAATCAGTCCTTTCAGAATAGCAGCAGATGCTGTTAATTGGGTAGAAAATGTGCTTATTTGTAAATATTTTAGAGATTCTCTTCATATTTGTAAAACATATTCCAGCTATGGGTGGTGTGGGTGGGCAAAGCAGAGCCCTTGCTGGCCCCTGGAGCCCGTGTGGCATGTGCCCATCAGGTGACAGTGGCCTGGCCCTGAGCCAGCTGTCCCCCACACTGTGTGCCCTGTGTTCCCTGCCCCTGGCAGGTTTTGTCCCCGCTCCTCCCCTCTCCCTGCCCAGTGACCACAGGCTGGGCTCAGGTTGTCACTGGCAGCTGTTCCCCAAACACTTTTGCTCCTAACCAGGCCTCTGACCAAATGGGAGGAAAGATGGAAATACCAAGATAAAACTCCACATTTTGTGACCTTTCAGTGGAAAATATTTTCAAAATACGCCATAAACACCTCATTTCTGTAGCAGGGGATATGGTTTCAGGCTAAGATGGTTTCTGCAAAAGAGATTTTGGTTACAGCCAGGCAATAAGGGCACTCCAGTGAGACATTCCCAGAAGGAATCTCTTCTCCCTGGAGCTGCTCTCAGAGGAGATGCTGCTTTGTGGGGAGCTGGGGGAGCAGGGATGGGGCTGCAGAGCAGAGAGAGCAATGTGAGCAGTGCCCTTCTCCTGGGCAGGAAGGGACAGTGACACCCGGGCTGAGAGAGGAGACTTTCCCAGCCTAAACCCAGACAAACATCCAGCCTGATCTCATCCCCTTCCCTTCCAGCCCCTAGACCTGCAGCCAGCCCAGATGAGAGGCTGTTTTCTAGAAGGATATCTGATGTGGGGTAAGATTTCTGAGCAGTAGGGCAGCTACCTTTCCTGAGGAGTGGTTCCAGTGTGTCATTACCCTCACAGCTACGAGATTACATCTGAATGCGAGGTCGAATATGTCTAGTTGCAAGTTCCAGTCATTAGATCTCATTAAGCAAGGTTGAAAAGTCCCCCACTATCAGATCCCTTTTTGAAGTTCCTCTGTGTAGTAATAAAATTGTCTCTTAATTTTTGGGAGACAGTCTTTGGAGAGAGGCCTAAACATAGCACTGAGCATAATAAAATGAAGTTTAAATTGGCAGAGAAACAAAAAAAAAAAGGCTAACAAACCACCAACCACTCAAACCCAACCCTGAAGCCCATCCCTTCCCTTCCCTCCAAGAACTTTAAGGAACTGAATTAAAAATGAAAGCTGGGAAATTTCAGGTTTGTGGTTGCACCCACCCACCTGGGCTGTCTGTGCTGCAGCTGCAGGAGATACTGAGAGGTTGCCTGAGAGATGGGTTTTAAATTTACCAAATAAAGCTGCAGCTCTCTTATCTCACACGCCTTGTGCCCTGAGTTATGGTGGGGAGAGCGTTGCCTTGGTTTGTGGGTTTCAGCTACATGGCAAATGTTAATTTAAAATAGGTCTCTGTGGTTTCATAGCTCTCCATTTGTGGTGGGGTTATCTGAAAAACACAATTCCGTCTCTTCAGGAAGACAGAATGGGAAAACAAAGACTGAAAATGCTGTGCTGGAAGAGCCATGGGTTTAATGCTCCCTTCATCCCTCCCAGCCAGAGCAGGGGTCTGTTACTCCAGTTGCCCAGCTGGATTCCAGTTTGGATAATTACCCTCTGCCCACTGGAGTTTCTTCCTGCAGTTTCAACTGAGTGTTATTTTTTCTTTCTCCTTTGAAAAGAAACCCATTGTTAGCATAATTGGCACCGAGGTGGCAGCAGTGGTAGGGACAGGGATCCTGGTATCTACAAGAAGGTGTTATTTAATATAATTAACTGGAGCATGGATCTGCTGCCTCCCTCCCTGGGTTCAGCTCCCAGCTCAGACCCAGGCTCTGCTCCTCATTTCAAAGCTGGTTCTTCAGGAACTGGAGCAGTTTTCCACCATACAGGTCTGATCCTGTGCTGTGCTAAGCAGCCTCAACTCTCACTGGAGGGAATGAGAGCAGAGGTAACTCAGCATCTCCCAGAAGGAGGGGTTTGACTGGGAGATGAGTTGAGGGTTTTGGGATCAACGTTTGGTTCATGGCTCTGGGGGTAAGGGCTTAAAATTATTCTGCTGTGAGCAGGTTTAGAGTTTACCTACCTTAGAGCTAAATGTTGAAAACAGGCCTTACAGCAGGGATCCACCTTCCTCAGTCTGTCTGAGGGCTGACCACAAGTGCAAGTGTCTGGAATAACCCCTCAATTATAGCCCCTTCACTGACCATAATTCCAAATGGACTTGTGCTGGACCAACAGCAGCACTTCCCTGCTTCCCTCCTCATCCCTCTGATTCCCAGAATAAACCCCAAGTGCTCATTCATCCTTTTGGCTTTCATTTCTCTTTCCATTCTGGGCTGTGTTTTACCTGCCAGATTTCACCTGTGCCTGGATTTCACCAGCAGCAGGGTGACCAGAGCAACAGAATCTGCCAGTATTCATAGAAATTCTGTTAAATCTTCAGAAAAAAATTCCATCATTTCCTCTAAGTAACTTCAAGTGTCAGATTTAGTTCAAGCCCTTGATTTGCATCAGAGGCTGAGTGTGGCTGTTTGTAAGTGGCTTTTCCACCTGGAGTGACATTATTGCTACACCAGTGGAATGTCCCTCCTGATGACCAGGCTCCCCTAAGAGTCAGTGACAGTGATGAGCAACAGCATCAACATCCTGACCCAAACAGTGAGCTAAAAACTGGGATTTATGGGGCATTTTCATAAATAGATTTTATTTCTGCTAAACCCTGGTGTTGCTAGCAGGATGTGCAGAGAAGGATCCTCAGGAGATGCCACCCACAGATCTGCATGGGGTGAGCAAACCCCAGAGGGGCAGGAGGTTCTGTTTTGACATCCAGCCAAGAGTTGCTCTGGAAACAAGGCTAATAACAGTCTGCTGGGGATGGGCTTTTACTTGTGATGTCTTTGGTGCTCCCTGGCAGTTCGTGCAGAACCAGGAAATGGAGAAAGGTGCATCCAACATCAAGCAGCTTTCAAGTAGGCATTTTTGCCTAATATCCTAAGGAAATGAGCCTTGTGTGATCCCACTGCCTCTGGGGTGTATGTGTGAGTCTGAAAGCTTTTGAATTCACTGGCCAGTTCCAGCCAGATTTAGCAGAAGGGTGAAGATCTCACAGAGGGATCTGCTCCTACAAGCTGGGGGAAAACAGGGGAAGGGGAAGGAGTGGGAGAGCCCCTGTTAGCCCCTCACTGAGGGGGGAGGCAGAGCTCACCTTCCATGGAACACCAGAGTCACACAGGGAAGGGAGGTGAAGACAGGCTGGGAGTCAGACAAGTGGAAAACAAAGCTGTGTTAGGTTTGCTCATCATGGGTGTGCTCTGTGAAATCCCAGAACTGATCTGTTCCATTTGCTGTGCTGTGCATCCTCCAGGAGTTCTGTGGAACTGAATCACAGGATTCCCTTTAGGCCAACACCTCCCTGGGAAGATGCTGGTTGCTCTGAGGGGAAAAAAATCCTGTGGAGAGCCTAAAAATGCCCAAACCCTGAGCTGGATAAGAATGGATTCCATGTGAGATCCCCCAAATCACAGCAAAGCTGGTTATCCAAGGCTTTAAATAAAACGATCAATTTTTAGTCCTTGCTTGGCTGCCTCCAGGGAGATGCAGCCCTTAATCATAGGAGAACATATGGCATTTTAAAGGGCCCAAAGGCTTTTTGAATTATGTTTATAGAGACCAAAGTCTTTGAGCACAAATGTTTGATTCTAATAATCTGTCTGGCAGTGTCACTAATAAAGATTTATATGCAGAATTTATCAGGGACACCTAAGCTAACACTCTGCCCATAGGGAAAATCCTCTGGAACAGAAAGCTGCTGGACTAAAATTGAGAAGTACTTGCTGCTGGGAAATACCACCCAACAGAAAAAGGAAACACAGAAAAAGGTCCCAGGAGCTCTTTCTTACCTCCTGGGGGATCAGCTTTTGCAGTTGGCTTTGTAGATGGAACCCAGATTCAGGCATGTCCAGGGAAGGAAGGCTTGGAGGATGTATTTGAAATGTCAAGGAATGGGTAGGGAATACTCAGATATTTCTTGGACTTTGCAGGTATTTTCTGGTTGACTCTGCACCCTCTTAGAGCAGAGTTCCTTCACACAGGCTCAGCATGAAATCAAACCATATATTGATAAAACATCCCCATTCCCAGTCTGTTTGGTCATGTTGGGAAGGACAGTTTCAGTCAGTGGTGCAGTGGCACCAAGGTGTAAAGCCCTGGGTTACAGATGTCAGTGTTGGCAAAATGATGGCAAATGGAGTTTGCAAATTTCTGCCTTAACTCATGCAGCTCTCTCTCTGAGAACTGCTTTAATGAGCTTCCCTGACTCACTGCCACAACGGGCAGATTTCAGAACCTGCCACTTCCTAAGAGGGAAAATATTTGCTGCAGAATATTAGATTGGCCCATTTTGATTCAACTTCCAGCAAGTGCTGTGCTGAAATCACAGACGTGCTTCAGCTGGAGACTTCACTTCCTTCAGCTCCTGCAGGTACACACAGGGACACATTGGGTTCCATTCATTGCTGGGGCAGCCACTTCTTTCTTTTTTTTTGTCCAAAAATGAGAAGTGAAATACTGAAAATGATGGTTGTGTCATAGTGGGTGGGATTCCCACAGGGAAAATGGAGCAGGCAGGTTGGATTTCTCCTCAGAGTCCTAACAGATATGGCATTCACACTTGTTAGAGTTTGAAAATTAGTCCTGAGTCATGTCCAGGGGCTGCACAATCCACTGCCAGCTCGGTGGCCACGTGTGAAGAAGGAGTTTTGCAAAGCTGTGGTCCCCAAACTTTAACTGCAGAGCAGTTTGGCCTCGATATCCAAAACACTTGGGTGCATAACTAATGCTAATTTTCTTTATATGGTCACATTTCTATCAAAACAGTTTAATGCCAAGTATATACTGCAGTTCTTGCTGGGATTAATGCAAGACCCCGGAGCTGGTGCCTCCTTTCCTTTGGTAGCTGATGTTGTCAGACTCCTCACATTTCATAATTACTGAGCCTGGGCACAGCTAATTCATAGCAGAGGGGTAAAGTCCTGGTTCTGTTCAGGTCAAACCCCAGGATTCCATCAATGGATGAGAGCCTGGTCTGGGGGAAGGCACCCTGCCTTGGACAGGGGTGGAATCAGATGGGCTTCAAGGTCCCCTCCAACACAAACCATTCTGTGATTTTATGATTCTCCTTCACCCTAAAAAAGAACAAACCAGGGGAATAGCATCTGCCAGAGGATGCTTTTCACAAGGATACTGCAACTGACTGAGAAATAAAATAAGAAGCCTCAAAGGAAAAAATTCAAAGTTGTCTCAGTTCTGCTCTCCACATTTGTAAAAAATGCCACAATTGTTTTCAGTTGGATGTACTGAACACCTATGGATGGGCAGTTTCCATTTATTGGCCTCTTTTCTATATCGAACATTCAAGTAATTCTAAATTCTAATAATACAAATGAATAAAAAAAAAAAAAAAGAGAAAGAGGGAAAAAAGAAAACTAGTCATAGGAAGATGGGAAGTGATGAAGTTGGCAGTTAGGTGTAACAGAAACAATGCCAGTTTTATTACATGCCTTTCCAATAAGAAAACTCTTTTTTGGGGTGTTTCAGCTATCTGTAATAGGCCAGAGTAATCCCTCACCCTACAGACTCATTTGAAAAAAATTCCTACCTCTGTATAAAACAGTTTATTCCCCACTCCTCCAGGAAACAAGGGTGGAGCGTGCAGAAAAAGAACATCAATAAATCACATCTTTGATGCCAGATGAATGAGATGTGAGCTATGAATCATGTGCAAGGATGAGCAGGCTCTGCCTTCCATTATCACAACTGACCAACATCTTTGTTTGCATTAACTGTTCTCATTCCATGAGCACACTCCAAATTAAAAAATCTGAAAATATCTCACTTTCAGGTTTCTTTCAAATACTTGAGGAGGAACCCAAAGGCATTTTGTGTTCAGGCATTGGTGTTAGGAGGAAATTTAGTCTGCTGGGCTCTGGAGTATCCCTAGGTTGGGAATGAGTGGTTGAGGGAAGGGTAAAGTAAGTAAATACTTCATCTCTTTCATTTTTCTGACAGGCATGCTTGGAATCCTGCCTCATCAATAGAGGTTTTGCTGGATGCTGGCAATGCCCCTCAGGCAGTGCACAAGATTAATAGGGCTCCCTATCTAATTACAGGTTTACTGACGGATATTACTGGGGCCCCAGCAATGCAAGTTCCCTGCACTGCACTTTTCCCCCTGCCTAGAGCTCACAGAAGGAAAAAGAGGCAGAAAACCAAGTGTACTAAAGGCATGACTCAAACCCTGTACCTGCTGTAGCAGTCAGCATTTTGCTCCTGCAGCAGTGCAAGTTGAGAGGTAACTTGTTGTCAACCAACCATCCAGGTTTGTGTGACCAATGGATGGTTTGTAGGCTGGAGATGATCATAAGGAGGAACAAAAGGAGTTTTCTTTGGCAGTTGGTGCATCGTGGCAAATAACTCTTGGCAGATAATGCCCCATCAGGAATCCTCATAGGCAGAATTTCACCCCTTGCTTTAGCTGCTGCTTTTCTCATTTTCCTTAAGAGCTGGGTAAAGACTTCAGGAATTAAACACAAAACCAAATATCCTCTAAACTTACCCCTAAACAAAAAAAAACAGCCCCTCACACCTTTCAGATGTCCAGATTAGGGAGAGGAAAATGCCATCTCTGCTCAGATTTGCAGCCGTGGCAGATTCTGGTGACTGAAGCATGAGATTTAATGGGATTTTCAGTCCTGAATGCAAAGGTGGAAATAGAAAAGGGGGAAATAGCAATAGAAATAGAAAATCAAATGCAGAGGTTTTATTGTGCTCTGACATTTCCATCCCTGAAGGGTTGTGATCCCACAGGTTTATTATCTCCTCAATGCACAGGCAGTTTTGGGATGGCTGTTGTTGAGGGGGATGTATTTCCCTTCTAGGTACACACTGGAAATTTAAATCCTTTCAGCCAACTATCAAGTGTCTGTAGGTGGTTTTCTTTCTAGGAAACAGCTTTTTTCTGACAACAAGACATAAAACAATGACTTGTTTTATGAAGACTCCTTCCCACATTAAAAGGGTCCTGGAGGAACTTCTAATTGTTGTGGAAATGCCAATTTAAGGTTCCAGGATAATTTTCGTGGACTGGTTTCATGGAATTAATTTTCATTCTACATCTTTTCATGCATAATTAATTGGGTTGAGGCAATTAGTGGAATTTACTCCTGGGAAGGGTCTCCACGAGGCTGTGACAGGGACCCTGCCCAGGTCCCTTCTAACTCGGGGCTGTGTGTGGCTGTCCTGGCTCTGCTGCTCCAAGGAGGGCTGGGAGAGCAGCAAAGCCTCGCTCCACTGGACTTCTCACTTACTCCTTTCCTCCCCTTTCTGTGTGTTGTCTTCTAATAATCCCTTCTCTCTGAATGCATCACCTGCAGCGCAGACATTAGATAAATAAAGCTGCCGTGGGCCCTGGGCCAGCCGGGATTGCATAAATACCCCGAGCCTGGAGCAGGAGCCTCTCTTGTGAGACAGAGCAGGGGCTGCCTGGCCTGCCCTGGCCTCTCCTGCCCATGGAGGAGACTGGAACGGGCCTGGCAGGGGAGGGAGGGGTGAGGGACACTCTGGGGTGTTCCTATTTGACTCCATGTCAGCCTTTCCAGCTGCTGAAATTCCCTCCTCCCCAGCTCCATCTGTGCCTCTCTGAGGGGGATGCAGAGGGGCACCAATCCCCAGTTTCCATCAAATACAAGTGGAAGGTCTCAGGAAATAACCCACAGCCCCAGAGCTCCATCCTCTCCTTCCCAGGGGCACTCAGGCCACGGCTGGCAGAGGGACACCAGCAGCTGAGGGATTTAAATGAGGGATAAAGAGGAAGGGAAGAATTGCACTGCCTGACACCACAGCCTGTAGCTGGCTGGGCTGAAGATGGGAAACCAGTTTGTCCAGCTTTGGCTTCACAAGAAGGTTCAGAGATGCCTTTGCTTGTAGTGAAACCCACCCACAGCCCAGGCTGAGGGGAGAGCACCGTGCTCAGGGTTTGTTCCCTTCTTGCCCTCCTGCCAAGGGCTGCTGGTGAATTCTCTGCCCAGCTCATTCCAGTCACTTCAGCAGCTTGTGCAGGATTGCTCCAGCTTTCCCTGGGCTTTCCCTGAGCTAGCACCATGAAATTTCTTTCATTTCAGAGGTCTGCCATCATTGAAGACCCTGTGCTCTCAGATATTGTTACATTAATACACCAGCCATGCTCCAGGGCTGCAGATGATCATGCTGGGATGGGGTTTGATGGCTTTACTGGGATGGGTTTTGCTGTTCTGAAGCTCACTTGTGTATCTTGTAACTCCCAGCTAGAATTCACCACAAGGAACTCAGGTCTGACCAGGCTCACTTGTCTCAAGGCTCCTTTCCAATCTGTTTGGGCAGAAACACAGTTATTTGGAAACACTTGAATTGTGCTGTAAGTGTCCTCCCAGAAGGATGTTGAGGACCTGGCAGCTTTATAAAGAGCTTTGTGCTGTGTTATTCCTCTCTCTGCTGAGTGTGACACGGCTCTGGTGCCAGTGGACCGTGGTTCAGTAAAACATTTAGAAATGCCAATAAATCAGAGGCACAGTTTGGAAGCTGCCAGCTGGAATTTGCTACTTGAGCTTAAACAAGCTGGGCATATCTGCTTACTCCTGTTTTATTTGCCTAGGTGTAGTGAGAGCAGTGCAGAGAGCGTGACTGGGGGTTTTACTGGAAAAGTTTGGGAAAGGGGAATCTAGAAAGAGCCATGCTGGGTTTGTCTCCTCATCCTCTCTGCTAAAACACTCAGGTCATTTTATGTCATGTTGTAGGGAGTTTGTAAGCAACCCTAATGACACTTCCATGGTGCTGGTTGGAAATACCATCCTTCAGATTCACACAAAAGTGGTTCTTTCACTCTTTTTGGTTGTTTATTGGCTTCCAGCTGAAACCTAAACCCGAGCTTGTGAGCTCTGGAGGGCATTAAGGATCCCCGACAGCTTTTTGCAAATGTAAGGGTATTAAACCCAAAGGCTTGGCTGAATTCCAAATGAGCAAATCTTATTCTGAAACCTTTAGGTTTCCCCTCTACTTAAGGGAATTTAAGATGTTTTGCACTTCTTAGATCTCACATGATTATAAGCGACTTGCCCAGGTCACACAGGAAATCTGCTGGGGGAAAGCCCTGTATCTCAGTTTTCCTCACTTCCAGAGAGCTCCTGGCCAGATTAAGGGATGTGCTGGGGGAGGAAGGGCTGGGGTTCAGAAGTGATCCCCAGAGCACCCCTGAACTTTGGGATCCTCTCACAGGAAAGCACCTGTGAGGATCTCCAGCGGTGGAAGGGTTGTGAGCTCACACTCAGCCTCCCTCTCTTCCAAAGGGGAAACAAAAATCCCATGTGTTCTTTACCTGGCAGCCTGTTTTCATGGAACTTGAAGAATTTAATCTCTGAGGCTGCTGAGTTTGGCCATTTCAGAGTGTGAGCCTGGGAATGCACCCAGGTTAAATAGGAAGACGTGGTGCAGCGGGCACGGGGATGTCAGAGCAGTGCCAGGGGAGATTCCCAGCAACAATTGTGACAAAAGAGAGAGAGACAGGCTGGGAGGCTCTTCCTGGGACAAAGTCACTCACTGGCAGACACTGGGACACACTGGTGGCGCCTTTCTCCAAGTCCTGGTGCTGCCTGGGAGGAGTCTCTGGTTCTGTGCTCTGGATTTCCACACTGGCTTCTGCCCTGTAGAAGAATGCCTGGTTTGGCTGAACCCAAATCCTCAGAGGCCTAAAGCCAGGCAGAGCTGCCTCTGACACTTTGAGCAGATCCAAGTCCTGCTGCTGCTGCTGCTGTGTTTGCTCTGCAGGCAGGAGCATGTCCTGCCCTTGGAGCAGGGATCAGATCCCTCTGGAAGGGCTGCCCAGACCCACCCTGGGAGCACCCATGGGCACAGTGGTGCCTGTGGCCGCTCCACCTGCTGGGCTTTGTTAGCAGCCCCGCTAATTGCTTTGATTTGTAAAGTGAGGGGCTCGGCAAAGCAGGAGGAGCACAGATGGAAACCAGACCTTGATGAAGTGTCTCATTAAGTAAAAAGGCAGAAATTCTGGGCATTACCCACCCCCCAGCCGTGTGGAAGGCTGCTTATGATGGCTTGGCCCACAGGGGATAAGCAGATGGTCAGAGCACACCTTGGAGCAGGTTCAGGATTGTGCTGCTGGTGCCTTGTTGGGGTGTAATTCCAGTGGTGCTTTACTGGGGTGTAATTCCACTGCCAGGAGCTGCAGGAGGGGATCCAGGCTCCTCTCCCTGCCTCTCTCAGCCCTGTGCCTTTTCCTTCCCCTGTGCTGAGCTCACAGTGAAGAAAGCAGAAAGATCAACCCAAACCAGTGCAAAAAAAGTTCTTTCCAAGGGCAGCAGAGCTCAGGGAGGCAGAATGGGTCATCCTGCAGGCAATGAGCATTGCCACATTTATCTGTGCCTCCAGCTTCAGTCATTCCAAAGAGCAAATTCAACCTGGTCAAAACAGACCTGTTGGGGTTTGGGTGGCTGGAGCTGACACCTCATGAAAGGCACTGGGATTCTCTTTGGTTTTGCTAACAGAAAGGAAAACAGAACAGCTACATATCATCCATCTGAAAAAAACCCTGTAATTACAACTCCCAGAAATTATTTCTTATTTAATGAAATGTCTCTTCAGGCTGAACAAAGGAATTTTCAGAGAGGAGAGCACTGGAGGGTGAGACAGAGAATACAGGCAAGAACTCAGTTCAATTACAGGGAATAAAATCCTCTTGACACAGGTCTGACACAGTTTGTGGGAGATCTCACTAGAACCCTTGCCAGGCCAGAGCAAAGGTGCTTTTTCACAGAGATCACAGATATTTCCTTGAAATAGGACAATCTGGTGGCCCTAGGGCTTGGACCTGTGATCTGGGGCACTTTGGGGTTTGCTCTAATATCAAAAGGCAGCTTGTGACCAAGGACAGACCCTGGGATAAGCTCTGGCTGCCCTTCAGAGCTGTCACAGCTCTGGGACCATCACCCATGCCCATCAATGTCAGCAGGAATCCACAGACCTCATGAGGCTGAGGAAACTCCTGAAATCTATGGTTAAACAGCAGATTCCACTACCACTGCCCTCAGGCTGGTTTGGGAAGCTCTTTGCTCTGAGGATTGCTGCATGCTGGCAATCACCCCCACAGAATTAAGTAGTTCATTCTGTCATGTTTTGATAAATTCCAACCTTCACCCTCTAGCTTACCTTGGTCCATGTGCTGCCTGATGTTTGTGGTACACAGGGATTTGTTATGCTGTTCATTAATTCTTTCACATTAAATGGACTTGGGAAGGGAAAATATTGATGGAGAAATAAAGAGCAACTCTCTCACCAAGGGCTGCAGTGAGTTCTGCCTGGAATCCTGATTCACACCAAGTTTTTCCAGTCTTGTGAAACCATAGGTTTTCCTGCTACAAATTGATAAAACATACCTGTTTGCTTTTAAAAACTGATATCCAGGTGCAGCACATTGCTGTGAAAAAAGCATAACATGACCTCAGCAGGATTCAGCTTTGGTTTTGGTAATGCCTCTTTGGCATTTGTTAGCCAAGGCAAATGCAAATCACATGCTGGAATGATTAAAGGATTCAGCCATTGCCTTAGCTAATGTTTTGACTCTGCAAAGGAGGTATAACTTGCACTTGATCCTCAGTCAAAAACAGTTTCTAGCAGCAATTCTGTCTAGAGGGATGCAAAAAATGAGTGGGAACTGAATATCCCGTTGCTTGCAGGCTGCTGGTTGGAGCCAGCCTTGGGGTGCCATGCTGGGGGTGGCCATGGGGGATATTTACTCAACTGTAATTAACTTAATCAGCCACTGGGTATCAGTATTGTCTCACATCCATCTATAAAAAAGGGAATTTTTATGGAGCTGAACATCTCTGTTTGGAGCATTGCTGAGGCTGGCGCTGCCTGGCAGGGCTGTGAGGGCTCAGGGGGAGAATCCCCTCCAGCTTTGAGGCACCTCTGACAACACCTGACCCCAAAGCAGCTCTGCACAGAGCCATGGGGCTGAGGGAGAGGGGAGCAGCAGCACAGGGAGGGTGCAGGGTGTTCCCATGACTGCATCCCCAGGGAATGGCTCTGCCCCTGCTCCTGCTCTGCCCCTGCTCTGCTCCGCTCCTGCTCCTGCTCTGCTCCTGCCCCTGCTCCTGCTCTGCCCCTGCTCTGCTCTGCTCCTGCCCCTTCTCCTGCTCTGCCCCTGCTCCTGCTCTGCCCCTGCTCTGCTCTGCTCCTGCCCCTGCTCCTGCTCTGCCCCTGCTCTGCTCTGCTCCTGCCCCTGCTCCTGCTCTGCCCCTGCTCTGCTCTGCTCCTGCTCTGCCCCTGCTCCTGCTCTGCTCCTGCCCCTGCTCCTGCTCTGCCCCTGCTCCTGCTCTGCCCCTGCTCTGCTCCTGCTCTGCCCCTGCTCCTGCTCCTGCTCCTGCTCCTGCTCCTGCCCCTGCTCTGCTCCTGCCCCTGCTCTGCTCTGCTCCTGCCCCTGCTCCTGCTCTGCCCCTGCTCTGCCCCTGCTCCTGCTCTGCTCCTGCTCTGCCCCTGCTCTGCCCCTGCTCTGCCCCTGCTCCTGCTCTGCTCCTGCTCCTGCTCTGCTCCTGCTCCTGCTCCTGCTCCTGCTCCTGCTCTGCTCCTGCCCCTGCCCCTGCTCCTGCCCCTGCTCTGCTCCTGCTCTGCCCCTGCTCCTGCTCTGCCCCTGCCCCTGCCCCTGCTCCTGCTCCTGCTCTGCTCCTGCCCCTGCTCTGCCCCTGCCCCTGCTCCTGCTCCTGTCCTACCCCAGACTGGGAGCTGAGCAGGCTGCAGGCTGGGATGAGCTGCTCTTCTCAGGAAAGGGCTGTGCAGAGTGTGTGTGTGTGCCCTCTGCCCTGGGTGCCAGCTGGGGTTTGGGATGTTAACCCCAGGCCTGGGCTGTGCTGGCAGCGAGGATCTGTCTGTGGCAGGGTGGGTGTGTGAGTGCCCCCAGGGCTGCCTGCTGGCACACAGGGCAAGGGATGGCAGGAGATGTAAGGTCCCTTCCAACCCAAACCATCCCGGGATTCTTTGGTCCCACGTCACCATTTTCCAGCTGGATTCCTTGTGTGTGGTGCCACTCTCCCATCCCACTGAAGCAGGAATGTTTGTGTTCATGTTTGTGTGAATGGGCTGCTCCAACCAGGATGCACAAAGGTGGTGCCCAGCTGCTCCATGAGCACACCTGGCACCACCCAACTTGCAGGTTTAGCCCAGTGTGGGATGGGTTTGGAGGCCTCCAGCTCGCTGGTGATGGATCCAGGAGGGAAGAGCTGCTGGAAGAGCCCACCTGAGTGAGGTGTGTCCCACTGCCAGGGCTTCATCAGCAGGGAATGCTGCAGAGGCTTGGCCAGGTTTTCTCATGGGCCCCTCACCTTCTTCCCTGGGGATGGGACTCCAGCACTGGTGGGATTTCTGCCTGAGTTTCCATTCAGTTTTGGCTCCAGGTAACAGTTGCTTCCCTCACTGCTGCCTTCCAGGCTCACTTCCCTTGCCAAAATGCTAATTTAGCCCTTCAGCTATGTTTAAAAATAAAAGATCCTCCACTTCTCAGGGTATTAAAAGGCCAAAAGGAATATAAAAAGTTCACCAGACTGGTCAGTTCACTCCCTGCTGTGTCTTCCTGGGGCGTTGCAGCAAAAACACAGGCACAAAGTCCAAAGCAAACAGCTCCCTCCTCCCTGCTCAGCTCCCCTGGAGCCTCTGGCCCCCAGCTCTGTGCCTCCACTCTGCCCTGGCCACCTCCCCAGCCTCTGGTGGCGTCTTCTGCAGCACTTCAGCCACGCTCAGAGGCTGCTTTTCCAACACCTGAGTCATTCCTATTCCTGCATCCTCCTGGCCCAGAAATTTCCCACCAACTTCTGGGCTGTTCAGGCACCAACCCAGCAACAAGAATTTTTCCCCACTAGTCCCTCCTGGAGTAAGATAATAAATCCACATGCTCCCTGCTGTTCCTGCCATTCCCAGGCAGCCCACAAAGAGACCCCACTCAAGTCCTCTGCTTGACTTTATTTCTTGGAAGCTGCAGAGGGATCTGTTTAAAAATCCAAACAGGATTGTGGCTGTGCATTGGCTTTCATAGAAGCTCTGCAAGGCTGGTAAAACCTGGAGGGTCACAAAATCCATATTTATCCTACTTGCTTAAAGCCTCATTTTACAGTAGAGGGAACTTGGATAACTAGGGCACAAAAAAAGTCATTTAATGGTTGGAAGTTTTTAGTGTTTCCTGACTTTAATGCTGGTTGTGACTTAAATTGCTCTGCTTTAAAAAGTGCTGTGGGTTGGGATTGGGGTCCCTGGATGAGATCCTTTTGTTCCTCAGGTTTTCATTTCTCCCAAATTGAGAAGTGCAGCTCTCTCCTTCCTACAAAGGTAAAGACTTGACACTTTGAAGCAGCCATAGAGAAGGAGAGGTCTTGTTTAGATTATTTCATTTTGGGGCAGTGCCTGTTTCAGTTTAGAGCTGCTCACTGTATGGAGAGAGAGCTCATTCATGTTCTTCCAAATGAGCTGTCACTTCCCAGAGCTGATTAATCACCACGAGACACCAGCCCTGGTATCACTGCAAGGCTTCAAAAGGCTGAGTCAGACAAACATGGCACGCCATCCCCTCCCCAGGTTAACCACACACTGCTGCTCCCTGCTGCCAGCCCACTCCAGCCTGCAGGAATTCAGCAAAATCCATTTTATTGACTGGCACCAGGAAGCATCAAACACTGCACAGTGCCCAGCTGGTGCCCAGGGAAACTGGGATGGAATCAAGTGCAATGACATGGAAATAAGAAAGGGGAACATGGTCCCAACTCTCAAGTGAAATCCCAACACAACAAGCCCAGTGACCATTGTTCTGCAAAGATGTTTTTAATGTAACTCATTAAATATTGGTTGAATATTTGAGTTCAACCAGTTTGCACTCCAACACATGGCTTGTCTCCATTAATCCTTATCCTGTTCTCATCAGTTTTGGTTTCTTTTTTTTTTTTTCCATCAAATATCTTTTTTTCCTCAACAAGAAAGACCCTAATCATTTCAGGGTGCTTGCCACCTACTATCAGTGGTTATTTTGGGGATAGCTCAGCAAAGCTTTAAAATGTCTGAACTGCATTAAAATGAATTGTTGACATTCCAGCCCAAACCTCAGGAGGCAGGAATCTGCCATGAGAGCATGGAGGGAAGCACTGTTATAATAAAGGATACATGTAATGAGGTTTGAAGTGCTTGAAATTCAGAGTCTGGTCCATATTACGAAACATTCACTGGTTTAACGAAATCAGTCTCAAATTGATCTAATTAAACTCCTAGACAGCTTTAGTGTAGACATCTTCATATTGGTTTTATCCATTCTAAAATCCAGTTTAGCTCGGATGTGTTAGGGACAAAAACAGGAACTCCTCAGATGGGAGCTGGTTGTCATTTACAGGTCTGAGCTAAGTTCACTTTTCAGGTTTGTTCTCCGTATTCTGCTTCTTTAGCATCTTGTAAATCTCATGTTTGTGCTGCTTTAATTCTGGACTCTTGGTGACTTTGGGCACCATTAACTGGCCTTGGATTGGAGCACACAGCTCCAGGAAACAGGAGGAGGAGGAGGAGGAGGAGGAGGAGGAGGAGGAGGAGGAGGAGGATGGCCATCCCAATCATGCAGTGTCCAGCCAGGAGCAAACCAGGAGTGCAAGAGGCTCCTGTGAGACCCATGTAGATTCTGATTTCTCTTTATGAACTGAGCCTTGGAATGGCTCAAGGCTGAACATTCAGTGTCCTGAGTTCAGGCTCGTGGTTCTGGTGGAGTTTCCAGGTTGGAATCCACAAGTGAGTTGGATCCATGGCAAATTCACAGCATGTGAGGAGCTGCAGATCCACGAGCAGCTAAAACCTTCACACACAACTTCATCTTGAGTGCTGCCCTGCATAGAACATCAGCGTCTGGCCCATCTAGAAAGACTTTGTGCTCCAAAGTGGGAATTCCCAGTCCCAGGAGCTGCTGCTGGCCGTTGGACAGGCAGCATTCCCACTTGGCAGCCTCAGACTGCCACGGAGCTGCAGGGTGGGACCGAGGGATGCCACTGAAAGAATCCCTTCTAGTGGGAAAGAGAAGCTCAGTGATTCCCTCCTGGTGGGACAGAGAGGCTCAGTGTTGAGCTTGCTTGGTTTTCTTTGCAGGATCAGGAGGGATGATGCCAATTCTGAACTCACCCATGGATTTTGCAGAGGTTAATGCACCCCCCGAGAGTGTGGGACAAAACTGTCTGTCAAACAAAACTGGCATTTGGGGCAGGGAGGTGCAGTGCATAAAAGTACATTTTATTCTGTTGACCATTAATTGTATAAATAAACCAGCACTAAGAATGTTTTTATATGCCACTCTGTTTTCTTATAAAATAGAGGGGTTCCTGAAGCTGTGTAGAAATTCCATAGTAAACAGAAAACCTGGCAAGTTACACCCACCCCGTGAAATATTGACAGAGATTTGCAACTTTGAGCATCACAGGAGCAGGAGAGGCTGCAGTTTCCCACAAAAGGCAGGGGCAGAGCAGCAGAACAGAAAGCTCCTGCAGCTCTGACCCCACATGCCCTTAGTGGGGAAGGGAGCTGTCATCCCCGGGGGCGAGGGAATCCCTCTTCCCTCAGAGAGCACAGGTGATGCTTTATGGGGATTAGTGATTTGAACGCGATGTTCTGGTGTTGAAACCCTCCCAGAGGGCAGGAGAGGTTGTTCCTGTGTGGAGAAATCAGTGCTTTGCTCACATCCATGCTCTCCAGTGCTGTCTGGGAGACATGGATCTGTTTTTTGGAAAACTTTGCGGGCACTTCTGAGCGATTCTGACAGCGGCCGCCCGCCTGTGGCTAATGAAAGGTTTTCACATTCCTTTCCATATGCTTTGAAATGCCAGAGGAAATGTCCCAGGGACTCAAATTATAGGTGTTACTTGGGAGTAACTGCTGCATTATTGTTGAACACCTGGAATTGGCAGCAGGCAGCCTGCATGCTGGAAAAGGGGAATTGGATACTCAGCCAGCCCTTCCTACCTCCAGCATCCCTGGCTTTGTTCACCTGCAACAGGAACAGGGGGTGCAGGTGGTCATTCAGGTGAACCTTGTCCCATTGCCACCCTCTGCTCTGGTTCTGCCCCTCAGATATTCCTGTTCCCTGCTGAAAACCCAGAGAATTTAGCTCAGTGTCAAAGCATTCGTTCCACAAAGTTAAGCCATGGATGGATTTGGATGGGGATCTGCAGATATTAGGGATGTTCCCAGAGGATAAAGTGCATCTTCCCTCCACAGAGAAAGGCAGCTGCAGTCACCTGTTATTTATTTCATTTATTCAACATCTTGACAGTAAAACCCTTGGAACTGGGTTTGCCAAAGGTATTTCTTTTCCTTCCAACTTCTCCTGTCCTCTCAACCTGTCTAAGGAGAGCATTCTTGGCATGGCAGGGGCAGCCCTTCCTCCCATGCTCTGCCTGGGAAGTTGGGCTCTCCAACACATCTGCAAATGGAGATTTACCTGGTGTGACCCCAGATTTACTGGGGTCCTGCTGCTCTGTGGGTGCATGGAGGGAGAGGGATGGAGGATTTTTTCCCCCACTGAGTGGTGCAGAAAGGGGCATTTCTGTCTAAGGGCCTTGCAATGTGCAAGGTCACATCTAGTGCTCAGAAACTATAACAGATCTGGTTAGGCTGCTTCAAACCTGTTTTCTAGATAAGGATGAAGATTCCCAATATTCAGTTACTACAATCACAGCCCCTGTCTGTATTTGGTCTAAGGCACCAGTTGTATTTGGTCTGTTTTGGTGAGGTTTTCAGGCAGGTCTCAAATGCTAACAAGATTAAATGGAATCTTTTTTCTCAGTTCCTTCTCCTGATTTATGACAAGGATTTCTGTGGGTTCCATGATTTGATCGAGAAGAGTGAGAATTAGTTTGTAAATTATGTGTAGCTAAACTTTGCTCAGTTCTTGACTGGAATTAGCAGAGTTTTCCTTAAGCTTTGTTTAGTAAGTGCTGCCTTTACCACCCACTGCACAATGCAATATTAACAGGCTGGGAATCCTTGGTGTCTTACAGTTACCACTGAGAATTTATCTCAGTGGTAAAGTCTCTGGAGGTTTCTGGGATTTTCTTGGTCTTGATGCCTTTTATTGTTTCTCTGCATCTTGAGTAGGAGCTTCCCAAGACTTACCTAGTAGTAGCTCCATTAAGGTGCATCTCCTGTGTGAGATATAACTTTATTTCATTTTTTATTATTTCTTATTTCTTATGTTTATTTCTTATCTATATTATAGTTTTTGTAGTAGTGAGTTTTATATCATTCTATTAACAGGTTATAAAATGGTTAACTATCTTTTTTTATAAGGTCTTTTAAGGTTAAACTATCTAATTAAGAAATGACACTTCAATTATTTTTACTTTTAACTTAATCATTAATCTTTTGTGTCTCACAACGTGGACTTTGTTATCTAATTATAAAATACTGCCTAAACTCATGAAGAGGAAGGTCTAGCTACTGCTCTAAAATTTCTATCTTAGTTTTATATCTATTACTCTGTTCTAAACCCTTAAAGTCTAGGTTGGGGCTGGAGCCCCTTGGAAGCACCTGCCCACTCTCAGGGGGAGGGAGGGCTCTGTGTGAGCAGCAGCAGCTCCAGTTCCAGGTTTTTCACTCCTTGTTGCCCCCTTTGGAGCTGAGCTCTGAGGAAATCAGAGCTCCGGGCTGGGGAGGCACCGGGCTGTCTGTGTGTGGTGGTGGGAGGGAGCTGAAGGAGAGCACAGGCACAGCAGTGGGGTGTGGAACACCCATCTGGGATAAATGCTGCCTTGGCTCTGCTGGGAACTCAGACCCCCAACCCAAAATAAAAACTGAGCCTCGGGAAGAAGTGTTTGGGTGACACTTTGGGTTGTGTTTATGAACTGGTGGGGGTAGAAAATCTGTTAAAGACCCCAGAGGTTTTAATAGCTTGGATGATGATTTACAGCTGTTTTATTCTATGATTTATAGACTGTTCCTTATCACAGAGGCAGGATACAAATACTGAATTTAATAAAGGAACACAATTCTCATTTCTTTCTCAGAAACATATAGCCAGGAAGGCCATTCCACAGTAAACAGCAGCCTCTTCCCTCATCTGGAGACTGCAGAGCACAGCCAGCACTGCCTGGGCACATCTCTTCCCATGTAATTTCCATAATAGAGCCCTTTCCTCTGGCTGAACTGCAGCCTCCCTAAATACACAGCCTGGTACCACCATGTTACATTCCTGCTCCCCTGTCTGCAACAGGAACCTCAAAATAACACAAGAGAGCCCCAAAGGAAAGGATCAGCCAGACCCTCACACACATTCAGCTGGAACAGACCACAGTGGGCTCCTCATCCTCACGTGGACTCCAATAACTGATCTCTGTCTGATCCCAGCTCTCAGTCACATCAACAAACTCAGAAATGAGTGAGGAAAGGGAGCCCCTGGATCCCTGGAAGTGTCCCAGGCCGGGCTGGGCAGGGCTTGGAGCAGCCTGGGATGGTGGAAGGTGTCTCTGCCCATGGTGGGGATGGGATGATCTGAGCTTTGAGCTCCTTCCCAACCCAAAACAGTCTGGGATTCTGTGATCAGGGCAAGGACACGGCCAAGGTCACCCTGACCTCACGTTCTGCCTGCTGGGCCTTGCTGCTCCCTCACAGCTGAACAAAGCTCTGCTCAGAGTCCTGAGGGCTGTAAGAGAAGGGTGGCTCCAGAGGGGGTGGTTGATGCCCAGGGGATGGTGAGGATGGAAGGGACCCTGCTGCCTCCAGCACAGCTTGGTCAGTGTGTGCAGGTCAGTCTGCACTGCTTTGGGTGTTTAACCTGAGCACCATCTGCTCACAGCACAAAAAGTGCATTTCCACGTGGTAGCTCTGTGCTGGGAGCCTAAAGCAGTGTGTAAACAGGAATTAACTGGATCAGCCCAGTGTAATGAGTCATGTTCATTAACCCTGCTCTCACACACTGCATTTTGCTTCAGAGAGCTCAGATGACTTCTCCAAACAAAGGCAGGAGAGGGCCAGGAGGAGTCTCTCGGGATCCTCAGGATCCTGCTGGAAGGTGTCACTGCCTGGCCCCTGTCCTGCTCTGCTCCAGCAGCCCTGCTGCGGTAGCCAAGAGGGGGAAGCTCTGCCTGCCCTAAATACCATTGTTAAACATCTCCAAGTGCTCTAATCTCTCCAGCTATATTGTGATCCTCTGATTTCTCCCCCTGGCCTCAGTAATTGGGGTTTTTTGCAGGTAGAAGTAGCCTGAGGCAGAACTGGAAAGCAAACAGGATCACAGTGAATAAATCCATCTTCACAGGTCTCTTCTTTGTGTACTCCTTTATATCAGTTAGGTTCAAAGAAAGTATCTCCTTACTCTGCCTGCACTGTTTAGCATTTTTTATTAACAAAGTCCTCTTTTAGGCTGTAGTCCATTGAGGTTCATTAATCAACAATTGCCATGAAGTGAAAAATTCTCAAACTTCCAAAAATCTTTTTCTTGGAGTGAGTTAATACTAACAATGAAGTTTTCCTTGGCTAAGTGTCCCCTGCTTTGATGTGTCTGGGTGAGAAACTAAAAGCCACAAAGGTGTTATAAACTAGGCACCAATCACAGATTTAGACAGGCTGGTATGTGCTTTTAACCAATAAATATATATAATATCACAAGAATTAGTGTTTGGTTTGTGTGAGAGAAAATTTTTTGGCATTTGAATGATTTTCTTATCGGTTTTTCATTAGTCGAGCTATTATTATTTTTTTTTTTAAAGAACAGCAAATTCCCCTCAGTGTCCTGAAAATGGCACTGAAAGTGGTGACCCCAGCCCCATTCCTAGAGTAACACTGGTTCACGTTATTTCTGGCAGGAGCCATAATACAGCTCTTCTTAATTTTGGGAGCAGGCTGTTATTGCAGGCTGTGCCTGTGCAGCTTGGACAGCTCTGGAGTGGCTCTGGAAGCCCTGGCACGGGAGCTGTGCTGGCAGCAGGAGCTGTGACCCTGCTCAGAGGTCCATTCCTGGGCCAGACCTGGCAGCAGGAGCAGCCCCAGCCCTTCGGATGGGACAGCAGCTCAGCGAGGGGTTTGGCCGCTGGTGCTGCTCAGAAAAACCCTTCTTTATAAAAACACAGCCAGGGGAAGGGCTGGGGATCACTCTGAGAGTGCAAAGCCCCTAAACCTGCTCCAGGCTGCCTTCCCAAACAAAGCCCTGCTCCTGAGGGCAGTAAAATAAATAGGAAGACTCCCACAGCTTTCCAAGGGCCAGCAGGCAGCTCCTGGGAGCAGGCAGGCTGCTGAGAGCTGCTCCAGCCCGGCCACAGCCCTGCTCCAAGGTCAGGGGAGGCAGAGCATTCCTCAGGGCCAAGATTGCAGAGGAATGAGCTGCAGCAGTCCCCAGCCCAAGGGAGGGAGAGCTGCTGTCCCTCGCTTTGTTCCCTGGCTTTGCCTTGACTGCCCTGATTGTTCACACAGAGGGAAGTTACTGCCTGCCTCATCTTTCCACGGCAATATTGTTATTTTTTAACCTGCTATAAAAAGCCAGCAGAAACAAGAGGAGCTGCTCTGGCCTCCCTAAATAAGGATCCGTGTTTAGCATTGATCAAAGTTACCAGGGTGCTTCTTCCTGCAGTGGCTCTGAAGTGGATCAAATCAGCTCTCTTTGTTGCTGTTTTTGTGTGCCTCTATTTCTGTTGCTCACATTTCAAATGCCTGTATTTTTCTAGCAGTTAAAGGCTGCGTTTTGCACGCATAGCACATTCTATAAAACCTTTGGAAAAAAAAAAGAAAAATTGGCAGTGTGAATTCACTCTCCAGTGGGGCTGGAAGGATTTTAAAGTCTCCTGGAGGAAAGAAAGGCCATGCCAGCTTTGTGAAGAGAAATTCTGCACTGAGCAGGGGTGATCAAATAGCTGATGTGCACGTTTGATACACACACAGGGAGCAGCAGCCCTCGGAGGAACGACAGGTTTATGAACCAGGGCTTGTTCCTTATCTCACATCAGCTCATATTCCAGCAGAGTCAATATTTCACTGCAGCAGCAGAGCTCTAAAAGCTGCAGGGTGACATGGGTGAGGTCCCCACGGCCAGAGTGCAGGAGGGGGCTGGAGGGACGTGGTTCTGCAGCTCTGCTCGCCCCTCATTGCTGGGAGCTGTGGGGATCCCCATGGACACGGGGGTGTCCCCTTGGAGAGCCAAGGGTTCTGCTGGGACACACAGGATGCTTGTGCCTGGGCTTTGGTAGGGCCAGTCTGGGGAAAAGGAGTGAAAATGAATGGGAGTGTCACTGAGGGGTGTCCTGTCTCTTGGAAACTTCCTGGAGACACAGAATCATGGAATGGTTTGGGTGGGAAGGGACCTCAAAGCTCACCTAGCTCCAAGCAGGGCCATGGGCAGGGACGGCACTCACTGGCTCAGGGCCCCACCCAGCCTGGCCTGAGATACAGGTGACACTCAGGTAGTGATCTGTACCAATTTATCCACTTCAGTTTAGTCATATCTAACATAAACCTAATAGAGATGGCAATTCTTCCATAGTTGGCAGGGTAGTTCCAGCATTGCCCTTATTTTTATATCATCTTAACAAAGCTATTTTTCCACCCTGTTTCCACTCTGTGGCTTTGCTTTCCCTGAAGAGAGTAAACAACTCTGTGCCGGAAGGTGGCCTGATTTCCACTGTTAATAACCAGTGAATAAGTGAGAAATGCTATTTACAAATTAAATTTAAAAAAACAGATAAATACAAAAAATCAGAAGCTCTGTTTGGCTTTGCAAACAAAAGTAGCCCAAAAATAAACAGGCCTACCCAGCAGAAAGGAGACTGGGAGGGGAAGTGGATGCCAACTGAAGAGGGAGATGTAAAGAGCATTTCCTATTTGGTTTAGCAACTGCAGACTTTTGTCTCCAGTCTGCCTGCATTTCCTCCAATGATTCATCATAAATGTGCATTTATAAATAAACTCCACCTTGGCCTGGTACATTGATTGCAGGCTGGTTACTTAGGGAAATCAAAAAAAAGGAACCCTACTCCCCAATTTTGAATGATACCTGTGTAGCAATATAACTTTAAAGAATTGTTTCCAGGCTGTTTATTTTATTGATGTTGAGGGATTGTGACTGTGAGAGGTGGGACCTGTGGTTTCCTCATTTAATGAGGGTTACAATTCATTAAGGAGCTTGGAATGATGTCTGTGCACATGCAGGGGCTGGGGAGCTGCTCCTGAGCCTTGGGTGGGATGCTGGAGCTCAGGGAAGTGGGGTGTTCTGGGGCTGGGGAAGGGCTCATCCCCCACACCAGTGGCTCCCCCAGGGCCATGGGGACCCACAGTGCTGCAAGAGGCTTCCCAAACCCCCAGGATTTATCCCTGTGCTTCCCTTATGTTCGCTCACAGCACCCAGAGGAGAGGCCTGGGCAGACCCTGGTGTGAGGCAGCTTTTCACGGAGCCAAGCTTTGAGGGATTTCTCCCTCCTTTGAGCTCTGCCCCTGAGCCTGGTCCTGCAGCCTGAAACAGGGGAGAATCCCTGGGAAATCCCTGTTTGGGTGGGTCAGCAGCCCCTGGGCTGTGCCCTGTGAGGGAGCAGCTCCTGCCAGGGCTGTGCACACCAGAGACCCCTCACTCCTGGCTCCTTCCCATCCTGTCCCCCTGGAGCTCTGCTCAGCTCCTGCCCTGGAGACTTTCCCCTCTTGGCTGCCCCCAGCACGGAGTCTCAGAGTCCCTGAGGCTGGAAAAGGCCCCTGAGATCATCCTGATCTGTCCCAGGGCTCCCATCCAACATCTGCCCAGTCCCTCCAGGAGTGGTGGAATGGTGACTCCACCACTGCCTGGCCACCTCTTCAGTGAAGGAATTTTTCCTGATATCCAGCCTGAAGTTTCCGTGGTGCAACTCAAGGCCAGTTCCCATTTCTTCCTGTTTTATTGAGCCTTAGGATTTGAGCTTTTATATTTTTATATTTGTAACCCTGCAATTCTTCAGTGTATCACTCTAAACTCCATATAGAGGGTTTATATTTTCCATGTATTTATAATCCTGCATTTCTTCAGTGTATTACTCCAAACTCCACATTCAGTGTGAGCTGCTGCTTTCCCATTTTGGTCAGACACAATTCCTCCATAGGCCTGGAAATCAAGGACAGACACCCAAGGCATCACAGTCACTTGTTACCTGGGGAAAAGATGCTGCTGGGTGGAGTGAGGTGAGCTTTAAGGTCCCTTTCCACCCAAATGATTCTGTATTTGGATCTCTGTCTGTTGGAATAGAAGTGGAGGAGCAGTTAAATGAATCTTTTTTAATTTGTTTTTTAAGGACAAGAGCTAGTTGATAGTAAGTTTTCTTAGATTTTTTTTAACCAGATCCCGAGCATGTGCAGAGCACTCCTGAACTTTTCCTGACTTGTGGAGCCACAGCAAAATCTGCAAAGCAAAGGGCTGCTCTCTCTGCAGCCACTGTAAAGGTGCAGCACAGAGAAAACAAAGGCAAGGCAGTCCCAGACTCTGCACAGCACATGATTCCCTAATAAAAAATGTTTGGCCTCTTCTCAGGAATAACATGGCCCTGCTTGTAGCTCCAAAAGAAGCCCTGAATGATATTAATACATTCATTAGAACAAGTTCAAAGAAAATCATCTTAATTAGCTTGCCTGGCTGAAACTGAGGTTCATTAATCTAAAGTAGATTAACCTGATGGTAATGCCATGAAAGCTGGCTGGGATATTAATGAAATATATGCAGTTGCAGAGAGCCCAAATGTCCTGCTGATAAAACCATCCGTGTTTCCTGCACTTGGGGCTGTTCTGAGGAATTCCTGTCCCTTTTCCAGCCATGGCCCTGCTCTGGGACAGGCTGTGAAGGGAGACAGCATTCCATGGGGAAGCTCAGGAAAACAACTCCCGGAGCCTTTGTGCAGGGAACTTGCTGGAGCAGGCAGGGATCTGCCCGTGCAGGGAGCACTCGGGATTTTATAAGGCAAACCCTGGCAAAGGACTGCCAAAATGTGACCTGCTTTTCAGCTCTCTGCTGGTGCACAGTGTGCAGCAAGGGTCTAAGAGCTTCCAGAAACCCAGCTTAGACCCAGCGGGCTTAAAATGGCCTTCTCCTCTCCCCAGGCTCCAGTATTCTTAATCTGAACTCTTTTTAGTCTTTGACACATCATTAAAGTGACAGTTCAAGAACAGCCCCGAGATCAAAGGCCTGCAGAGCTTCTCTCGTGTTGCAAGGCTTTCGGCAGCTCTTTCTGCAGGGCTGCTCCTCAGCTCCCGCCCGCAGCAGCAGGAGCCCCTCCAATCCTTCCCTGCCCCTCATCCTCCCGGGGCTCTGCCCCTCTGCTGGCTCACCCCACAGGTCACTGCTCCAGGGCTCACATATAGGCAATCACAAATTTAAGTGTGTCACAAATTTAGGTGTATCACATATATAGGTGTATCACAAATTTAGGTATATCCCAAATTTAGGTGTATCAGAGATTTAGGTGTACCACAGATTTAGATGTATAATGAATTTAAGTGTGATTTAGGTGTATCACATATATAAGTGTATCCCAAATTTAGGTGTATCACAAACTTAGGTGTATCGCAAATTTAGGTGTATCACAAACTTAGGTGTATCACAAATTTAGGTGTATCGCATATATAGGTGTATCCCAAATTTAGGTGTATCACAAACTTAGGTGTATCACAAATTTAGGTGTATCACAGATTTAGGTCTATCAGAGATTTAGGTGTACCACAGATTTAGGTGTACCACAGACTTAGGTCTACTCACAGATTTAGATGTCCTCACAAATTTAGGTGTATTTGTGCTGCCAAAACAACTCCAGGTTTGGGCACGGCCATATACAAATAGACACAAATCCAAAATGCAAATAGGGAGAATTTGCAAAATCTGCTCTGCTCCAGAGTGCCAGGAGAAGGCACAGGATGGAGGGTGAGATGGGGACTGGGGAGATCAGGGCTCCTCTCCCAGCTTTTCTCTTGTTTGTGCTGCTGCTCAGGGGAACCTGCTGGTCCCCTGGAGAGGCTCCTGGGTTTTGCCACGTGTGCCAGTGCCCAGGAGAGCTGAATGCTGCTGTGCTGTGCCCACTGCCCAGCACTGGGCTACTGGGGGTGCTGGGAAGCTCAGGAAGTGCTGATTTTCTCTTTACAAACCCCCACCTCCACCAAGCACTGAGTAAATTCTGCAGCTTCATTGATAGGTATTTATAGAAAGCTCTGTGATCCAAAAGTGAAAGGAAATCCATATGGACACGGTGTTGCTCTCAGGAGAAGACTTTCCTTCCTCTGCAGAGCTGGGATGTGGAATCTCAGATCACAGAATCCCAGAGCATCTTGAGCTGGAAGGGACCCACAGGATCACCCAGCTCCAGTGCTGAGGACTGACTGGGCTGGCCTGGCTGTGCTGCCTCTCCCTCAAGCTGAATATTCAGTGACTAAGTGTCTTTGCCTTGTTTCCCCGTGAAAGGCTCGGCTGGCCCACAGCTTATTTACAAGGTACCATGGTGTGATGCATCATAAAGACACTTTTGAAGAATTTCTGTTATTAAAAACTGCCCGTGGAAAGAATTAGGTCAGGTGTTTACAAGTCAAAGCTTTGGGGATAATTAGGTGGAAGGCAGCAACTGTAGAAAAGAGGGTTATTTTCCAGCCCTCCAAGAAGTGTGGAGTAATGCCTGTGTTACAGGAACCTCTCAGCAGCCAGGTTCCCACCTCCTCAGTGCAGGATCTGTTACAGCCACTGCTTTGGGCATGGGGAAGAAAGCAGGGCTTAGAAAAGCCTCCAAAAATACAGAACCCCCTGAGCAAACCTGTTGGTGTCGGGGTGTTACACTAACAGCCATCCAAGCCCTCTTAAGGGGGCTGCTTGTAAATACAAGCTGTAGCTGCTACTGCTGCACAGCCAGGGTGAATTCTATACCACCTTTGAGGCAAGAAAGTTGTTTTCTTTCCTTTCCTTTCCTTTTTTTTTTTTTTTTTTTTTTTTTTTTAAAAAAAGGGCACTTGTTCCTGGTGGCAGAGTGTGTGTGTGAGAGCAGGGGCGGGACAGGGCGCTGGCTGTTTGTGCACTTCAAGCAGAGCGACCTCCTTGAACCTCACCGTGCACAATGATGCTTTCCATGGAAAGTCTGGCTCTATTACCTTTGGCAAGGGCTGAGGGAATATTTTTGGAAGCTTTAAAATCCTCTGTGGAATTTTGTTCAGTTTTTGTTCATATACAGTGTCTTTATATTTATTCAGTGAAAAAAAAAAAGGTTTCTGTTTTGCTGCCTGACCCTGACCCTTCAGCTCTTCTCCAGCAGTGCCCAGGCTGTTGGGAAGGCTGGGACAACAAAAAGATCAGGCCTAAACCATCAGCCTCTGCCATATTGTACTGGTTAAAGCTCAGTTGCTCCCCTCTCCTGAAAGTTTGTTTAAAGTGGTAAGAATAGAACCTGTTCAAAGTGAGCCCTCCAAGGGCCTGGTTCCCATTTGCATTTAAGCCTTTCTGTGGAGCTGGAGCTGGGTAAAGGGGCCCTCGGTCCTAAATGGGAATCAGACTCCACAGCTGCACTTTCCAGTGTCCTTCCTTTCTGCCAGCAAAGCCAGGAAACAGCTCTTGAATGGGAAAGGGACAATTAAACACCAAAAATTGCAAATCAAGGTTGGCAGGGCTGGAGGGCGCGTGTGGTGTCACCTGTGCACACTGTCCTGGCTGGGTCCCCAGGATCTCACCCTGGATCCCCTTGCACAGGGGCTGAGGTGTAAAACACAGAAGGTCTTAAAGCCAGTTTTAGCCTTAGGCTTGCATTTGGTAGCTGGAGGAAGCACAGCTCCCAGCACAGCCTCCCAGGCTGGCACCCAGGGCTCCCAGCCACGCTCCTGCCTGGGACGGGCTGCAGCTGCCTCTCCTGGGCCCAGGTTCGTACTTTTGGACACAATGTTTGGCTTTCCTGGGTCAAAACAAAATAAAGACAGAATTACAAATGTCACTCCACATTACACCTGGTACAAAAATGTGACATCTTGGTGCAATTTCACCTCAGTCTTACACACAACACCCAACCATGCCCCTTTGCAGTTGCCACAAGGGATCTTTCTCATTTGTGGAGATAGAGTTTGGCCATAAGTTTAGATAGAGTTTGCCATTCCATCAGATGTCAAAGGTACTTCATGTAGCATTGGGAGACTTTCCTGACACCTAACAAAAATGATAAAAAAACATAAACGTAGAGAGAAGAGGTTCATCGATCAATATAAACCTAACTGTGATAACTTAAGATTTTGTGTGATGATAGCTTTAGAACCATAGAATTGGCCTCGTGCTCAGACTTTACAGCCTGGTGTGGGTGAGTCTGGTGGTGGCTGTGGCCTGGAGCCATGGGGGTGAAGGTGGCTCTGAGGGTGAAGTCTCCTGTGCAGAGGCCTCAGGTCTCCAGCTGCTGGCCTGGGCAGGTGATGGCACGAGCTGCAGGTGATCCCTGTACAGGTGATGTGGCTCTGCTCTTGTCCTCAGGGCAGCACCACAGAGTGGATAAAAGGACCTTGGAATATCCACTCATCCCTCCCTGGCACGGGGCACAATCATTGTCTGGCAGATGTGAGTCTGAGATTTCCTAAATGGAATGGAATGGTTTGGGTTGAAAGGGACCTTAAAGATCATCTTGTTCCACCCCACCACCATGGGCAGGGATGCCACCCACCAGACCAGGTGGCCTTGTGGGATGGAAATTCTACCTAATCCTTATAATCCTTTCTATAATTGTCTTGATATCTATCCTGAACCTTCCCCTTGCTGTGGTTATCTTTGTCCTTCCTCTCCTGGATACAGAGGAGGGAGACCCCAAATCTGATGAGCACAAGCATTACCCTGCTGCTGTGCCAGGCTGGAGTTTGCAGGTTAAAATCCCTAGAGTGATGCCGTGATAAAATCTGGCAATAATGGCAGAAATCCCTCTTGCTTCACCAAGTTCCAGGCCCAAAAGAATGTTTGAGGATGAGTTAAACCCCAGGGAATTGGGATCTCTAGTAAAAACAAACACGAGCAGCCTCTTCACTATTGCAACTCCACTATCAAAACCCCTTTTCAGAAAATGTTTAGTTAAAGATTTAGTTTGGAACAAACATTGTTAAAGCATGACCATCGGGCTGCTTATCGGAGCCAGATGTTGACTCTAAGGACATTTGGGTCCATTCAGGGATTTTGCATGCCCTCATCAGCTGGAGTGAGCAGAAGGATTTGGAAAGCTCTGACTCAGATTCTCAACTTGCCCAAAAATGCAGAACCCCACTGAAAGTGCCTCACCCTGTGCCATTACAGGGCAATATTCCATAATGGCCAGCATCCTTTTTGTCTTTCTGTTTTTTCTAAGGAATGACTGGCCTCTCCCAATCTGTGCTTTTGATTTTTCTGTTAATCCCACATACTTGTTGAACAATCTTTTAGGAACACTTTTCCCTGAAGGCTGACTTTCTTCACAATTAAAAAATGAGTATTTGTTGAGCTAATCCTGTGAGCTGCCTGGGTGTGACCAGCCCACGTTTTCCAGTGGAATGGTGCCCTTGGAAGATGTTCCAAAATCTGACCCCTGTTTCCAAACCAAAGGCAGAGCCACGGGCTCTGCACATTGCACGAAGCTTTGGCCAAATTCATGTGCTGAAAAAAAAAAATCAAACCCAACCAAAGCTTTGCAAGGCTGATTTTACTACTTCTTAGAGCTGCTTCTTTGATATTTACTGCTTGAATGTTGCTTATTGGCTGCTTTGTGGACGCAAGTCTCACTGGAGATGCTCAGCAGGAGAAAAAAACAAACAAGGGACAGGGCCAAAGTGTGCTCCACGTCCTCCAGACCAGGCTGACCTGGGTTTCTGATCCTTGATGGAAATGGAGTTTGGAGCAGATCAGGGCACTGCAGGCCCCTTGGGAAGAAGCCCCTCAGTGGCTTTGTCCCTTCCTGTGCCCTCTGCTCCTGGGCAGACAGGGCTGTGCCAGCCTGGAGACCCTGGCGCTGCCCTGGGAGCAGATCTGTGCCAGTGTTTGAGTGGAGGGAACAGCAGCCCCACAGCTGGGGACAGCTGGGGACACGTGTGACACCAGGGCAGGGACCCTGCAGCCCTGGGGAGTGAACCTGGCTCTGTCCCTGCTCTGCTGGGGAGGAGGAAGGAGCCAGCAGGATGGGGAGGCAGGACCACACTCCCCTGGAGCTGCGTGAGGTGACTCAGCTGGGGTTAGTGCAGGAAGGGTTCTGATGTGTAAAACCACGTTGGGATTTTCCATCCTGGACTTCCTTGAGTTTAGAAGATGAGACTATGGGGGAAAACACAGAACAGCAGGGCAGGTCCTCACAGCCTCTTCTGCTGCCCACCTGATGCAGAATTTGGGGCTCACATCTGTTCACACATCTGCACATTGCCCTCACAGGCGCACCACGTGTGGCAGTAGGAAAGAACTGGGGAATTTGCTTCAGAAGTGCACTCTGGAGGTGGAACAGCCCTGCAGGACATCCCTGCTCACTCTCCTGCCCTCCCTCTTGCAGGACACAGAGGCAGCTGTGTCCCCAGAGCCCACAGCTCCATGCTGGCAGCTCTTGGATTTTGTGTGGCTGAAAGACACCAAGGCATTTACAGAAAACATCCCAGCATGGCCAAGGTGAAAAAAAATAACTTCTTGTGACATGAAAATGGAATTTACATCATCAGAAAAACACGAGCTTGCCTCTAGGAGCACATCAGCCTTTGGAATGTGTCTGTCCCTCTCTGCCATCCCCTGTGCCTGGGAGCAGGGGTGTCAGAGGTGTGCAGCTCCCAGTGCCCAGCAGAGCTGGGTGCTTGTGCTGTTTCCTGGCAGGGCTGGAGCCCAGCCTGGCAGCACTGCCCACTCAGCTCTGCTCACTGGGACCATTGTCCAGGGCTCATAAGAGTTTCCACTGCCTCGACATTCTGTGACGTGACTCAGAGTTGTAAACATTGGCACCAGCTGCTCTTCTCACTGAAACCATAAACCCATTAAGGGAAATTTGTTTTCTAAAAATAATCTGATCAATGAAAGGACTCTCTCAGCGTCCCCAGCCCCTCTTCCCCGCCTCCCTCGTAATGACTTCCTCGTAAATACTCTCCCTTGGAGGAGGAGGATGCTTCGTGCCAGTCTCCATTGACCACTGAGGACATTCCAGGGGTAGCTCAGGGCCTCATTCAGAGATATTTTGCTCTTTGGGGTGAGCAGAGCAGCAGGGGAAGGTGTGACTGCAGCAGTTTCTGTAGGGAGAGGAGAACACAGCCCAGGTGCCTGGGGAGATTTGTGATTTCTGTGTCACATTTATGCTGTCAGTGCCTGTGGATGGTCAGCACTGTGAAGTGATGGCCAGCCCAGGGAGGCAGGCTGGGTTTGGCTGAATGAATGAATTAATCCTGTGGCACTGAACACCCTGGATCAGCTCTGCTGTGCCTTTGCTGTGCCACAAAAGGGAATCTCAGTTCACCCCTGAGGTTTCCAGGGAATCAAGGAGGGCTCCTCCCCACAGCATTTCAGATGTCAGCACCCTCTGGGTGGGGGCACTTTGGGCAGCCCTGTTTGTCACCCTGGCTCTTCTCTCTGTGCTGGTGCTCTGTGTGCTCTGTGTGCTCTGGAGCTGTGGCTGAGGCTGCCTGGCACACAGGGTGCATTGCTTGGCTGCCACCTGGGGATGCCAAACATTGCTCTGAGTGTGCTCTGGCAGTCTGGGAGAGCCAGCCAGAGCCAATCCAGCACTGTAACACTGCACTCCAGCCATGCTGAGGGCAGGGGGCTCTGGGCAGATACTGGCTGTGCAAGAACCTGCTGGAAATGAATGATGAGCTCCACAGCAAGGGGCAGAGCATGAAGGAAAGCTGGATGTGATTCTGAACGTGCCTCTGTGGTGCTCCCAGGTGCCTCCACCTTCATGGCAGTGGGTGATGGAGTGCAAGGGGAGAGATTTTCTGGTGTAAAAAGCTGTGACTTTGCAGGTCTGGTGTGAGCAGATCAGACCCCTCAATATCTGTGTAGGTTTTCATGGTCCCCCCAAACAACCCAGCCCCACAGACCTTCCCAGGCTTGCAGCTGTGCTCTTCCCAAAACACATCACCAGGCCAATGGCTGACTGGCTCCTGGAGTTCTGGGTCACAGATCTTATCTCTCACCTCTCAAAAGCACTGCTGTCATTTCTGAGCAGCCCATTTATGGTCCAGTCTGCTCTAGACAGAAGGAAAGGGCAGAGTGCATCTGGCAGCAACAGGAATTGTGTTCAGTGGGAGCTCAGCTCCTGCCCTGCTGATCTGCCCCCAGGGGTAACACTTGGAGAGCCCAGTGTCCCCTGATGGCAGCTGGACGTGGTTGTGGAGCCTCTTGTGCAGCCCTGATCTCCCCCAGGGACACCTCAGTGCTTTGTGACAGAGCAGAGCTGAGGGACAAAATTCCAGACAAGCTGGCACAAGGCATCTCAGCCTTCCTGATGCCATTTCCTCTCCAAACCTGCCCCTGACGTCTTCTGAAGGATCAGTATCTTTTAAAATAAAAGGGAAGGGATCCCTTGAGCCAGAATGGGTGCAGTCTGCAAAGCAGAGCCACTCCTGCCCTGCTCTGCCATCAGGAGCCACAGAGGTAATTTGGTGCTTTCATTCAGAAAGGGCCACATTTCATTACTCCTGCTGCTGCCCCTGTGCTTTGCAAACTGCAAATGTGAACCTGTTTAATCTGGCTGTTAAGTGGAGATTCTGAAACAGCACAGACCCAAACTGCTGGCTGAGGTGAAAGGTGCCAGCACAACTGTAGCCACAATGGAAAGGAACCTATCCCAGATTAACTCCTGGTGCCATGGACTGACCTTTCCACAGGCAGGGCTTGGAGCCTTCCTTTGGCTCACCTGGTCCCTGGACAGAGCTCCCCTTTTATCTGATCCTGCTGCCCTGTATTTTGCTGCTTGAGACACCAGGGGTTTATTACTTTAATAAACCTGCCTGGCTTTGCCTAAGGCCGGTTTGAAGCGAGCCCTACCCCTGTAATTGGGGTCTGGGGTGGTTTGGGAGGGTTTTGTGCTCTGCTGCTGCTCCAGGAACGCCTGGAGCTCCCTCACATCACCCTGGAGACCTGAGCTGACCCCAGGTGCTGTTGTGCAGCTCCTGTGCAGGCTCAGGTGGCCCCACCTGGGGTGTCCCATCGGCTCAGGGGTGCCCTGTGCCAGGAGAGCCACAGGGGTGCTGCCCACTCCCAAACAGTGCCAGTGGGGCTGGAGAGCTGGCAGGGTGCTGGGCAGGTGAGGGGGCTCGAGATGGGCCAGGGGGAAGGAGGGGAGCATCAGGTCATGGCAGCAGCCCCGTTCCCCCTGCACCCTGCCCCAGACAAAGGACTGAGGCTTTGGGGAACAGGGTCTGCAGCTCTGCAGGAAGGAAGGAAAGAGGGAATATGGAAAGAACAGGGTGGTTTCCAAGAGAGAGATGGGAAAGGAAGGGATTTGTTCAGAAGGGAAGAGGATGAGCAAGGAGATAGGAGTGCTTGGAGCAGTGGAGACAACCCAGCCTCTGGCCTGACAGAATCCCAGAGGAGTAGGGAATGTCTGGAGTGGGGTGGCTGTGTGGAGAGGCCCCAAAGCAGCATCAGTGAGGTGCCCTCAAATCCCTTCTGTTTGTTGTCCTGGAAATTCCCATTGAAGCTCCTGCCCAGGCGTCTCCCTTCCATCCCTTTGTATCGTGTGGGGGTGACCCTCAGTCCCCCCAAATCCATCTCCTGGGGGAGCCAGGGTGCACCTCAAAAAGCAGCAATGTGGCTGCACTCCTGGTCCATCAGGGATCATTTCCATGGGAGTGTTACCAGTACTGTGGCATTGTCACCGTCCTGATCCCGTCTCACCAAGCATAATTAGTTTATTTTTAATGACTGCTGAGATTCTTGCACAATCAAATCAAAGGGCTTTAAGATAAAGTTAAAAAGTTGCTAAATTAAGAAACTGGGGCTTGTGACCAGCAGAGACCATTGGAGAGCTGACATACAAGCATGCTGGGGGTAAAACCAGAAGGGAAATTAAAAACAACGATTATTTTTCATTTTTATTCTGCTGCTGCTGCTAGGCATTGTAGAAACCATAACATGAGAAGTTGAACTGATGGATTTTAACACATCCTAAGGGGAAGGGCCCGAGGAGGGTCCTGACACTGCAGAGCTGGCTGCCAGTGCCGGGAGCAGGCTGGCTCCTGCCGGGGAGCAGCTCCAGGCCTGGGCCAGCCTCGGCTGATGGCACGGTGAGATTTGGGTGGCTGTGCCTCACACAGGCACAGCCCTTTCTTCTCTAAACATGTGTGCTTTGAAAGGGAAAAGCTTGCTGCCAGCATGTCTGACTCCTTCGTCCTGACAACATCCGACCATCCATGTTATCAAGCCTTGCTGGGACCTATCAAGAGACATAGTTAAACAAGCTGCTGTTTATCTGGGGGAAGCTGTATTAATTGCACACTGGGATAAAGCACTGGCCGGCACCAGGCAAATCTCTCTGGCATGGGAAAGGGACGGCCGCCCCCGCTAACAATGGGCTGGGCACAGAAAGTCGCTCCGTGCTGGAGCCTTTTTGCTTTGCAGACTTCAGGATTTTTTTTTTTTTTTTACCATCTCGAAGTTGTGTTTTGTTTGCCCGTTTACAATGAGAGCTCAGCCGTGGCTGTGTGCGGGGCAGCGCCGCTGCAGGAAACGGGAGCGGGGCTGCGGAGCCGGGCTGGGCGCGGGGCTGCGACCCCTCCATCCTGTCCCTGCTCACTGCCACAGCTCGTCCCGAGCCACCCCAGCCGAGCTGGAGCTGCTGAGCTTCCCGACAGGCATCCCAAAGGGTGCAGCACAGCCCTGATCCACGAGCACCCAGAATCCCAGGATGGTTTGGGTGGGAAGGGACCTGAAGGGTCATCCTGCTTCAACCCCCTGCCATGGGCAGGGACACCTTCCCTGGAGCAGAAAATGTGCTTGGGGTGTGCTCAGGCCTTTGGGATGGTGCTGGGGTTGGGGTTGGGGTTGAGCTGCTGCTCATGGGGAAGGTTCAGTGGTCCAAGGCATCTTCTTAGCAGGGAACAACACTGCTTTCCCAAGGGAACACTGCTTTTCCCAAGGGAGCATTGCTTTTCCCAAGGGAACATGGCTTTTCCCAAGGGAACATGGCTTGCCAGCACTGCTGTTACCCCATCTTGGAGCAAGGGTACAAGGAGACTTTGCAGCTAAAGCCCATCAAAATATCCAACAGCAGGGAGTGCCTGAGAGCACGGAGCTCAGCCTTGTTTGTGGGCTCGTGCTCCTTCTTCAGCTACCCAGAAAACTCAGATGGAAATATTTGCAAATCTCCTTCTTTCACAGGGTTAAGCTTGGAAATTGGAACTCAAAGTGTGTGGTTTGCTGGTGCAAAAACCCACCCAAACCCTCAGCCAGTTGCAAGCTCAGAGTCATGGATTAATGCTCCAAGAGGCAGCAATGACCCACCCAGCCCAGCCAAAGGGAGAATTTCTCCCTGATGGCAGCAACTGGTTCAGTTTGGCCATGATTCCCTTATCAGCTGAAGGGAGTTGTGTTGGCCTGCAGAGCCCAGCTGGGCTGTGGGATGGGGAAGAGAGGGAGTTTCATCCATGCTGTGCCATGGAGGCAGCCACAGGGGCAGAAGCAGCCCTGCATTGTGTCCTCTTGTGAAGGAGCAGATTGTCATGGAGGGGCAGCTTTCGTCCAATGATGCTTCACTCGAGGCAAGATGTAAGAAAAGGGAAACTACCAAATGAATCACATCCCTTTTCTAATCTTATTTTCTCTTGGGGGTGGATTTGGGCATACTCCAAAGCCACAGCCTAATTTAAATCGGGAGAAAGGTGGCTGGGAAGAGCAGAGAAGCAAGAAAGCTGGGAAAAATGGACAGAAATATTTGTCCCCCATGAATGAATATCTGTCCTGCTGGGAAACGGCCACATCTGGTGATAGAAAACAGAGGTTGCTTCTAGACACTAATCGCCTGCTTTTTATCTGGGGTTCAGGAGCCATTTCAAATACTGTGCTGTGATGTGACTGGGGCTGGGGAGGGGGAACTGTTCCTGCCTTCCCCAAGTCTGCTGCCCTTCCTAGGGGATGCTGACAAATGTCTTGGGGAGATAGTGAGCAGCTTGCAGGAAGGAGCCTCTTCAAAGTCCTCTCTCCCTTATCTCCCCGCTGGAGTTGTTTTGACAGCGGCCAGTTAGAGACAGGAGCCCTTGCTGGGATGAAGTCAAGATTGCAAGAGAAAAACAAACCCAAGAGACTGCATCAGCAGCACAGGCCATAACTCTCCTCTGCAGCGGGCAGAGGGAGGCAGGGGATTGCTGCTGGGCCAGGGGAGCCCAGCCAGTCTAAATAGTCCTGGAGGTAACGGGAAAGGTCACTGCTGGTGCAGTTCAGAGTTTAGTGCTGCTAGAGCTCCGAGCACTGCTGCAGCTCAGAACAGGCTCCTGGTGGGGTTTGGGACAGAGCAGCCCCTGCTTTTCCTTGGCCTGCTGGGCTGAGGAATGGCTCAGGGATCTCACCTGGCTCAGGGATCTCACCTGGCTCAGGGATCTCACCTGGTTCCTTGGTGAATGGCTCAGGGATCTCTCCAGGTTCTGCAGTGAAGTTTTCAGGGATCTCTCCAGGTTTTTAGTGAAGTTCTTGGGGCTCTCACCAGGTTTATAATGAAGTTCTCAGGGCTCTCACCAGGTTTTTAATGAAGTTCTCAGGGCTCTCACCAGGTTCCTCGGTGAAGTTCTCAAGAATCTCACCAGGTTCCTTGGTGAAGGGCTCAGGCTCTCCCCTGGATTCCTGGCTCCATTCCCTTTGCAGCCCTGTGTTATCCAGCCCCATGTGTGTCCCTGGCTTGCCCTCACACTGTTCCACTCACTCTGAGGTCTCACCTTGGCTTCTTTCCCACCTCTTATGCCAAGTGCCCTGTGCCTGACCCTCCCAGGCTGCTGCTGAAGTCCCTGGCAGGCAGATCCCAGGATGGAGCTGGCTCTGGGGGCTGTGCTTGCCCTCAGCTCCTCAGTTGCCAGGAGGCAGATGGGGCACGTGGCCACTCAGTCACCCCTGTAGCCATGGAGGTGCCCCCCCTTGGCTGTGCCAGGTAAATGTGCCCCCAAATCAGATTCTGGCTTTCCAATGAAATTTGCTGCCAAAGCTGTGCTGGAGAGCAAAGCCAGCACATGCCAGAGCTAAAGAAATGCAGCTTTGATAAATGGTCACCAAAAGAAGTTCATTCTGGTGGCTCTGGTGCTTCCCCCAGCAGCCTGTGCCATCTCAACACACAGGTGAAAGACACCCTGGCACACTTTGGACCCCTGTCAGGCAGCTGTGGGGTCCCATGGGGTTTTCTGTCACCCCAATGCTCATCTGTCCAGTCATTTCCATTTATTGGTGCAGTTAAAGAACCAAAGATATGCGTCTCTTTTTAAAGGTTTTGGCAATAATTTTAGCCCCTCGAGCTGTGCAATCACAGCTCCATGACACAGAGAGATAAGCTAAGTATGCAGGAGCACAGACAGGATCTGGGATGTGGCCCAGCCAGTCCTGTACCCTCTCTCTGACAGTAGCCAGCAGGAAATGAATGAGAAATTTTTGCAAAAAAGGCTGGAAAGATGATAAGCCTCTCTCCCCAGATGCCTCCTCGTAGACTGTTTCACTAAAGATCCTTTGTAATGGATTAAAAAAACAATTTCCAAAATCCCTATCATTTTTTACTTGGTTCCCAAATCAGAGAATCACAGAATCCTGGAATCTTTTGGGTTGCAAGAGAGCTTAAAGCCCATCTCATCCCACCCCCTGCCACCTTCAACTATCCCAGGTTGTTCCAAGCCCATCCAGCCTGGCCTTGGACACTTCCAGGGATGGGGCCAAGGGCTTTGGTGGGCTGAGGAACACCCAGACTTTGGCATTCGATGCCTCTGAGTGACTTCCAGCCACCAGCACACATCACACACCCAAGGTTTGCATTTTCAGTGGAAAAAGCTGTTGGGTTTTTGGCCGGTTTCGAGCAGCACTGGAGCATCCTTGATGCATCTATAAATAAGGAATTATTATTGCAGGGACCCTTTGCATTAGTGGTTGCCATGGCAATGAATGTTGGGTCTCTGCTGGGGCCAGACTGAGCATTGTTGTCCAACGTTCATCCAAACAACTCCCAGTCGTGGTGCAGTCACTTACAGAGCCAGCAGATGGTCTAAAGTAAATTCTGCTCCGAGCTGTGCACCCTGGCAATGTGCCACGTTCCAATATTGATGCTGAATATGTAAAGACTACTGAATTTCTCTGTTAAAAACAAGAAAAAAAAAGTTTGTTAATTGCCTGTACCAAGCCTGTCTAATTAATGGCACATGGATCCACCCCCGTGCACAGGGAGAAATGGGAGTGAATCCGTTCTGCCACGACTTCCCAAAGTGCTCTAAGTGCATGTAAAAGCTGTAATCAGGGGCTGTAATGGCTTCCTAGTTGGAGGCTGCTCTGTAGCCTATGAAAATATGCTGTGTGGAAATAAACCATTTGTGCATCAGGCTGAATTAAAACCAAATGCTTCAACTTCTAATTAATTTTTTTTTTTTGAGTCGGGGAAAGGAAAAGCTTAATTACCACCAAAGCCCTCCCTTTTTCTTTCTTTCTTTTATTATTTTTTCCCTTGTGTCACTGTTCATAATTATCTGTGTCCCACAGGTTTGGGGCCATCTCCCATTCCTGGCCAAGCGGCCCCAAAAGCCAGGTTGGCTTTGCAGGGCTACCTGCCCATGTGGTCCTTGTTGGCTCTGCTTTCAAAGTTTACTGCAAACACATGGATGGCTGCCTACACATTCCAGATGCTGAGAAGGCTTTAGGAAAATGGAGGGGGGAGAGGAAAAAAGAGGGAGAAGCGTGCGTGGGGTGGAGGGGGAATAAGCAGAGTTAAGGAGATCCCGTTCCTGGCAGACAGAGATGCTCCTTCCACAGCTTTGCTGTTCCTCCCTATCTTGCACCCTGGATAATAGAGGGCTTTTTTTGAACTTTAACATTTGGACTCCTCAACAGGCTGTTCTTTAGTGTGGTTTGGGAAGGACAAAAGAAGACTTTTGTTGATTTGGCATAAATTATACAGTGGGTATTTTTGGCAGAAATGTTGGAGTTTGATGCTTTTTTGTTGGTTTGGCAAAATATACCTTGAAATCACAAAAATATGCTTCTAATTACAGAATGTATGTTGCAGTGATGTGGGACAGTGAAGTAAGGAACCTTTCAGTATTTATATTAACTGAATCAAAAAATTAACCTCTTCCTGTTGAATGTTTACAGCTGGAACCCAGTCAAGGAATCTGAGGCTGGAGCTAGTAATGCCTAATACATTTCTGCCTCAACAGCAAAGATAAGTAATTCATTATTCAGATTTTAAGCATTCAGCAGGCCAGTCCCTGCAATTAGGGCTTAGACTTGCTTGAGAACTGTCAGGTATCCTGGGCCCCACATTTCAGCTGTGTGGTGATGTTTTTTGAAGCCCTCAACGAAGAGAAATCTTGCAGGGAAATAAAAGGGCAATGCAATGCAATGAAAACAGGGTTTTGTTGAAGCTGAAAGCTCCTCCTGCCACGTTTGTCACTTGAGCATTTCAGCAGCCTGCTGGAGCTCACAGGCAAGAGCAAAGCTGTGTGCCCTGCCCGGTGCTTCTCCATGCAGCATCACCCAGCTCTGCTAGATCCCATCCCTGCTAGATCCCATCCCTGCTGGATCCCCATCCCTGCTAGATCCCATCCCTGCTGGATCCCATCCCTGCTGGTTCCCCATCCCTGCTGGATCCCCATCCCTGCTGGATCCCCATCCCTGCTGGATCCCATCCCTGCTGGATCCCAACCCTGCTGGATCCCCATCCCTGCTGGATCCCATCCCTGCTGGTTCCCCATCCCTGCTGGTTCCCCATCCCTGCTGGATCCCATCCCTGCTCGTCCCCCATCCCTGCTGGGTCCCCATCCCTGCTGTTTGGATCCCCATCCCTGCTCGTCCCCCATCCCTGCTAGATCCCCATCCCTCCTGGATCCCATCCCTGCTGTTTGGATCCCCATCCCTGCTGTTTGGATCCCCATCCCTGCTGGATCCCCATCCCTGCTGGGTCCCCATCCCAGCCCATCCTTTCAGGGTGGCAGAGTGCCAACTCTGGACCTCCATCCCTGCTGGATCCCCATCCCAGCCCATCCTTGCAGGGCAGGGTGGCAGAGTGCTGACTCTGCCTCTCCACCGTGATAAGATCGTTGTGCAGAGGAGTCAATGACCCTAATTAAGAGCCTATGTAATGTTTTGCCTGAAGAGCTTCCTGTGCATGGCTCTCCCAACATGCCTGTCTTGTTCAGAGATGCTCTTTCTGGAATTACCATTAAATTGCAGCGCTGGGTAATTGCTCCAAAGGGTTGTAAATCCAACTTAACCCTTCCCAGGTTCTGGAATGTGAGTGCCACGGAGCATTTCCAAGGGGTTGGTCTGAGTGCACTCTTTATATATAGCAAAAAAGACTTTTCTGGGAGCTTTTTTTTTTTTTTTTTTTATGCATATATATTTCTCCTGAAGGGCTTTTTATTAACCTGGGCAGCAAGCACTGAGTGCAAGAACAACTGACTAATTTAGAGCACCCTAGACAGCTCTGAAGGAGATTGCAAAGGTTTGCTTGACAAAACAGGCACCAAGCATGTCAACTTTTGGGAATGTTACAGAGAGACTATTATGGTTCCAGGCCCTTCCAACACCAGGAGTAGGAAACTACCTCGCCCTGCGGCGTATGGGCAGCAAAAAGCAAAAACAATGAGTGTGAAACCCACCCTGGCTCTGTATGTGCAGCCTCTGCTTCAGCAAATCCTATCAGCTCTCACGTCATAAAATATAGAAAGGAATAAATGTTTTCCCCTTCCCGTTTCTTTAGGAATGGTTATACAATTCCTGTGGTAAAATCTGCTTGGCTGTGCTGGTTGCTAAGATAATATGATCATGTTTTGAACAGGGGGGGGAAGCAGTCTTTTTATTACTGTATATAATGGCTTTTCCTGTTTCTTTGTCATTATAGTTAAGCTTTTTCTTTTCTTTTTTTTTTTTTCCCCATGTTTTCTGAGAGACATCAAGAAAGGACTCAGTTTTCTAAGGTACTTGATGGCAGTAAGGATAAAAATCTGTGGAAAAGCAGTAGGATGCACACAGGTCAATTATTGCCACTCTGGAAAATTTGTCCCCTCAGAACTCAGGAGAAGTTGGTGGCTGTGGTCATTTTTCTGGTCATTTATTGTTTTCATTTTTTTTAATTTAAAAAAAAGGGAGCCCCAGTTTTGTGCGTGATGTTCCCTGGTGATGGTTCAGTTGGACAAAGGTTGGATTCTCCCAAAAACTCTGGTTCCCCATTCTCAGACAGGTTTTTGTATGATATTGGACAGGGGATGGTATCTCTCCAGGCACCTCTTCCCTGCCTAAACTATGGAGATAAGGAAATTTCAGGGGAAATTAATGATTGCTAATAATTATCCATCACCCTTTTAAAGTCTCGGTTCCCTTATGGTTCTTCCTGAATACTCTTAATTTTTTTTCTCAAATCAATACAATGAACAGTCTTGCAGGGGAGGCAGAGGGATGAATGGAAATGTGGAGCAGAGGTTTTGGAGGTGAATTTTGCTCAGGTGCCATCAGCCAAGGCTTTCCACACCAAGGACAGGTTGATCTCCTCTTCCTGTTCCAGGTTTTGGCTTCACATCATTTCCATCAGGGTGAGAGATTGAGGGCAGCTCTCTGAACTGCCTGTACAGGAGAGAGGCCCCTCAGTTCTCCAATGATTTCTCACTTGGGATGATTTCTCACAGAGATCTGAAAACAAAAAAACGTGATCCATTTCCCATTCTTTGAAGAGAGACCTTTAACTTCCTTGGATAAAATAATGTGTAAAACAATGTTCGGGAAAACGTCCAGGGGGCTCATTTGGGCTTTACAAAGGAACTCTCCGCATCTGAATCCTGATGGGAAGATAAGATAATTCCCCAGCACTGTTTAGTTATCGCAGGGCACAAACAGCCACCCTCTCCTCATCTCCTGAGAATGCAGGGCTGTTTGGGAAGGAGTGTGAGGAACAATTAGAGCAACTGGAATGAACTCCACATTCCCCAGGAGATCGTGGGCTCCGTCCCCATCCCTGCTTGAGGGCTGTCAGTAGGGCTGTGGATCTGAAGGTTGCTATTCACTCTCCAGGGCCATTTGCTGAGGTCTCCAGATGATTTCAGTGTTCCGAAGAACCCAGACTTTAATTATATGCACAGTCATGGCCATCAGCTCTTTCCCTGGCGTCTGTCAGCTCCCCAGGAGCTGTGAGTGCCATCGCTGGGGAAAGAAGAGCTGGGAGGTCTCTTGGACGGTCCGGGATGGGGAGAAGGAGAATTCCAGGGCCAGGAGGAGCCTTTGGGGACAGCTGTGCTGGAGGGAGCAGGGACAGGCCTGTGGCTTCTCCCTCGTGGCTTTTGGCTCTTGGGCCCGTGCGCAGGGCTGGGATGGGAGGGAGCCCTGCTGGAGGTGCCTCCCCAGCCTGGGAGGGATCAGCCCCTCGTTTGTTGGGCTGGAAGGGACAGCCTGGCTCCGTGGAGCAGGAGCAGCCAGCAGGGACAGCAACGTGTCCTACCCTTATCTAGAACCTTCACTAATCAGCCTGACAGTGCTCAGGGGAGGTCAGAGGTGTCATCCTCACTTCATGGGAGGGGAACTATTACTCATTTTGCTCGTGACATCTCTCCCTGCTCTGCTGTTACCGAGCCCTGTAGGAGCAGAGATCCCTTCCCCTCGGGTTTATCTGCAGGGAAGGATGCTGGAGCAGTGACAGCGCTGGTTGGAGACCTGGGACTGAGAAGAGCACTGGTTAAGTCAGCCAGAGGAATGTTTTGCCAGTTTGTCTCTGTTATTTTTTGTTTGTTTGTGTATTCAGCAGAGCACTCTGTTATCTTCCGCCCCTTCCGACGCCATGCTTTTCCTGTTTAAAATTCCAACTTCTGATTTTCCCTTTGGGTTTTTGTCCTGTTATTTTTTTTTTCTTTTATGCTTCCCCAATTGTTCTAGTTTTATGTTCCCAGCACGAATTACCAAATGATATCTAATGAAAGCCTTTGAGGACACAGCCATTTGGTGCCTCTCTCCTGACGTGTTCCCTGTGCAACACGTGGTTCTCCGCTCTTGTTTCCAGACCAGCTCTGTATTTGCCTGTCTCATTGGCTAAATTCTACCTGGTGATCCCTCGTTGCAAAGGGAGATCGTGGCATGAAGGAGGAGCAGCTGAGGGAGCTGGGAAGGGGCTGAACCTGGAGCAGAGGAGGCTCAGGGGGCCCCTGTGGCTCTGCACAGCTCCTGCCAGGAGGGGACAGCCAGGGGGAGTTGGGCTGTGCTCCAGGGAACAGGGAGGAGCAGAGGGAACGGCCTCAGGCTGGGCCAGGGAGGCTTAGGTTGGATATTGGGAAAAATTTCTCTGCACAAAAGGTTTCCCAGCCCTGGCACAGGCTGCCAGAGACAGTGGTGGAGTCACTGGAAGTGGCTGTGGCACTTGAGGATGTGGTTTAAGGGTGAACACGCTGGTGGAGCTCGTTGATGGTTGGAATGGGTGATCTCAGAAGTTTTTTTCCAACCTAAACCAATCCATGGTTCTTAAACTAGACACAAAGCTGGAGGGGGAACTCCAGTTCCTTCCTGGACACCCTGGCTGCTGTTGAGTGCATTGGATGGGTTTGAAGGTCTTCCAAGCCATGAAACAGAGGAGACACAGAGACCTGGGGCTCTGCAGGTGTCACTTGTTCCCCTGGTGCTTCTCAGGGCTGAACTCTGTGCCAGGGGTTGCACAGAAAAGAGAGGAGGATGCCCCTCTGTAAAGGGACAAAACATCCCCCAAACACTGGGATTGGAACAAGATGGTCTTTAAGGTCCCTTCCAACCCAAACCATTCCATGATAAAATCTTAAATTTTTAATCATCAGTTTATTACTTATTTCACTCATTATTCTTGTCTTGTACAGAATAATGTTTCAGGAACTATTCAGTAAATTTATTGCTGGGGTAGAGAGATTGAGCTTAGAGGGTTGTTCAGAATCTCTGATACTGGCTGTGGGTGCAGAGTACTCTGAAGTTTTGTGAAAATCCAGAGGCAGTAATGATGCACCTTTTATAATTTTGTTGATTCTTGTGACAAATTTGGGCTCTTTTGTCAGGAATTGTACAACAGAACTACGAGATAGTGAGAAAGAAGTGAAAAATCAACAGTGTGCAAATGGGATGAAGTAGGAGCAATATTTAGTGAGGACTGGAGTGCTGTGGGTCCATCACAAAGACAAGTTGCAGTGGTTTGGATCCCTGTGCCATGAATCCGAGCAGGAATGCTAAGGAAGCAGTTCTGTGCCTCTCTCACACACATACAAACACACTCAGGATTTTGTAAAGATGTTCCTTTGTCCCTCTCTGCATGGGAAAATGTGCTTTCCACCCAGACATAAATTACTGTGCAAACTGCAGCCTGTGATTCACGAGGCTGCGTTTTTAGTGGCAAACTCCGCAGATCATTTTGGCACCAGCTCTGAGCAAACTCACCAGAAAAAAAGGACTTTGGGTGAGCAGTGAAGAAGCAAACAACCTGAATTCACTATAATGAACTTTTTTGGAAGTCCTGAAGAACATTTTCACGGCAGGGACTATTTTAAAATGCATTCTGGGAATACAGAACTCAGAGAAACCAAAAAAAGCCAGCAAAAACTGAGCCCAAGTATCAACAACAGCAGAGATCAGAATCTACTCATGCTTGTTCCCAGATCATTAATTAATGCCAGGGAGTAACAACCTGAAGGAATCACGATCCCCTCACCCAGACAATCCCAGATTTTGCAGGTTCCCTTAAAGTCTCCTACTCCAGCATAGTCCCTGATTTGTGGCATTCAGCTTTTTATAGTTTTGCTTATCCTAGCATTTAAGGTATTTTCAAACTTTCATACACTTTAATTTGTTACATTTGGAATGAGATGCTGGGTTTAGCACATAAAAAGGGTATTTTCCTTGGAGATGGGACTAGCAGTTCAGTGAGGAGGAACTTCTGACCATGGCACTCTGCCATCCCCCAGGTAGAGCAGAGCACAGCAATTCCCATGGTGCAGCAATCCCACCAAAACAGGGGGACAGGGGACACCTGGGATCCTCCAGAGAGCCCAAAACCCCAGATCTGCCCAGTCCCTGGGAGACACTGGGCTGGGAATGGTTTCCAGAGGGTTCAGGGGAGCCCAGCACCAGCTGGATCTCATCCACAGGATGGAGGAGGGAGCACGAGGATCTTGCAGGATAGATGGAGCAGAAGATCAAATTCAGAGACATTTCACTGGGGGAATAGATGACCTGGTTGATCAAGCAAAGGTTGGTGATCTTGGGGGTCTTTTCCAACCTAAACAATTCTGTGGCCTCAGCCAGGTGTGACTGAAGCAGCAGTGGGTGGTGAGGAGGGACAGGGTGGCTGGGATGGGCAGAGGAAGGTGGGGATGGCTTTGGGATCCTGCAGCCAGCACTGCAGGGTCTGGCACTGGGACACGGCCTTTGCAGAAAACATAATGAATTTATTGAGCATGTGGCTCTCCCCCATTTCCACTTGATTCTGTGGCAGCTCAGACCCTGTGCCAGGGAATTCTGCTTGGATTTCCTGCTCTGTGCCATCCCAGTAGGATGGAAAGGGTTAATCTGCTGGTTTGGAGCAAGAGAACAGTTTCAGAGGGATAAATGCCAAGTGAAGGAGCACCATTCCCCCCTCTGCCAGGGAGTGCCATGGCTCCAGTGCCATTTTCTGCTGAGAGAACTGCCATGGAAAGTCCAGCAGGGACAGGCTCCAGGCCTGGCCACCACACAACATTCATTGCACAGCTCTGTGCTTCTGTGGATTCATCCCACACTTCTTCAGGCATTTCACTGCATGGGATGCCTGACATAGAACTTGGCTCCCTCTGTAGTGGAGGAATGCAGGTGAACACCTCCAGGGATTAATTAAGATTTTAGGGAGTAATTAAGGTCTTAAGCAGTGCCCACTGGAGATGCAAAGAGCTCTCCATGTGCTGTGGAGGGAGCCCGAGGTGACCAGAGGGAGAGGCTTGTGAAATGTCTGTGTAGGGTGGGTTCAGTCTTGGCTCAGGACTCACTGCATGCTCTGAGCTCTGCTGATGGTACAGGGACCATAATTTTCTCCATCCCATTCAGGATCCCTCTGGCAGGTGTGAGAACAGGAAACATTACACATGGATGAACTTCCACACATGTTGTTCCCTCTATCTCAGAATGTTCCCTGGTGCTTGTGGTATCATTTTGGATGGAAAGTTCTCCTTGACATTTAATTATCAGAATTAGTCATTAGCACTGTCGTCATCACAAGGAGTTTGGCCACTGATGGACCAGGCCTTGGAGCCAGAGGTGGGTCAGCACTTCCCACATTTTTGTAGGATTGTGGATGTGTTTGGGATGCAGCCTGTGAAAACTATTGTGTGGGAACAGATTCTTCAATCCCCAGGCTTCTCTCAGGGAACTTGATGATATTTTGGGAGTGTCCCAGAGCCCATCTTTACTGAAGGAGGAGGGATGCTGGATCCAGGATCCATCTTTGTGCCTGCTGAGCTATTGGAATGGGAATTTGTTGCCCAGCTCTTGGTTGGCAAACACAAAATCCAGCGAGAGCATTCCCCTTCAAAGGAATACTGGAAAAACTGTGTGGTTTCCCAGACATTCCCCACTTCCACAAGTGCTTACTCACATGTGATTTCTCCTAATGAACTTGGGGTGTTATCATATTGATAACACACAGAGGAGCCTCTCAGCCCGCAGCTGTGCACATCTGGCTGGCACTGCAGTGCCCCAGAGCTCTGCCCCCACAGCCAGACCCTTCCAGAGCTCCTCCAGCCCTGCCCATGCCCAGGCGAGCATCCAGCGGTCCCTTTGGGAACGTGGAGCTCCTGGCTCCCCCAGGAGCCCTTTCCGCTGCCCCAGGCGCTGCTTTCCCGGCTGATAGCAGAGGCTGGATGGATTATCTACGGGCTGTTTCCAGACTGCTGTTTGTTTGCAGAAATCATACTGGAGATAAGATGGTAAAATGCAGATAATTAAGTTTCCTTGATACGAGTGTAATTGTGAATTGAGATTTAAATAGCCTGCTTTGAATGCTGCCCTACGTGCCTCTCCCGGGATTTGCTTTGGGTCTCTGCTGAAGGAGACGAGGGGGAGAGCCCTGCATTGTTGACATTTGCTCTACAAAAACATTTCCAGCTCTTCTTAGGGCTTTTTCAGAGAAAGAAACCAGTTCAACCACTTCCCCGCGAACATTAAGTTCTTTACCCAACCCGAGAACAGGCTCCCTGGGCTGGCTGCAGTTCATTCCTTTGCCTTGCTCTCATTAACACCTCTTCGGCTCACACCGGGGAAATTTGGGAAGTTTCATCTCGAACAGAGGGCAAATTGAACCGTGAGGAGACCCTCCTTAACAATGTGCAAAGCCCTTACACAGGGACCTAAAAGAAAATAGAAAAGCTTTCCAAACCTGTCAATTATGGCAGCCGTGAAATGTAATAAACTCTTTAAACAGCCCTGATTGATGTGGGATCCTGTTTGCTCTGGTGCTCCAGCAATAAACGCTCTGTCACGACAGCCCCTCCGTGGTCTGGGGCAAGGTGGGGATGTTTGTGGGGATGTGGGGTTTGTGGGGTTTGTGAGCTCAGGGAGGTGCTGGCGGCTCCGGACCTGCTCCTTTCCTGTCCCAACTGTGCCTCAGCCCCAGACACAGTCTGGGGGAAATGAATAAGCAACTGAAAAGAGAGTTCAAAGCAGAGGAGTCTGAGTGATCAACCAGTAGCAATTATCCCCAATCTGCCGGAAACCGAGCTGTCTCGGGCTAATTTGAGCTTTCTCAAGATATTAGACTGCTGGTTTGAATCATATTCTTGAAACTGGGCAAGAGGCAGATGAATCACAGATTGGTTTGGGTTGGAAGGGACCTTATAGCTCATCTCATTCCACTCCTGCCATGGGCAGGGACACCTTTCTCTGTCCCAGGGTGCTCCAAGCCCCATCCAACCTGGCCTAGAGGGATGCTGAGAGCAGAATAAATGTGATTTACCAGGGTAAATCACTGCAGCCTGTGCTGAGCAGCTGGGCTTGGTGCTGGCCTGGCCTTCATCCCCAGGAGCCAGGACCAGGGCAGAGCTTTGCCATCATTCCAGCCTTGATGGCAGCACATGGATCACGTCAGCAGAGCCCTGGGGCTGCCCTCAGGAGCCACCAGGGCTGGAGCTGACGCCCAGCAGAGATCTTGAACTGCTTGGAAGGTCAGGGGAGTTTTGCACGGGGAAGACACGGCCCCATGCTCTGCTGTCCGGCTGATTAGGGAGAGATTACTTGGAGAAGAGGCAGAGCAGCTCTTATCAACTCGGGGCTGCTGCTGAGACAGAAGGGTTTTTTCATTGCCATTAAACCCGTGTGTGTGTGTGTGTGTGTGTGTGTGTGTGTGTGTGTGAGGGTAAAATCCCGTGTGAGGCTGCCAGGCTGCCCGTGGAGCTTTGAAATCCGAGTGGGCTCCTCCGGGCGATGTTTGCGCTGCAGCGCAATTTGTGTGTGTGAAAGAGCCTCTACTTCTGTTTCAGCAGCACTGCAAGGATGGAGGCAATCCCCTGTGACAGCCTCTGTCCCTGCTCACAGACACATTCAGGGGTGTTTGTCCAGGAGAGACTCCTGGCTGGGCAACAGAGAGCAAATGTGTGTGGGGAAACCATCCCAAAAAGCAGCTCCTGCCCCAAACTCACACCTCAAACCCCTTTTGTTGGAGCCTTAAGTTGGTGAAGGCTTTGGAGCCTTTCCTGCTCATTTCTCTCCAAAAAGTGTCATCGTGTCCCTTGACCACTCCAACACAGAGCACACCACAGCATCAGGGATGCTGGGGCTCCTGGGGCAGGAATGTTGCTGGAATTGCCAGCACCTGCCTGCTTCCCTGAAACATCCTCATGGGAAAAGAGAGCCTCCTTGATAGAAATGACCCGTTATCTCCAGCACTGTGGTATTATAGTGCTGTAAAGCAATTTCTGCCCTTTCCAAAGTGACGCGGCAGTTGTGAAATGGAAGTTCAGTAATGGTGTAAGAGAGACCTGAAAATGCAGGAACAACCATCCTGACGCCACCAACAATTTTGCTAATGGTCAGTTGTGCAAGCAGGAGAGAGGCAAAATTACATCTGAATCCAAATCCGAGCCATCTCAAAATCTCTGCCTCCCCCACCTCCTTGAAAGAGGAGCATCATTAAGTGGGTGTTTAAATAGATTTAATTGGAATTATTTGAACTTGCTTGAAAAAAATCACCCTGTGAGAGCTCCAGATCCCAGTGGGATTGTAACCTTAAGAGACTAAAAGAGCAGAAATTCCATGAATGCCATGAAAGGTTTGGGAGCTCTCTGATATGGGGAAGGGATTTGGGCACGTTGTAAAAACCTGAGATGGGCAGACAGCTCAGAATCCTTTTACATTTGGGATCAGCCATGCAAGTGAGCTCACATCCAGCAGTGACTGCCTTCCCACTCCTCTTCCACTTACAGTAATGGATTCGAGGGCTTCCAAGTGTCCTGCACTATTGATTGGAGATTTTAATGAGCTCTAAATTACCGAGGGGATTTATGGGCCAGGTGCCTTTGGTGGAGGAATTGTTCACAGGCCTGGGGCTCAGGAGCTGCTCCCAAAGCCACGCAGGGAGGGCTCAGCCTCTGGCTGCCAAGTGCCCGAGTGCCCTTGCCTTGCCCTACTTATCTGAAGAGGCTGTCAGCATGTTCTATAACCAGTGGAAACCACTTTAGAGCTGGAGCCAGACACCGAGGTGCCGGGGTCCACATTTCATTTCTGTGCCTGGGAAAGTTCCGAAGCAGATACGGCCAGAGCCTTCTCCCAGCAACATTTTTGTGCCTATCTCGTTCTCAGCCCTGAGCTGGCATGTCTGGAGATTGACATGGGCCCTGTTATTTGTAGATATTAAGATTTTTTCCCTAGGAAAGAGAAAATTGTGGCCATCAGAAATTGATGCAGAAGATGAAGCTGTAGCAGTTCTTAGAGCAACCTGAGAATTTTAATTGTATGTTTGCAGAGAATTTCAGCTCTGCTGTGGGAAGTGTGTCTCAGCACACTCTAAACCCCAAAATCCAGCTAAACTTCTGCTTGAAATTCATCCCATTAGCAGCTATTTGGGTGTAATGACATCCAGGAAGCCTATTGGAAAGCTGTTCCAAGCTGGTTCCTCTTGGACTGTGTAATTAAAGCGGTTGTTCATTAAGAAGTGGCGCTAACAAAGCTTGGGTTTGTTGGGATTTGTAGTCTCTAATAATCCCATCTGGTGATTTCCATGGCTTGCCCATCACAGTCCCTGCTGCTCCCATGGGACAGGCAGTGGAAGGTGCTGTCTCTGCCCCAGTGCCCTGGTCACATTTTGGGTGAACAAATCCCTGTCCTGTCCCACCCCAGGGCAGCTGCTGTGACATCTGGGCTCTCGAGGTCTCTGTGCCTCTCAGTGGTGGAAATTTGGCTCAGCAGGTGAGGAGGAGGAGGGACCAAGAGCCTTGCAGGGTGATGGTTCCTCTGGCAGGAGAGGTGAAACCTGGTTGGATATTCCCAGTTTTCCATGTGCTGTGTGGGAACAGCTTTTCCTCCTCCCTCTGGGCTCAGCTGAGAGTTCTTGGCTGGGGTTAGTGGGATTCAGAGGTCCAGGGTAACAGGAGCCCACCAGGAATGTTGGGTGAGCAGAGGATCCTACACAGATACAGAGATCTCACCTAAAGATGGAAAAATAGAGTCTGGGTCCTGAATGCTCTGTGACTCCAGACATTTGGACTTCCTTTGTCAGGCAAAGTGATATTATTTTTAAGGAAGGAGAATGTTTTTCTAGGGACAGGTTATGCTCCTTAAAAAACACTTCAGATATTATTACTTTACACAGATTCTTGGTGAGGAATAAACAGACTTTAAAAACAGCCAGAGCTGTTAAAATTTATGGTATCAAAATATATTCTGTCAAAATATTTATACCATAAACTGGGATCATCAACTGTCCCCTCATCCTGCTCCTGGGAAAGGAGAGAGAGAAATCTGAGATGTCTGATGTGTAAATGCCTCCATTTATCGCTGCTTTATTGCCTGGCAGAGCAACAAGTGGCTTCAGAGTTTGAATGGATATGGATCTGCAGGAATTCCTGTTGTTGAGCAGTGTTTCTGTGGGCTGAAGGGGTGTTTTCCAAGTGACATATTTCCAGAGGCACCTCCACACATACTTCACATCCCAGCCCACATGCCAGTGCATGTTATTAGCCTGCAGTTACTCTCCAGTTGAGCAAGCAGATTCTGCTCCCATCGAGTTGTGTGGCAGCAGGAAGGGACTTTCTGGGGCTCTTGTGTGTGGAAACACAGGCTGGAACATGGATGTGCTGAGCCCCTGGTGTTCTGATCTCCTTGGCTCTGCTTTTCCTCTGAGGAAAAGCTGAGCAAAGTTGTAAAGCTGGGGGCAGATCCTTGAGACCAGCGCATCTGTGAAATCTTCTCTCCAATTTTTTGTCCTACAGCATTTAATTACAATGTCCCAGGGGTGTGTTCTTTATTTCAGAAGCCCCCCCTGTGTGATGCTGCTCTGTCAAAGATGGAGATGCACTGATGGAGGGACAGATACCCTGAGCTCTGCATCCTGCACCCTGCACAGCCCTTTTCCCATGGGTGCAGCAGGTCTGCAACAGAGGCACCACTGACATTTAATTCCCACTGCCACCACCAGCAATGAATTTTTTGCCACCAGAAAAAAGCAAACAGTACCTCAGTCTTTCATAAAAATTAATTTTCCTACTTCTTGGAATTATTACTTTCTGTCTTAACACTTATCTATTAATTGCTTTGAGATGGAAAGCAGCAGATGGACAGGAGTGCATTATACACGTGATTTAAGGGTTACAGTGTCACCTTCTTTTATTGTTTCACAGGAGTTGGGGTCTAACACAGAGATTGTTAATATTTGGGTAGATTTGCCTGTGAATGCCTGGAAAAAAAGGCATCTCTGGAGTTTATTTTTCTTGGCAGAGGCAGCCTGTACATACAATGCATCTTTAGTTTTTGTAAGCAGTTGAGAGGCAGCTTGGAAAGGTGATGCTGAGTCCTTGGTGATGAAGGGCTGCCCAGGCTGAGAGCCCCCAGCAGGGCCTTGCTCTGCCCCCCATTTCCAGAGGAGGTGCTGGAGCAGGTCCTGCGCTCTGTTCCCAAACCTCTGCCAGCCCCAACCCACAAGATTCCCTTTAAACTCCAGCAAATGCATATTCTTTTAAATTGTAACAGGGGAGTTCTTTCCTCTGCCTTCTACCTTTGGCATCATTTGGTTTCCTGGGGTTCTCTGGAACCATCAAGGCCAGAAATGACTCCTGAAAAAAAGAGGAAAGTTGAGATTCTGGTACATTCACAGGTCTCCCAGGACCCGGGCCTTACAAACCCCATCAGCTATGAGGATGTGTTTGTAAGAGTTGGCAATGGCCAGGTTTTCATGTCCAAGTGTTTGTGCAAGTGAAAGTCCAGATTTTCATTCATCTGAAAATTATATGGTGCAATAAGGAAACGAAGTGCATGAAAAAAATGGCCAAGCAAGAGCAGCTCCAGCTTCAGGGCATGTGAAAATGTGTTCCATTAAGTGAGTGAAATGGTGGGTTTCAGGTAATGCAGGGGGTTTTTTATCCCTTTCTATTTTTTGGGGACATAAACATGTGAGGAGACATGGGGGGTGTGCAGTGAGGGTGTACAAGGGAGGCAATGAATAGAACTTCTGTAAATAGAGCAATGGGTGATCCAGGCAAGTTTGTCCATGTTATTAAATGAAAGAAGAAAAAAAAATCTGCTGTTTCTGTATGAAATCCTGTAGATTTTAAGGGATTATTCAAGGCTGCAACCTGCAGCCACCATGCTGCAGCACATCTGTGCTCCTGTGGGCCAGAGCAAGGTGACAGCAACAACTGTCCCAGCAGCAAATGCCACCACTGGAGTGATTAACCCCAGGAACACTGGGAGAGGGGCTTTTTGTCAAAGGACAAAGGTAGATGCAGTGTTGGAAGGAGACAGCTCCTAACCAGAGCTGGTGGAAATGCTCTCCAGGCTCCAGGCCAAGGGCAGTGGGCCTGGCTCCTCCCTATCTGTCTGACCATTTGCAGCAGTCCTGGGGGGATAAATGAAGCCACTGAGGTTTGATAGTGAGCTGCAAACATTTTGTTCCTATTTTGCGACGTGTCAGCCTTTAAAGACACCAGTGTGCAGTGCAGGGCAGTGGAAATCCATCCCCACACCAGCGGAGGCCTGGGTCCCAACGGCAGCGCTGCTGACCCTGAGGCCATGGGAAGGAGCCTGCAGCTCTCTGGACATGTCTGCAACAGCTCCTGATGCTCCAGCACAGGAGATCTGGGAGCCATCAGGGGGTCTCAGGGAAGCTGTTTTGGGTAACAGGAGCACTGCAGGCAGGAGATGGACTGGGGCTGTGCTGGGGGTGCAGCATCACCTCACTGTGACCATGGGCAGGACAAAACCCTCAGGGACATCCTGCTAGGGAGCCCCAAAATGTGTGGGCAGGTTCCTTCCAGGGTGGATGGTTTGGGAAAGGCTTCTCCTGCACGGGGATGTTCCTCCCTCTGGGTTTGTGGGATGTTGGTGCTAAGAGGAAAGCAAATCTCCTTGACAAGATCTGGTTGTGGGCTGAGCTTCCATTTTTCATATGAAGAGGCTTTGTGGTACCAGGACAGCCCTTTGCAGGCTGATACATTTTCTGAAAGGATGTTTGAGCACAGATAAGAGTGTTTCCAAAGCTATTTGTGTCCCAGCCAAGGAACTCTGGAATGGGAGCAGACCTGCATTTTATCTCCCTGTGGGAAATGAGTAAAATTAGTTTTCTGGAGGGACAGGGTGAGACTGGATGTTTAGTAGCCCAACCCCTAAGTTACACATGGAGATAGCTGGAAGCTGGACTTTACTGGCCAAACTTTGTGTTTCCCCTGTCCTGAACCATCCCAAAGGGAATCAGTAAAGTTCCAAACACGATGGAGGTAAGCAGAGGTCACAAAGCAAGGTTTGCACAGCTCAGGGTGGTGCTGGGATACAGCAGGTGGGAACCAAGTCACTGCAATATTAAAAAATCCTCTGAACATTTATCCAGGGTTTTCAGTGGATTAAAACCAGATTGTAATGAAGGATTTTTCTCCTTTTCCTGTTATTATTTTCCCTTCTCAGCACAAGAGGGATCTGTGTGGCAGTGCAGGGCACTGCAGGGTTCTAGCTCACCTGCAGAACGTGAGGGGTGCAGGAGGCACAAAAACTTTTATATAAATGTAGAATGAACCAATTGACCTCCAAAAGAAAAATCTTTATTTTCAGAAGCACTGCAGAGAACTGTGTGTCCAGATCCCTGGGATTTGAGCTTCTGATCCCAGCTTGGAGAGCTGAGTCATGTGAAGGCTGCAAATCTGATTCTCCTGCTGTGACCAGACTTCCAGGCTTCAGTGGCAGGCAGGGTTTGGCCTGCTCCACTCATCCCAAATACATCTGCTTGTCTCAAGTGAAATCTAATTTGGCACTTTTGTGAGATTTGGCCATTGTTAATTATGCCCTCAATTAATGGCATAATGTAGGCTCCTGAACTTGAGTCTGCTGCCGAGTCAGGGCTTGGCTTGGAAAAATGTTGTGAGATGCCATTCTTGGAGAGGATGTTTCATGGGCACTTCATTTAGGACAAGTCCTAATGTGCATTTGGCAGCAGAAGAACTAATGGTTGCACAGACTATTTAAACATGACCCCAGATATTATAGGCTGGCAACGTGTGCTGAGCACAGCCATCTCCTTCTGCAAAATGAAACTTAATCACGCACCCCAAAGCAGTGAAACATCAAGTTAGCAGAAAGTTTGCCCTGCTGTTATTAACTCTGATTTGTTACTTTAAAAAACTGCCTCTTACTTGATTTTTCTAGTGGGATCTTACACAGCAAAGTCCTCCTACTCCCCTTGGAAAAGCAGGAAAGCATATTAAGAGCGCTGATAAAAGGTAAACAAACCAGGAGACACAAAGTTTCTTGATATGCTCTAATTGAGCTGGTTTCCTTACTTCTGCTTTGAAAAGGAACAGCCATGAGGCATTCTTGAGAGAGCCAAGTGAACTGCTGTTATCTCAGAAAGGTCTCCTTAATGTCTCGCTCGTGGGGGCTCCAAGTCTGCTCCGGCCATTGCCTGGAAGTCTAAGAAAAGAAGTCTACTGGCCTCTGTGATAAAGCTCCCATTTTTAGGCCTTGGGAAGGATGGGGTTGTTGACAGTTCATTCCTGTGAAAATTCAGCGCGGGCCCGGCCTCGGGATTGTAAATGGAAGGAATATATGGCAGCACTAATGCAAAAGGTATGTGATTAGATAGTCCTGGCTGCTATCTGCCCCAGCGTCCTGCTGATAGCAGCTCTCTCTCCCCTGTGCTGCATGGGAGCCATCAGCCTTGCCAGACTGACGCCAGCCCCTTCATCAGCTGCCTCCCAGATAAGGGGAGGCTGCAATCTTCACGAAACACGGCGTTTCCCCACTGGGTGAACTTGAGCATTCCTGGCTGCATCCTTCACAGGCATCTTGAGGGGCCACAACAGGGATAATTTATGGTTGCATACTGCAAGGAGTCCAAAAGTTCAGTGAGAGGGATGCTGTGGCAGCCACACACGGCTCTCAGCGCCTGCCCAGGCTGGGACCTTCTCCTGAGCAGTTCCAGACACGATGGCAGCAGGAGACCTTGGATGGTGCTGGTGTTCCAGGCTCCTCAGGGTGGGGGCCTGCCCGGCCACAGCTCACCCCGTGGGATGAACCACCTCAAACCCGTGCTCACAGAGAGATAAAAACAGATGGAAATGAGCTGCAGTGAGAACCCACTCAGGGTGCTCCGGGAGGGCACCCCCAGGGTCCCTGTGCAGATCTGTGCCCTGGCAGGGCAGTAGCCCCCAGGCACTGCTGGGCTGAGCCCTCCAGGGCCTCTGCAAGGCACAGTGAAGGTGCTTTCAGCATGGACACGATGGAGCTCCAGGCTGCTCCCGTTTGAGCCCTGAGCTCTGTGCTGGGAGTGGAGCAGGTTCTTGCTCACCTGTGGTGCTGGTAGGGTTTGGCCCACAAAGCTCTTGCACAGACCCAAGGAGAAGCCCTTCCAGGGGCCTCCCACCCACATAACACCCACACCTCTGAGGGGCAAGCCAGCAAAATCAGCTGCCTCACCCTGTGTGCCCACCACTGGTTTGTGCTGCTGCTGCTGGGGAGCTGGAATGGAGTCCCAGCCTGTCCCTGCCCTTTGCTTGGGGCATGTGGGAGATGCTCCTGGTGCTACAGCTGTCTCTGCAGACTCCCAGGGATCTAGCTAGGCTCAGCAGAGTTTTTACCCACCATTAGCTTCCCTGCATGCTGTAGCTCAAGTGAGTGATCCTTCTAAAGTCTTTTAGCACTTGGCAGTGGGTCCTGACCTTCATAAAACCTATAAACCCCCCCAGTGAAGTGCACTGCAACCAGAATCTCAGGGAGACTGGTTCCAGTTAGTCCAGAACATGGTGCAAAGACACCCATCATTTTTAGGATCAAATGCCAGCTGTTTCTAGGAACGTGCTGGAAGCACTTGGTAGACTTGAAGGCTCCACAGACAATTGCATTTCCTCCTTAAGCCTTATCTTTTTCCACACCCTAGAAAAACCTTAGAGCTTATTCATTCATTAAAACAGAGGAGAACTTTCCTCTAATCTTTTCTGGGTGACTCACAGGCTGCCAGAGCTGCCTTTGGAGGCGTGACCAGACCGTGGGGATGTTGACCCAAGTTTTCCCTGGGCTTTTCAGCTTGTGTGCCCCAAACTGTCCCCATGGCAGAATGGATGCCCAGGTGTGTGCCAAGCAGTGGGTGACACACAATGGGAGCTCTCTGGGCTTGAAGGAACCTCCTGTTGGTCCCCATGGTGTCCCAACGTGTGACGCAGGCAGGCTGCAGAGCACAGCTCCCTCAGAGCCATGTGTGGGCTCCTGTTAGTCATTGTTTGCAAGGATTTGAGTGATGGCCAGCACTGATAGAAATGTCTACACAGCCCTGGAGATTCATAACTGTCGGCACAGGAGAGCCTCCTGCAGAAAATCCTTAGCCTGGAATCCCTAAATCCAGGTGCCAGCCCTTCATTGGCAGCTGGGGCAGGGATGCCAGCAGCTCCTGGCTGGCAGCTGCAGGGCTGGACAGGACACAGAGACAGATGTTGCATGGAGTAGGTGTGAAATTCAGTTAAACTGAACTCATCTTCAAACAGAAATTAAAAATAGGGATGACATTTTACTGCACTCTGTACATGACATCCCTGGGCTCATTGCTGTGCATTTACTTGAGGATTGTTTTGTTCCTCTCTTCTTCTGTGCTTCCTCTGTCTCTTTTTAAAGCTGCCTTGGTTTTCATGTCTTTTCCATGGAGTAACCACACCAGTAATTTTGCAGTGAGCTGTCAGATTTCACTTTAAGGTTGTTCTGATTTCTTGGAGCTGCCAGTTTAACAAGGTGTGTGAAGTTAGAGGTGTTTGAGTGGGTACAGCTCAGGTGCAATCCATGGCTTAATATAGAGAGGAAAGGAGTGTGATTTTGGGGGTCTGGTGGGTGACACTAGCTCTGACATCCATGCATGGCTGGCTGGGTCTGGGCATCTCCTCCAGCCAGAGAGCCAAAATGGGAAGGAAAAAGAGATACAAATGCAATTTTTGCACACCTGCTGAGAGCTGCATTTCTGTGTGTGCTAAACCAGCTTTAGAAGCAAGTTTAGAGTTTCAATTTTCATTTTGAAGGAGGTTCCAACCACCTCTATTAGGGACATCCTGTCGGATGCTGCTGCTGCAGGGAGTGTGGGCCCTTCATTTCTGGGAGCCAATTTAAAAGCCAAGTTTAAACATGCAGACCACTGCTTATTTCAGTGAATCATGCATGCTTAGGACCTGATCCTGCGAGCTCCAGAACATCTCCTGGGAGATCTTGAGAGCTCTCCTTGATACTGCAATTATCCCTTTTCAACTGGAAGACTGAGGCAGCAACTGTGTTGTTTGGAGGATTGCAAGGGAGGGCTCGGTGGTTTGGGTTCTGCTGATGAAAAAACCCATTAGGGGCAAGCTCACCCCATTAATTGCCCCAGCAGCAGCATGGACAAACAAGTGGTTACATGAACAACAGAAGCAGTTGGACACACAGCCATGGGTTGTTCCTGCTTGTTTGTTCAGTGTTTATATCACAGGTCAATTTAAGGAGCTGACTTGAAGACCATCACCTTTTCCATCAGCAGAACCCACCCACGCAGGGGATGATCACAGCCACATTTTCTCCCGTCACAATGTCCCTTTTCTGCCCTGTGTGAAGCTCAGGGCTGCCAGCAGGAGGACAGTCAGGCATTTCTGTGAGGTTTGAATCCATATTTACTTCAAACCATCACCTTTCCCTTTTTATTCAGACAGAGCAGATCTTGTTCTTAACCACCGGGCAGGATCAGATAAACCCAGCACAATCAGATAAACCCTCCATATGAAGGAATGAAGCTGTGGCTGCCCCTGGATCCCTGGAAGTGTCCAAGGCCAGGCTGGAGCAGCCTGGGATAGTGGAAGGAGCCCTGCCCATGGAGACAAGATGAGCTTTAAGGTCCCTTGCAGGATTCAATGACACTGAGAGCACACCCCTGTTCACATGGGTTTATCTCTGTCCTTTACTGCACCTCCTGGTTGCTGCTTGGCAACTGGAATAATATTATTGCACAGACACATGAAATGAGGTCTTCCCTGCAGTGAGGGTTTGTTTCTCATTCCAGGTGAGCAGATCCAAGCCCTGCCATTTTGGAGGCTGCTCTCCTTGCTGCACAGAGCAGCTGCCAAAAGGGAGGCAGCTTACGGCACTGAGGGGATGAGTCACGTTCTTACATACTCGACAGGATTAGACATTTCACTCCTTAATGCTTAAATGGAAGGTCATTAAAACAACCCTGTGGTTTGGGGAGGATAGCAATTCCATAAGTTGCTTATTTTGGTGGCAAGTGAAAAGTTTGGTTTGAATCTAAATTGGTTCTCAGTGTCGTGGCAGAGCGGAGCAGCACGGCCGGGCTCCTCCGAGCTGCTGCCTCTGTTCCTGCTTTGTTGTGTCCAGCCATGTCCCAGGAATGTGGGAACTTTCCTGGTTTGTAGCAGGGTCCTGCTGGAGCTCAGGAGCTGCAGTGCCCCAGGCAGGCACAGAGAGCCCCTGCTCCAAAGCACAACGTGAGGGGATCAGGCAAAACAAGGGATATGGGAAACTGGGGAGAGATCAAGGCTGGAGGGAGACTGTAATGCTTTACCTGGGGTTGGTGGTCACCACCTTTTCCAGAGAGAGGTTTTAGAAGGCCAGTGGTACCTCCCCAAACCTCTCAAGGCAGAATCTTTTTTTATTGTCATAATAAAAATAACTTGCCCCATGAGCAGCGGGAATAGTGAAGCTCTGGTTTCCTCCCTATTTTTACCTTGTGCTGGGATTTCTGGGTGACAACAAAAACAGCTTCCAATTCCAGCTCTTTCTGACACAGTATTTCCATCCTGCCAGTAAATTCCTTGGTGTCACATCTTCTGGGCTGTGGGTTGGTCCCTCCCCAGCAGTGGCTCTCAGATGCTCTCTCCTCCCAGCTGGGATGGCCATGGAGCCCTCACCTGTGGCACAGCTCAGTCAGGTGGTGACTGACCCACGGCTCTGAAAGCCCCTGCCATGGTTGGGGAATGTGTGCACGTGCTCACATCCACTGAGAGCAGCCCCACAAGCTTAGAGGAGCAGTTAAAACATGGGAATTGTGTTCTGGATAAGGCCCTGCTGGGTATGATCTCCTGGTTCCTAGCCTGAGCCCAGGAGGAGGCTGGGCAGCAGCCGTGGCTGCAGCTGACCCGGCATGGAAAGCCTTGGGAAGGGTCTGGAAGCAGCAGCACCTCAGGCAGGGCTCCCCCAGGGCACAGAACATCTGCAGCAGGTTGAGGTAAAGCACCATGAAATTCATTTTCACAGCCAGAGCTCCCCATGGAGCTGGGAGCTGTCAGGCTGTGTCTCCATCGGGGCTGCTCCACTCCGATGGAGCTGGGAGCAATTCCCAAAGCCAAAGGCCTTCAGCCTCCTAATGGAGTGCTGGAAGCTGGGAGGTGGATGATGAAACGTGTTTCTCTTTAATCTGCCTGGATTAGGAATGTTTCGTTGCTCACTGGGAAGAAGCTCCAGCAGGATAAGTGATGTTAACAGCAGCTAATCAGATGGTGCCAAAGCAAGTCCCTGCACATCAGGCACAGCCTCATCCACAGGGAGAGGGGGAAGCACGTGGACAGGGAGTTCTGAGGGCCAGGAGCAAGCACAGGTGATATGGGAGAGGGGAAGGCACCAGCCCTCACCCTGGGCAAACAGGGATTTCATTCCAGGACAGGCAGGAGAACAGAGGTGACCACCCCAGTGCTGTCAGGGGGCAGGCTAATGCCAAGGAGAGGCAGTTGTTGCATGGAAGGGATGCTCAGGCTTTCTTGGTGCTGGAGATAATGGAAGAAAGTGAAACCTGTGGTTATTTGGGGATTTTGAGTGAAAGACCTGCAGTTTTGAAAATTACTGAATTTTAGGCTCAAGTTTATTTTGGGAGTTGGGTGGGGGGTAGGTGCTGGTTTGTGGTTTGTGAGGGCAAATTGAACATTTGGCTTGTGCTGTTTCTTGTTTCAGAGCTCTATTAATTTTATTCATTTTTAAAAGGAAAATAATGGAACCCTCTGTTGTCTGGGAGATCCATACCAGTGCTCACCCTTCTCTGGCAGTCTTGCACCCATGTGTCAGTTCTTCATGCATCCCATTCCAGAACTGGTGCTAAAATCTGATTTTGGCTTCTCTACACAGATCCAGAGCAACTCCACTGGCTCCAGGTATCACCTGGAGGAAGATCTGGCACATGGTCTTCTTCCTTTTGTGCTTCCATGGGACCTCTGCTCCCCTCTCTAGGTTGGGTGTTGTACTCATATATTTAAAATATCATCTCACCCCCCACCAAAGTAAGTCTCAGCCTGTTCCTGTGATCCCTGGCTGTTCCTGCTGCTGGACACCCTTGGTTTTATCCAAAATGGCTTCAGCCTGAGACTCTGATCCTCTGCCTGCAGTGAGATTTACCATTGAATGGGGAGCACAGACTTCAACTGGTTTTATCCTCATTGCCTGCTTGAACTGGACCTCAGACTCCCAAACAACGGAGCTGGTTTTTCTTTTTAAACCTAAAATTTATGTTCTGCAGAACCTGGTGGGGCCAGCAGAGAAAACCTTGATACCAAAGCACTATCTCATCCTCCTGCTGAGCTCCCTGCTCTGTGCCTTAACACCACCCCTTGACCCCTTCATGGGACCATTTATTCATGAACCCAGCTGGTGGAAACCACCAAGAGCCCCAGCTTAGAGAAAGCCCCTGCTGAGCCTGCAGAGCTCACTCAGGCCAGGCCAGCACGGGCAGGCTGGGCTGTGCTGCCTCCCAGGCCAGCAGTGACGTGGTGACGTGGTGGATAATCACCACATGTCCCTCAGAAGGTTCACAGGGATGAAAAGGCTCTGTGCAATTGTAGATTTTTTTTTTTTCCCCTCTAAGGGCAGCGTTTGGCTTGGGCTCCCCAAAGCAGTTCAGTTTATTAATAGTCTGCTCTGGAGCCGAGGTGACTCCACAGAGGGGAGTTGTTCACGCAAAACAAAACAGGAAAAGAAAACAATGTCCAACTCCTCGGTGCTGGAGGGGTGCTCAGAGAGCTGCATTGTTCCACCTTCACACGTGGAGCACAGGAGAGCCAGGACAGAGCAGCCCTGGCAGGAGCAGGGTGCTGGGTCAGGCCCAGGGACAGGGAGAGATGGGACGGAGGGAGGGAGTGAGTGTGAGTGTAAGTGTGTGAGTGTGAGTGAGTGTGAGTGAGTGTGAGTGTGAGTGTGAGTGTGAGTGAGTGTGAGTGTGAGTGTGTGAGTTTGTGAGTGTGTGTGTGAGTGAGTGTGAGTGTGAGTGTGAGTGAGTGAGTGAGTGAGTGAGTATGTGGGTGAGTGAGTGAGAGTGAGTGTGAGTGAGTGAGTGAGTGAGTGAGTGTGAGTGTGAGTGAGTGAGTGAGTGAGTGAGTGAGAGTGTGAGTGTGAGAGTGAGTGTGAGTGTGAGTGAGTGAGTGAGTGAGTGTGAGTGTGAGTGAGTGAGTGAGTGAGTGAGTGAGTGAGTGAGTGAGTGAGAGTGTGAGTGTGAGAGTGAGTGAGTGAGTGTGTGGGTGAGTGAGTGAGTGGGTGAGTGAGTGAGTGAGTGAGTGAGTGAGTGAGTGAGTGAGTGTGAGTGTGTGGGTGAGCTCCTGGCCAGGGCTCTGGTTCAGGCACTCAGGGGCAGCAGCTCAGTGTGTCACTGTGGGGTCCCAGTGCTCCTTCCCTGCAGGGCAGAGGGATCTGTGCATTCCCCTCATCGCTGCCAGCTCTGTGCTGGGCACTGACACTTGCCCAGGTGCTGCAGTGCTGTGGAACATTTCCCTGTCTCTCCAGCCTGAGCTTTTGTGGATCCTCATTTTGGGTCCTTCTGCACCCCTGTGCTGTTGGTTTGATCAGTGCTGCTGGTTCCTCACCTCACCCAGGGCACGGGGAGAAGGTGGAGCAGGGGCACAGGAGAGACACAAGATCCAGGGGAAAACAACACCAGGAACAGGCAGGAACAGGCTCCTCTCCAGGGACTGTGAGGATTAAAGGAGACCTCTCAGCTCAGGAGAGCCTGGGAGCATGAGGCTGGAATCTTAGAATTGTTTAGGGTGGAAAAGACCTTTGGGATCACAGAATCCCAGAATGGTTTGGGTTGGAAGGGACCTCAAAGTTCATCCCATCCCACCCCTACCATGGCAGGGACACCTTCCACTGTCCCAGGCTGCTCCAGCCTGGCCTTGGGCACTGCCAGGGATCCAGGGGCAGCCCCAGCTGCTCTGGGCACCTGTGCCAGGGCCTGCCCACCCTCCCAGGGAACAATTCCTTCCCAATACCCAATATAAAGTCCACTCATTAAGCACAGCCATTTAGCCAGTTATTTTTGCAACTGATGTTGTGGGTTTTGTTTATGCTTTCCAAATCTTTTTCCTATCCTGGCAAATAAAGCCATGTGGGCTGAAAAGGACATGGAGAGGGGAAGTAGGATTGCTGCAGCTCTGTATCATAAGCAACCTGGTGGGAAACACAGGAGACAGTTGTTCCTCAGGAAAATAAAACGTGGAACTTTTCCCATGGCAGGGAGAAATGTTCCTTATCATGAAAAGCCCAGCATCATCCAGCTCCTGCCTTACCCCTCCTCTGCCTAAATATAAAATATTCCTCTCATTTATTTTAAATATAAAATGTTTCTCTCGTGCCTTGTTCTGCTGGGATTCTGCAGTGCTTGGAGCATTGCTGGCTTTTTTCACTGCCGTATTTCAGCAGGTGCCCCTGTGACAGACAGCCAGGTGCCCCCACCAGGTTTAGAGCTTGGGATCATTCTCCTACAAGGGGAGAATGAGCTGCAAACATCCCCTGAACAGGGCTGCTGAAGCCTGGGATGAATTCCATGAATCTTGGTGACAGTACAAGGTATCCACTTAATGACATCCTCAACTTCCAGCAGTTCCAGAAAGTTTATCACATTAAGTCTGGGATGGAAATGGATCATTGGCAGTTGCAAAGTTTTGTTCTAGCTCTGAATAAACCAAATTATTTTCTGGGAAATGCGGGCCTGAACAAAAATGTTGGTTGAATGCATGCATGGATCTGCTCTCCAAACTTTATAACATTTTCAAATTAGAATGAAGTGTCAGTTAGAAATGGAGATGATTTCAACTCAAAGAGTCAAAATGCTTCGTTCTGAAATTTTTTCAATTTCTTCTCATTGAAATCCCACATCCATATTGTAAGGAAGGGATGAACCTTGTGCTGGGGCATGTCTGAGACAGCCAATTTTGAATCTTTAGCTTAAAATCACTCCTCTGGGTGGAGGAGCAGAGGGCCCATCAGCAGGCCCGTCTGAGGGAGCTGGGCACCAGGTAGGCTGGAGACAAATGAACTCATTATTCCTCAGCTCCTCTCCCCGCCTTTGAACACCACAGAATCCCTCCTCCTTAGTCACTATTTATACAGTTGCACACAGACTGTTTCTTAAGCATTCACATATTTTGTGAAGTCAGAAAACACTTTTAAGATGCAAAAACCCCGATGGTTTTAATGAGTTTAACAATAAACAGGCAGAGAGCAAAGTGTGCACAGTGCTGGGGTCAAACCCACACTGAATTTCCACTGGCCTCAGCTCAGAGGAGCTTCAAGCCTGTGCTTTCACTTCCAAACCACGCTGGGCTGATGAAAACAGAGTTTTTACTCATGCTTCACACACAATTGGGGAATTTTGGAGCGCTGGGGGTCACTCAGAGCTCCTTGCAGGGTGCTGGGTGCTGCTTTGGCTGAGTTTTTGTAGAGGAACCCTTCAGTTTAGGGTGCTGCTGGCACCCAGCACTGATCTGGCAGCAGAAAACTTTCTTCACATGCCTTTACATTGAAGTGAGGCAGCTTAATTGTTACTCAATGAAAACCCAAATCTGCAGCAGAGGAGCTGGGATTAAAGAGCTGGCAGGGAGAGACCCTTATGCAAGGGCAGGAAGATCATTCAGAAATACCCATAAAACACCAGACAAATCTTTAAATATTTATTAAAAACAAAGTTTGACTGTTAATTCCCCCTCACACATGACCCGTGAAAGAGATTGTAGAGATGGGGAAATGAAACCACAAAGGCAGTGAGGGATTTGCCTGAGGCCTGGGCCATAAATCAGGCTCTCAACTGGAGAGCAGCTCTTCCTGCTGCCTCCTCACTCCATCTCCTCTCCCCGAAAACCACACAGGGACGAGGCTGTGGCCATGTCCCCACCTGGGAGTGATGCTCAGCGAGGTGGCAGAGCTCAGAGATGAGCCCTGCAGCTACAGGGAGCACCAGGGAGTGCCTGGGATCCCTGATTTCTCCAAACCTTATCCTGCCATGATGAACAACCAGCCTTCTCCAGCTGTGGTGAAACAACTGGGACTTGTTGTCTCCAGCCTGGGAGTGCTTTCCTGCCCTTATCAATGAAAACACACCTGAAATTTACCCAGTATTCTGTGTTGTTAGTGGGGGAAATTATTTGTGTTGGCAGTTTTTTGTTTAAAAAGAGCGCTTAAGTCTCTTTTTGGAGTCTTTCTGATTTTACCCAGCTGTTCTGTGATTTTTCCTTTGGCTGGCTCAATCCCTACGTGTACAACCTGTGGACTAGGATCTGCCAGAGACAAATCCATTTTTCTCCATCCTCTTCTGCAAGATGGCTGAGCCTTACCCCCAGCACCCATGAGCAGCTGGACTCCCCAAACCCAAACCCAAACCCCCTGATCTCCCCAAAGCCCCTGATGTCCCCAGACCCCCTGATGTCCCCAGACCCCCTGATGTCCCCAGACCCCCGGTGCTGTGGCAGTGTCCTGTCCCCGCCGTGTCACCGCACAGACGGAGCCTCCCCGGCCAGCGCCGCTTCCTCCCGTGGGACTCTCCAGATAAGTCACTTGTGTATTAGAAGTTGTTTACCCCGTGCTCAAAGCAGGATGCTTCCCTTATCTGCAGGCAGAGCCAATTCCCCCCGTGCCTCCGTCACTGCTGGCTCTGCCTTATCTCCAGCCAGCCCCTGCCCCAGCGGGCCGGGCTCGCAGTGCCCCTCCAGCCTCTTCAAAGGCTCCAAATTGCTCTGTAATTTGAATCTTTAACAACACGTGGAGAAATCTCCCGGAGCTGGAGCTGGCCTGTGTCATGTCTGCGAGTGGCTTCATAAATACCACGCTGAGGAATTTGGGAATTTGGGTTTTCTCCTGTATGCGTGTCCATGAGGGATGCTTGTGTTCTAAAAAATGCATTTTCTGCTTTCCCCTGGTAAAACTGCTACAGATCTACTGTGCAGCTCCTTTTCCTCACCCTTCCACCCCTGTCCCGTAGCTCTGGCTCTTGTACCCTCACCCAGGGCAGGGCTTAGCCCCCATCCCTAATTCCCAAGCCTGAGGGCTCCAGTGGCTCCTCCTGGGCCACCACCATGGTCAAACCTCCATCCTCATCCTCCTGAGAGGCAGAAGCCACATGCAGAAAGGATAGGGAAAAAAAAGCTCGATGGAATGTATTTATCTGAAAACAATAGTGTGTCTGGATGGAAAAGGCAGCGTTTTACACCAATCATGTGGTTGTTATTAGTGTTTTCCAAAACACCCAGAGGTACCTTGTGTGTGACCTGAGGGCGGCCTGGCCTGTTCTGCTCAAAAAGCAGAAAGTGCATCCCTGCACCTCGCACTGCTCTGGTGTTCCAGCCCTGCACTGAGGCTGCCAGAGGAATTTCCCATTCCCCAAATCTGCAGTCACGGGGCTTGAGCTCAGCCCAAGGTGCTGCAGCAAATATTCATGGCTGTGTTTCTGCTCCCTTTGCAGCCCCGTGCCAAAGCAGGAGAGTGTCCTGGGTGGGCCTGGCAGCCCTGCCTGGCTCTGCTGCCACCGGGGCTTGGGATGCCCTTCCAGTGCCCAGCCAGGTGCTCTGGGATGACCCTGCCTGAGCAGGGATGCTGAGCCGATGTCCCCAGCCCTGTCCCTTCCAGGCTGAGCCGTTCTGTGGCTCTGGGCTCTGCGGGGACCCCGTGGGGACAATGCTGGTGGGCAACAGGGCACTGCCATGGCTCCACTCCATCCTTGAGCCAGGCACAGGGCTGCTGCAAGGAGGGATCGTTTGAAGCTGCTCCAGCCAGCCTGAGGGTTCATTTCCTCGGCTGAGGCAGCCCCAGAAACCCAAGATCCACTGATAGCCATTGAGCGAGGATTTCCATTTTTGGTGCGGGCTCAGACTTAAAATAGACAGTCTTGAGCGAGGAAGAAACTCTGTTGACAGAACATAGGGAACATTCCTCCAGTGTACTTTTGCAAAGGACTATCTCTGTCTTTAATCTCCGCGGCGTTTCCTGCAGGTCTCCCGGGCCCAGCTTCCCTCTCATTGTTCCTGGCGCTTTTGGAAATGACCTCAGGCGGTTTGCAGTGACTGGCGACCCACGGTCAGAATGACTAACCCAGTCTGTCTCCATCCCTTGGACATGTCCCATTGACTAAATAAATGACAGGCACTGACATGTGAATAGAAACAAAAACAGCCTGACAAGTGAAATCTTAACTCTTTGGAGCAAAGAGACGTCTGGACGGGCTCATCCTGCCCAGGGAATGGCTGCGAAAAGCCCTGACTGAGATAAAAACCATGAAAATGCAGCAAGGCTCCCCAGCGCTCGGGACACAGGCAGGCTGGGGAGACAAACGCCTCCAATATTACTTTTAATTGTTCAAAATTGGTTTGTGTAGCTTTTATCTCGGCACATCTTTAATTAAAAGCGCAGCTCGGTGTTTATGCGGCCGTTTGGGTGTCTGGGCTCAGCATGAATAATTCCACTGGACATAGCAGGGGCACTGAGGATGGGGCTGTCTCAGATCCCAGCCCCAAATCAGACTGGGGCTGTCTCAGATCCCAGCCCCAAATCAGACTGGGGCTGTCACAGATCCCAGCCCCAAATCAGACTGGGGCTGTCTCAGATCCCAGCCCCAAATCAGACTGGGGCTGTCTCAGATCCCAGCCCCATACCAGACCCACACTGAGCACCGGGGAGCCTGGAGATGCTTCCTGCCATTCCCATTCCCTCTCATGTACAGAACCACCCTTTGGAGGGGTGATCCTGGCTCCCCAAGCCTGCCCAGACCTGCCTGCTCTGTTTTTAGGGAATATATGGATTTATGCCCCTGTAAAAGCCACCAGTGCTGCTGCTGTCAGGTTTCAGGGACAGAGTTCCTCATTTTGCCCAGCTGCCTCCATCCCCATCCCAGCTAAGCAACACCAGAGTTTGGGAATGTGCCCCACCATCCCAGCATGAGCCATTTTTTATGCTGTCTTTTTTGGTGCTGTTTGTGCACCAAACTTGCTGTCTTTGAAATCTAACAATAGTTTTACCAATAAGAATAGAATTCGTGTTAATAAGCTACATTTGTGGAATTTTTTTTTGTTGGAAAACTAGGCAAGTATTCTCTTTAATATCATCAATTAAACACTGTAATTACAATAATTAATAATGCTGTTTAGCAGTTATTAGCACTGGGTGCCTTGTTAGGATGTCTGTGTTAGCTCAGGTTTAATAATGAGCTTCATATAAATCCAAAAAGAAGAAAATAATGATATGGGGAGTGGTTGCAGCACTGTGGTCTGAGGGCTTCTTGCTTTAATGTAAGCAACAAATAATTCCCTCTGGCTCTCAGCATTTGTGGATAAGGCCATAAAAAAGGAGAAAAAAAAAGAAAAAGAAGAAAGGAGGAAACCTCAGCTAATAAAAATGCCACCGTGGCTTTATGGCTGCACGAGGAGCGTTTGTTGCCTGGCTAATGATGATGGGAACAGCTCCTGTTGGGATGGCCAGTGTCCCTCTGTCCTCCTGCACCTGTTTGGAGAGCCCAGGGACAGGGTGGCACTGGGAGCTGGGTCACTGGCACTGCCATGGGCGCTGCCCTCTCTGGAGGTGGCTTTGGGAGGGGTTGGCAGCACTTGCAGCCAAAAACTTTGTCCTAACCTGGCTTTGGGAATTTATTAATTTATTTCCCTTGTCCTGAGCTGTGCTGACCAGCTGCTGTCCCTGCCACAGGGCTGGTGGAGCTCAGTGAAGAGAGGGAGGGTCCCATGAAAAGTGGGACAAGAGTTTCTGGGGTTTGGTTCCTGCAATCTCAGCTGAGCTCTCCACACTCCTGCTCTCTCATTGCTGGTCTCAGCTCACATCTGATCCCTGTTGAGTGTCAGAAATGCGTGTCCAGCTAGGCAAAACCCCAGTCCTGGCTCCAAGAGGATGGCAAGGGGTGTGCAGAGGGCACCCCAGGGTCCCTGTGCAGCAGGGGAGGTGCTGCTGGCACCGCTGGGGACGGAGCTGCTCTCCTGATCTCTGCCAGAGCCTGGGATGTCAGAGCCAGCTTTGCCTGGGCAGACTGGGGCTCTCAGCAGAACAGAAGGGCCCAGGGTGCCAGCTCAGAGAGGGGTTTTCTCATTCCATGGTGTGGCAATGGAATGGAGAGGATCCCCTGCAGACCTGGCTGGATCCAAGCCCGTGTGCCCTCCCAGCAAAGCCTGCTCCTGTGCTGGGTGTGGGAGCTGGGTGTTTGCTGCACAGACTGAGTCCTGGCGTCTGTTTAGGGGTGATTTGCTCTCAGCAGCACCCAGCGGTGCCAATGACTCCGGGGTGACCTCCTTTCCTCCCCAGTCCTGCTCTCTGTTGGAAAAGCAGCCCTGGAGGCCCTGCAGCCAGCTGCCAGCAGGGACACTCGCAACGCAGTTTCAGCACAAAAGGAGCTGGAGCTGTGGTACTTCAGCAATGAGTGCCTCTGGCTACCTTTGGTCTGGACTCACAACAGGGAAGCCAATATTCTCTTTTTCCCGTGATGATTTTCATGTCCCCATTTGGAGGTTGTGAGAAATCTGGGGAAGCATCAGCCCAGCGTGTGCTGATCCCACAGCCGTGTCCCAGCTTCAGAACCCTGCCTTTTTCAATTTTCCCTTGCTGCCTCTCCAGCCAGTGACTCAGTCCCTATTTCTATTCTCTTCCCACTTCTGTTCCTGCTCCTCCAAAGTTTTGGTCAGTGGCAGCAGCTTCTGCTGATGTCCTGTGGCCGCTGCTCTCGGAGTTATTATTGGAGATGCCTGTGCAATAACAGTGCTGCTCTGTGAGATGCTGCTGCAGCTCTGCAGAAAATATTTACAGAGCTGTGCTAAGCAGCTCTGTGCTGGAGTGACTGGCGTCTGCTCTGAGGCTGCCCAGACGCCACTCACTCCAGCAAAGAGCTGCTGCAACAGAACAAATTGCCCAGGGCAGCAGATCTTGGGCAGGGAGAAAAGCCAGCAGCCCAGTCTGTCTGTCTTTGTGTTTTCTAAGGGAGAAAAATTATCTTTTTACAAGCCTGCCCTAGTTGGCTCTGGCCAGCTCTTCCCAGAAAATGCCATCATAAATAGGAGAGCAAACTACTGCAGAAACGGACAGGTTGCCATTTAGGGCTGACCTTTCTCAGATCTGCTTTGGTGTCCTCCTCAACCTTCTTCTCCTCCAGCCCTGCTGTTTTTTTAGCTCCTGCTGCTAGCAGAGCACCACTGTTCACAACAAACCTCAATTAAGACCCATTTTGGACATAAACATATACATTTATATATACTCCCTTTGCTTTCTGGACCAGCTCCAAATAGAATAATCCTTTTTTTAATCCTATCCCCCTGGGGAACTTCCAGTTTTGTGTTTGCAAATTGTATGGGTAAACATGGAGAGGGGTAGATTTATTTTTTTTAAGGACACTGGGCTTGGCATGTTGCACAGTTTGTTGCTGGATCAGCGTGGTGGCAGCACACAGAGCTGTTTTTCTTACTCAAATAGTCCCTTTCCAGCTCAAAAATGACAATTCACCACAGCCAAGCCAACAAGAACGTCAAGGGCAGTTTCAGAACTGGGTGTTATCTGCCTGGAAAGGGCTCCAGAAAGGCAGACTGTCTCCACAAGCTGCTGAATAAGAGCTGATAGAAGGACAAACTGCTGGTGTTTGTTAGGGGGTGTGATTTCTGGATGTCCTCTGCTTGTAATTCCCTTCCCCTCTGAGCAGAGCAGCTGGTTCATGTGACAGAGCTGGGCTCCCGCAGCCAGGGCAGGACAGGAGGGGTTTGGGGGCTGCTGGTCCTTCCAAGGCTGGGGAGGGAAGGATTGAGGCTGGGGCAGATGGGCCAAACTCCCAAAGAGCCCTGCAGGCAGGGGCTGCACTCAGCATGGGCCTCTCTGGCCCCCTCAGCAGCATTTTCAGAGGTGCTCAAGGTGACTTTTCCTCCCCATCCCCTTCTCCATCTGACAGAACCCCAGAATGGTTTGTGTTGGAAGGGACCTTAAATCTCATCTTGTCTGGGCAGGGACACTTCCCCTATCCCAGGCTGCTCCCAGCCCCATCCAGCCTGGCCTTGGGCACTGCCAGGGATCCAGGGGCAGCCCCAGCTGCTCTGAGCACCTGTGCCAGGGCCTTACACCCTCACAGGGAGGAACTTCCTCCTAATATCCAACCCAACACTTCTCTCCAGCAGTTTTAATCAGTTCCCTGCTGTCCTGTCACTCCAGGCCCTGGTGAAAATGCCCTCTCCCTCTGTCCTGGGGGCTCCCTTCCGTCCTGGCAGGACCTGGCACTGTCCCCTCCTCGTGCTCCCACCCCTGTGGGACCCACTGCAGCCCCCCTTGCTCCCCCAGGTGGGAAGAGCTCCTGGATGAAGCCCAGATGGGCTCAGCAATCGATGCCTTCACCCTCTCCCACCTGTGCCTCCTTTTCTCAGCTCACCAGTGCAAAGGCCAGGGGGGATCCCAGTCAGTGGCAGCAGAGGGCACAGATGGCAGCCCTGTGCTCACAGGGCACCTTCCCCTGGCACTGCCAAAGGGAAGCCTGGGCACACTGAGGAGCCCCTCACCCTTCTCTGCTCTGCTGGGCTGACTCTGCATTTTCTGAAGGCATCCAAGGCTGCCCAGAGAGGATTGCACTTCCCAGAGGGGATTTTCAGCACCTCTGGGAATGACAGGAGATGCTTCTCCTGCTTTGTGTTTCACCCTGTGACTGACCAAGAGCCACGGGGTGCCTCTGGCTCCTTCTGCCATGGGAAAAATGAAATGAATGTTTTATTCAGCAGAAAAGCCCCAATTTTCTGTCTGTGGAGGCTGGCATTGTGCTTGGATGGAGGCACTCCTACTGTGCTACAGCACCGGAGACACCAATGCTTTCCTTGGACTGCAGCAGGGCTTTTCTGGGATGCCTCGAGTTTGTTTTCCTAAAAATGAAAGCAGCAGCACAGGGGATAATCCTGTACTCGTGGCACTGGCCTGACTTGTGGTTCAGTCCTTGTTTGTCATAAGCCAAGCCAGGGAACTGAACCCAACACTCCCTATCTCAGATCAGGGCTCTCATCTCCAGTGCTAAAGTCAGACTCTGTCTCCCTCAGTAACTGCTTAATCAGTTTGTACAATTTGGCCCAGCTCCACCTAGAAGGGATTTAAAGAATCCACATCCCTGCTCCAAGCAAGGGACGTTTCTTGGAATGGGCACCACCATGGATGGATGCCATCACCCACCCCAAGGACCTCTGGGGAGATGATTTTACCTCTGTGGCTTTGATTAGAAATCCAGGCTTGCTCCCAGAAAACCCTTCCAAGCAGCATTTCGTGGAAACTCGTACTTTGCTACCAAAAAGGAAAAAAAATTTCTGGTTTTGCCAAAGTGACATTTTCTGACCCAAGAAAACATTTTGTCAAAAAGCTTCCCAACCACTCTGCTGGGAATGTGCTCTTTGCCATCAGTCCCCAAGGCTGGAGCGCCGGGGTGTTGAAATGTTACTGCAGCCCTGGAAACTGTGAGTCAGCTTGTCCCCACCCACAGCAGATACTCGTGGGAAGGGCCTTGGAAAGCCTGGAAACTCAGCAGCTCCTGCCTGGTGCAGCTCCCATTAACCCATCACATGGATCCCTGCTGAAACGCAGCCTTTGGCCAAGTCCTCATGGATTTTGCCTCTTTTTTCTCCTTCCTGAAGGTGAGGAATTTTGGAGGATATATAGTTTTAGTCCATCCCTAAGAAATTTGGCTGATTTGGCCCCAATGGATGATGGATGGATGGATGGATGGATGGATGGATGGATGATGGATGATGGATGGATGGATGGATGGATGGATGGATGGATGATGGATGGATGGATGGATGGATGGATGGATGAGGGATGGATGGATGATGGATGGATAGATGGATGGATGAGGGATGGATGATGGATGGATGGATGGATGGATGGATGGATGGATGGATGGATGATGGAGGGATGGATGGATGGATGGATGGATGGATGGATGGATGGATGATGGATGGATGGATGGATGATGGATGGATGGATGAGGGATGGATGGATGGATGGATGGATGGATGGATGGATGGATGATGGATGGATGGATGATGGATGGATGGATGATGGATGGATGGATGGATGGATGATGGATGGATGGATGATGGATGGATGGATGGATGGATGGATGGATGGATGGATGGATGATGGATGGATGATGGAGGGATGGATGGATGGATGGATGGATGGATGGATGATGGATGGATGATGGAGGGATGGATGGATGGATGGATGATGGATGGATGGATGGATGGATGGATGATGGATGGATGATGGATGGATGGATGGATGGATGGATGGATGGATGGATGGATGGATGATGGAGGGATGGATGGATGGATGGATGGATGAATGGATGGATGGATGGATGGATGATGGATGGATGGATGGATGGATGGATGGATGGATGGATGGGCTGGGATGTCAGTGCACCCACCTGGGCATTCCCTGGTCTGACAGAGGCTCCAGTGATGTCCCCACACATCAGGACAGGGCTGAGGGTGATGCTCCAGAGCCAGGCTGGGAGAGCTGGGAATGCTCACCTGGAGAGCAGCAGCTCCAGGGAAATCTTACAGCCCCTTCCAGGGCCTGAAGGAGTTCCAGGAGAGCTGCAGAGGGACTGGGGACAAGGGATGGAGGGACAGGACACAGGGAATGGCTCCCAGTGCCAGAGGGCAGGGGTGAATGGGATATTGGGAATTAGGAATTGTTCCCTGGCAGGGTGGGCAGGCCCTGGCACAGAAGCTGCCCCAGGATCCCTGGCAGTGCCCAAGGTCAGGTTGGTCAGGGCTGGGAGCAGCCTGGGATTGCCATGGCAGGGGTGACACTGGATGGGCTTTAATGTCCCTTCCAAACCAAACCATTGCAGGATTTTATACCCCAGGAGAGCTGGGAAAGTGTGGTCACATCCCATGGGAAGGGTTTGCCAAGGCTGCAGCTCCTCCAGGATGGGGGCACCGCCTGAGCTGCTGAGGTGAGATCACCTCTCTGCACAAAGGTTTCAAGATGCCAAGGAGCTCTGGGAGTGTGGAGTCCAGCAGCTGGGAAATTCTCCATGGAGGAAAACTCTTCAAGCATAATTTTTTTTTTATACTTTGGATTTATCAAAATGTCTCATTCTGATTTTAGCTTTTTCCATTTTGAAGAGAGGCCAAGGTCCTATCACAGTGTGTTACCACACAGGGTATAACATTTGCAAGAGCAAAATGAAAAGTCAGTTTGAACTGGAAAATCATGGCAATGTCATGAAAACAAAGGAAATGGGACATTCTGATGTTGTCAAAACCTTTTTTCTCTGGTTCCTTTCAAAATCAGCTTCCAGCAAAACCAGCAGGATTTTATGAGGCATTTTAGTTTTTGGCAGAGCCCCTGGCTCTGGCGCAGCAGGTTTGTGGTGCTTTCTCTGCTCGGGCTCAGACACTCTGAGCTCCCATTCCTGGGGGAAAAGGGGGTGCAACGTGTCCCCCAGCCCTCCCCACCCCTTGGGGGGCCCCATCTGCCCCCCCTTTCCAAGGCATTAAAATAACCTACAAGTTGAGCTCCTACAACATCATTTAAGTGTCAATTCTACATTTTGTGTTTTAACCCTTGCATTCTTCTTTTTGATCAGGAATGTATCGAATACTGAGGGTTTTTTTTAAAGCAGAAATTGCTGATAATAATTTTCCTTACTGAACACCTGGACTGCCACAGTCAGGGTTTGGGCTCTCCTGATGCTTTTGATTGTGTTGGCAGAGGCAGGGCTGGTCCCTGTCCCCCTTTTTCCCCCATCCCAGCTGCAGTTTGGCTTTGGGAAGAGGTTGGTGCCCTCCTGGCCACCCACGGTCCTCTTGGACCCAGGAGGATTTGGCTTTGTGTCATACCTGGGAGATCCATGTCAGATAACTCTGGCAGGCTTTCAAAAGCTTCTCTCCAACTTCCCTGCCAAGACCTATAGGATGTGTTCCAGAGCATCTCCCAGGAATGTTTGTTATTATGACTTTAAAAAAAAGGCAGTGAAAGAGGACATTGCTGTTAATCAGCAGCAATCCTTTAATAAGCACTATTACTATAAATTGTACGTGCATTGTGGGGGCACAATCGAGGGCTCTGTTGTGGCTGCCCACGTTGGGCAGGAGCAGGAACAAGGTGAACAATGTGCTGTTGTTGCTGCAGGGGCTGGGATGGATGGCATTCCGGGTGCACTGGGGCTGCTCCTGCATACCTGGGCCCGTGGAGATGCTGGGCTGCTCCACAGCCCATGAAAGCCCCATTGTTCTTGCTGCCATATTGCACACTCCGTGATTACAGAGCCTTGGATGAGTCCTGCTTGCAATAATAACCTATTCTTGGCTCTAGCACTGCTATATTTAACATTTATATATATTTAAATGCTGGTAATTGCACATTTGGGACATATTGTAATTTGGGTGACAGCTTGGAAGGACAGTGGTGGGAAGAAAAGCATCAGCTGCGTTTAGGGAGGAGAATCCTGGGGTCACACAGGGCAGGGTGATCCGTGGGGATTTCACACAAGGGTTGGGACCTCTCTGGAGCAGCCCCAGGATGGGCAGGGATCCCACCAGGGCTGCAGATCCATCCCTGGAAGTGTCCAAGGCCAGGTTGGAGCAGCCTGGAACAGTGGAAGGTGTCCCTGCCATGGTAAGCGGTGAAGCCAAATGGGCTTTAAGGTCCCTTCCAACCCAAACCACGATTCCATGAGATCCAGGCAATCCCAGTTTCTACTTCCATGTCTGAAGCTGAATTATTCTTTTTTTACCCCTTTTGTGCCTTTTCACTGTGAAAAAAAAGGCATTTCCCTCCCACAGTGGGGTGTTGGGTGACTTCAGCCCAAGCCATGGTTCAGGTGTGAAACGTGCCTGCAGTCAGTGGCAGCAAGTCCCCCACAGGTTTTGTAGGATTCTTTATATCCTTAACCAGGCAAGCTGCACATTTCCTAAACCCCACCCCAAAATGGCAGGGGGAAAGGAGCTTTGCCCCCGGTCCTACAGGTCAGAATGGGCAGAAGTAACTCCAAAATAAAAATACCTATTTAAATTCTGTGTTTATGTTGGGGCGAACATTGGTGGCACACACCTATGGATTTTAAATGGAGTATTTGATGCTGCACTGATTAGGTTTGCTGTAAAAAAAAAAAAAAAAAATTGCAGTCTTCATCCAGTAGAAAAAAATTATGTTCTTGGGTGGATTAGGGCAGATTTGGGGAAATGTGGACAGAAATTTGGGCAGAAGCCTTCAGGTATGGAAAAAGCCACCCAAAAGATTCCAAGAGAAAAACTGCTAACATTCAGGTTGCCTAGGTTCTGTTGGTAGAAACAATTTGATTTCTTTGGTTTTGGGTGTTTTTCCCTTAACTGATCAACTGCTGGGGGATTAATTGCCCAGATTAATTTTTGCTCATTAGCGAAGCCTTCAGGCTGGCCCCAAGCCTTTCCTGCAGCAGGTTCCCACCGATCCATGCAGGTGGGGGAACTTCCCCGCATCCCTGGCATGGAGCGAGGATGGGCAAAGCCGTCCTGCTCCGAACCGGGGCTCGCCTCCCTGGGCGTGCGGGAATGGCTGTTTTACAGGGATTTATTTATTTATTCTGTATTCGGGGAAGGGTTACTGGGATGGCTCCCATCCCCGGGGCGCCGCTCCCCACGGGCACTGTGCCGCCGTGGGGCGGGACACGCGGCCGCGGCTCGCCCCGCTCCCGCAGGCGGTGCTGGTGGCCCGGGCCGGTCCGTGTGCCCCCGTTCGCTCCCCGTTCGCTCCCCGTTCGCTCCCGGTTCGCTGCCAGCCCGCGGTGCCGCCGCGGTCCCGGGGCCGCCGTTCATTCACGGCCGCGCCGGGCTGGGAGCGGGGCGGGGCCCGCGCCGCAAGCCGGCCAATGGGAGGCGGCGGCGGCGCGCGTCACGCGGCCGCGGGCCAATGGGAGCGCGCCGGGCCTGAACTTTTGCCACGGCGGACAAGTTGATACATCGCGGGGGTGTGTCCGGCGCGCGGCCCGCGGGGGGGCCGTTAACCCCCTCGCTGCCGTGACCCACTTTCACCGCGCCGCGCTGGCCCCCGCCCCCCCGCCCCGCGCCGCCGCTCCCCGCGGGGCGACCCCCCCTCACCCCGGCCCGCGGCAGCGCGGGGCCGCGCGGGGCCGGCGGCGGGCGGGCGCGGGGCGGCGCGGGGCGCGGGGCGCTTTAAGCGGTCGGAAACCCGAGCCGGTGTTTGCGCAAGGGCCGGTGCCGCGCGGAGCCGCCGGAGTGTCTAGACTGGCACATGATGGGCGGCAGCCAATGGCGGCGCCGCTCGCGAGGGGCCCCGCGCGCGCGCCCCGGCCACACAAAAGCCGGCGAGGGGCGGGCGGGCGCGAGCGGGCGGCGGCGGCGGCCCCGGGAGCCGCGCACGGAGCGCGGGGACCCGCCGGACCGGGGCCGCGCCCTGCGATGCGGACAAGGGACGCGCTGACAACCGGCCTGCGCTGCGGGCTCTGCTGCTTCTTCGCCTTTCTGATTTAATTTTTTTCCCCTTCTTTTTTTTTTTAATAATTATTTTTTTTCTTTTTTTCTGTTTTTTTTTTTTTTTTTTTTTTTTTTTTTACTATTTTTGGCTGAAGGGATCCGACGCCTCCGAGCGGCCCCCGGCGCCGGTTCCCCGCCGGGCGGCACCCCCGCGCCGAGCGCGCTTCCCCGCTCCTCCCCACCTTGTATGGTGGAGAGGCCGCGGGGCGCAGCCGAGCGCTGCCCCGGGCTCCCCCCGGCCCTCGCCCCCGCCGCTCCCCGCCCGGCCCCGCGTTGGCAGCCGATGTAGGGCACGGCGCGGCGCGCCCGAGCCCCAGCGCCGCCACGGGAGCGGCCCCCGCGGCGCCGTCTATGCCCGCGCCGCCCCGCCGCCCCCCCCATGGTGCGGCCCCGCCGCGGGCCGTCGGAGATCCGCTGGGCAGCAGCGCCGCGGGGAGTCCGGGCTGCTCCGGGGCTGCGATGAGATAGAGCCGGCGGCGGAGCGAGGAGCCCCGCGGAGGAGGGCGGGGGGCGGCGGAGAGCGACGCGACCCCCGGCCGCCCGCGGGTCGTATGTTCAGGTCCAAACGCTCAGGGCTGGTGCGGCGACTTTGGAGGAGCCGCGTCATTCCGGACAGGGACGGCGGAGATGGGAGCGCCAGGAGCGGCCACGACCTCGGAGCCACCGGCAGCTGCAAGATCGCGGAGAAAAGCCCCTCGGTGGAGCTCCGCGCGGTAGCGCGCAGCCTGCTGCTGCGGGAGCCGGAGGAGCGGCGCGGGGCGGCGGGCGAGGCGGCGGCGGCGCCGCGCGGGGACCCCATGGCGGAGCGGCGCGGGGCCCGGCTCCGCGCCCCCGGCTCCGCGCCGGAGAGCGACGGCCGGACCGTGACCTGCTGCCTCTTCTCGGAGCGGGAGCCGGGCGGCCCCCAACCTCCCCCCGCCGCCGCCCCCGGCCCCGACGGCGCGGCCGACGGCGGCTCCCCGGAGCGGCGGGGCCGGGAGGCGCGGGCGCGGCTGCTGCTGCTGGAGCAGGAGCTGAAGGCCGTCACCTACTCGCTGCTGAAGCGGCTGAAGGAGCGCTCGCTGGACAGCCTGCTGGAGGCGGTGGAGTCCCGCGGGGGGATGCCCGGCGGCTGCGTCCTGGTGGCCCGCACCGAGGTGCGCCTGGGGGGCCTGGCGGCGCCCCCGCACCTCCTCCTGGGCAAATTGTTCCGCTGGCCCGACCTGCAGCACCCCGCCGAGCTGAAGCCCCTCTGCGAGTGCCAGAGCTTCGGCGTCGCCGACGGACCCACGGTCTGCTGCAACCCCTACCACTTCAGCCGCCTCTGTGGGCCAGGTGAGCAGCGGCGAGTTGGGTCGTCCTTCCCCCCCGGTACAAACACGCACGGATTTGGGGGTTCGGGGTTTCTGACCTCTCACGGGGTTTATCGGAACCCTGGTGGGCAGCGCTGCCCCGGCCCCGCGGTCTTGCGGGGATGCCCGGGGGGACGCGCCCGCTCCGGGCTCCCCGCCGGGCACCCCCCCTCTCTAGAACCAGCGCTTCCAGTTGTGCGTAAAAAGCCCTTTCCCTTTATTGGTTTCTTCCCCTTTCCGCGGAGTTTCCCCGCTCTCCGGGAGCCGGACGGGCGATAATCGGCGGCTCCATCCCGCTGGCGCCAGCCTGGCTCGCTCCTATCGGAGCCGGGCGGTCACCGCCGCCGGCTTAAAGCCGCAGGCGCTTCGGGGGGGCCGCGGGGATGTCCCCGCCGCGGGGATCTCCGCACCCGCGGGGACTGCGGGGGTCCTGCAAGTCTCAAGTCTCCAGCGTTTCTCTTTTTTTTCTTTTTTGTTTTTTTACCGTGGGCAGAGATAAGCGTTTTCCAGGCGTGGGTTTGGGCTCGTTGAGGGTTTTTTGTTTTTTTCAGCAACGCTCGATTGTGTGTCCATGTCAGCAGGGAATGGTTAGATGGAGCAGAGACATGTTGGAGTTTGAGGTGCAGAAATGGAAATAATATTTAATAGGCTGTACAAAAACTGTAATGAGACTGGACAGCTGGATTCCCATTGCCAGAGGGCAGGGTTAGATGGGATATTGGGAAGGAATTGTTCCCTGGCAGGGTGGGCAGGCCCTGGCACAGGGTGCCCAGAGAAGCTGGGGCTGCCCCTGGATCCCTGGAAGTGTCCCAGGCCAGGTTGGATGGGGCTTGGAGCAGCCTGGGACAGCGGAAGATGTCCCTCCCATGGCAGGGGTGGAACGAGATGATTTTTTATGTCCTTTCCAACCCAAACCATCCTATGATTCTGTGCTGACTGTCCCTTTTTTTGGCAAGAACTTTGATTTTATTATTTCTGTTGCAATCTGGGCTCCTGCCTCGCTTTGCATCACTTCTTTCAAAGAAACTTCTCTTCTGGGCGTGCTTCTCCCGAAGGTCGCTAGAGGCTGGAGGCAGCTCTTTTGCTCCCGCTGGAGCTGAGCTGCGTTTTTAGGAACGGGGCATTTCTCGTAGAAACGGGAGAAGTTTCCCAGTGTCTGTCCTGCAGCCGGGGTGGTTTTCCCAGCGGTGAGCGGCTGCCAGCCCTGTGCTGGGAGTAGTAGAAAGCAGAGCTGTTATCGAGTGGCTCCTTATCACCTTGATAACGGGCGGCTGTGCCAGGACCCCACCCGCGCCGGCTGGGCGCTGGTAACAGGAGCCAGGAGAAGGCCTTGATGCCCTTTTTCCACAAGTGGCTCCCTGCAGGGATCATCCTGCTGCTGTTTCCCACCCATTGGGGTGTGAAAGTCCTGGGGGGCTTCCAACGAGTCCCTGGTGACAGCAGGATGGAGTGGCACCAGCACAGCCAGGTCTGCCTGGTACCTCCACATAGGGACACCAGCACCTTTATTTTTCTGTATTTTGGGATTTATAAGCACCCTGCGAGAAGAGCACCCTGCTCCCTTGGGGGGAATGGGGAAGCTTTTGTGAGAAGCAGTGGATGACCTGCCCAGAGCCGTCTCCCGGGGGATGCTGAGGTGCTTTTTGGGGAGCCCAGCAGGGTGAGCTGCGGGTGCTGCTGTCAGCTCCGGGTGGGGGCTGAGGGCACTGCCGTGTTCCCCTGCTCTGGGGTGGGTTTGGTGCCACTCAGGGACTTCACAGAGCGATTTCTCACCGGAGCCGGTGCCTGCTCAATGCTGGTACAGCCCAGCTGGCTGCACGCTCAGTTTTGGCAAGTTACAGTTCAAGAAACATCACTGCCATACTATGGAAGGGGGAAAGAAACCCCTGTGATCAGGGCCTGGACCCTTCCAAGAACAGCGAGAATGGTTGAATAACCGACCTGGTCTAGCAAAGCACCTCTGAGGATTTGCTGGGCTTGGAGCACATGGCTGCTCAGTGCTGCTGCCTAAAGCCGAGCTCAGGAGCTTTGTGGGATGGATTCAGGGTGAGGGTATCATGGTGGCCTCTGCTCCTGAGCCACTCTAGTGCCAAGGCCTTTTGGGATGGACTGAGGTTATGGGGTGGCTTGGTGGCCAACCAGCCCAGCTCTGGTGCCAGCCCTGTGTGCCAGGAGGAGCCTCCTCACCACCTAATCCTTCTTTTCAGTGCTTGGGAAGTGTTTGGCGAGCTCTTGTCGAGCCCTGTGTGTTGGCGTCACCCATGGAAGGTTGTCTCCCAGTGCAGATGATGGAATTGGGGTTCTTGGAGAGCAATTTGATGTTTTGTGTGACTCGATCTGTGGGTGTCCAGGCACAGATATGGGGCACAGGGGTGCAGCACTTTCAGTAGCAAAGCCCACTTTGAAAGTTCGAGGTGGGACTCCCATTGTTCAAAAATTAGGGAACCCATGGTCTCCAGTTGCTTCCAAGTGTTTTGTTTTCCACTGGGTGTTTATAACCTTGGAAGAGTTCCTACCCCCCCAAAAGAGAAAGCGAGAGGGTTTGTTGATAAACTGAGCACAGCACTAACCTGAAGTTTTGTTTTTCCAGAGTCTCCACCACCTCCCTACTCTCGGCTGTCTCCTAATGATGAGCAAAAGCCACTGGGTACGTGTTTTGTGTCTTTTGATCTTGGGGAACTCTTTCATGGCGCAGCCCCGGTGCTGGTTCTGAGACAGCCCTGCCTGGCACGCCAGGCAAAAGCCAACAAGTCAGGGTTTTATGGCTGCTCATTATTTCTGAGCAAGCATCAGCTGACAAGTTTTAAGAAGTAAATGGATGCCAGTTTATCCTACCAAATTACCGTGCAGACACATGCATATTTTCCAAAATAATATGAAGCTCTATTTTTAATGAAGGCGTAATGAAAGGTTACCAGACGTCATGTTTTGTCTGCGTGTGTAATCTGCGGGAGTGGGAGCTCCTGGTGCCATTTCCATAAAGGCCTGGCTGTGCTGCTCCATGCAGGAACCAGCTATTACCCTTCCTCTGCTCCTTACAAAGAGATGGAAACCCTTTGAAACTCAGCACTGTGTCATTTCTGAGCGGGGTGTCACTTCTCCTGGGGAATTATGGAAGGTTTTCCAGGCAGAGTTGGTGAGAGCAGCTTTGGGGTGGCCAGGCTGGGTGTGGAGTGCTGGGCTGGCAGCCCTGGATCCTGGTCCTGTGTGCTGCACGCTGGCCTGGAGATGTTTTGAGCTGCCATTGCTGCATCCTCACCATCCTTTCTCAGCCCTGCTTCTTGTGGAATTAAATGGAAAGCAAAACCTGGGAGCACGGGAGGGAAGGGAGGAATCCCACATCCCTCTTGGATTTCTTGCTGGGATCAGTGCAGCTTTTGGTCAGTGATTTCCCGGGGTTAATGCCCAGGGGAGCTGCTTTTGCTGCCATGGGGCAGGGACAGGGAGGAGACAGACAGGGTTTGGCAGGGTAGGAGGGGACAGCCCCGGGGGAAGGCACTGCTGCCCCTGCCCTGCCAGCCTGGGAGCAGCTCAGCCGCGTGTGCACCCCGTGCCCGGCGCCTCCATCGCCACAGGGCTGTGACCAGAGCAGCCTGCAAGGCCAACTTGGCTGCTGGTGGCTTTTTTTCCTTTTTTTTTTGTTAGGTGTGGAGGCAAAAAAAAAAGGAGTTGTCCCTCCCTGCGCTCCCCATTCCAAGTTAATTCCTTTTAGAAACTGCTTGTGCTGCTGGGAGAGATGATAGTGAGCGACACGTGACTTTATTAAAACAACAGCCAGGGGTTGAAATTTGCTTCACTGGCTTGTTTGATTGGAAAAATAATAGTTAATCTGTGAGCAAACAGTTGAGCACTTAATTAGAGGGGTGTAAGCAAGAGAGAATAACAAAGACTCTTAACTTGTTAAAACAAAGTTTCCTTCGCTTCAGCAAAGAGGAAGGAAGGAAGCAAGAATAAACAGCTTCAAGAATTTTAATGGTGATAATTAAGTATAGTAACTCTGACTTGTTTAGAGGCTTAATGTAACTTTATCCAGTAAGCACCAAGTTCCTACTTGTTTGATCAACTTAACTGGAGTTATTTTTGTGGTCGAGGCAATTCAAACTTTGCATTTGCGTGGTGGAGCTCCAAAGTTAATGGCTGCTCTCTGGCTCTGTGCAGAGTTTCTCTGCTGGGGAGGTGCTGGGAAGCCCAGCAGCCACGGGTGCTCACGTAGCACTGGCAAACGCAGCAGGACTAAAAGTGCTTTTTTTTCTTTTGTTTTCTCCCCCAGATCTATCAGATTCCACGTTGTCTTACACTGAAACAGAGGCTACAAACTCTCCCAACGTCACGCCCGGAGATTTCTCAGGTTGGTTGGCAGCTCTTGGTGCTTTCCCCCCTCCATGGGGGCTGGTGGTGAGGCAGGAGGGGATGGGGGTCCTGGTCCTGCTCTTGGTTTGTGCTCTGGGTGTGCAGAGAAGGACAAGGAGCAGTTGTTTGAGTTGGTTTTTCAAAGACATCCATGCTGTGCATGTTGTGTGATAAGATGCTGTTTGTGGGGTGAGCAGGGACGTTTGGAGGTGGCCACAGGGCCACTTGTGTCCTGTGTGGAGGCCACCAGGATGGGTCCCAGGCTGTGGGGCTGGGCCGTGTGCCCTCCCCATTTCCATGGCAGGGCTGTGGGGCTGGGCCGTGTGCCCTCCCCATTTCCATGGCAGGCACTGAGGCTGGGCCGTGGGCCCTCCCCATTTCCATGGCAGGGCTGTGGGGCTGGGCCGTGGGCCCTCCCCATTTCCATGGCAGGGCTGTGGGGCTGGGCCGTGGGCCCTCCCCATTTCCATGGCAGGGCCGTGGGCCCTCCCCATTTCCATGGCAGGGCTGTGGGGCTGGGCCGTGGGCCCTCCCCATTTCCATGGCAGGGCCGTGGGCCCTCCCCATTTCCGTGGCAGGCACTGGGGCCCTGCAGCGCTGCTGCTGTGGGGAGGTTCTGGTTCCTGCCGGGACCGTCGGGCTGGTGTTACCTGTTGGGCCCTGGCCCCGGGCTGCACTCCCTGCTTTCATGAGCAGGCTCCCAGCTACGGAGCCATTGAAGATCCCGAACAAAGCTTGGCTTAATTAGGTCCTGGTTTTTGCTCTGCCCCACCCTGCAACCTTTCATTCACTTAATGGGGCTCTGCAAGGCCTGGGGTGGTTTTCCCTGACAGCAGGGAGAGCTGGGGCTGGCCTTGGCTCAGCACATCCCACATCTCTGTCCTTGCTGGGGGCTCCTGTGTGACAGGAGGGGCCTGCCTGTAGGACCAGGCTTAATTCCTTTGCCTGGTTCAAGGTCTGAGAGCTGAGATGAAGGCAGACTAAGATGGATTTTGGTGGAGCTCCTTGTACCTCTTCAGCAGCTGGGGTGGGGCTGGGGCACCTCGGGGGCTCCTGGCTGGATTGCTGAGCACATGGATGGGATGTGCTGTTCCTTGGGGATGCTGTGGGTCAGGGAAGGGGCTGCAGGGGAACTTTGGGTACTGGTCCCTTGGCTGTGGCATTTCTCTTCATTTTCTTCCCTTGCAAGAGTTCATGGTCAGTCTGGTGAGAAGTTTGGTGAGGCTTGGGCATTCCTGGGGATGTTTAGGCTGATCCCAGCTCCAAAGGGAGTTCAGATAGCACAGGGTCTGTATCATGGCACAGTGGCTCATTTCCCTCTGGGGATTTTCCCTTCCCCTTGTCCTTTCAGGTGTCCCTGTGCTTGGGCCCACATTGCTGTGCTGCCAAGTGTCCAGAGCAGGGGAACAATTGATAGCAGGACTGGGATCATTGAGCCTCGTGCTCTAATAAATGTGTGTTTGCATTTCCTAACAAACATTCCTAGGGCTGCATGCACATCCCTAAAGCCCCCTGTGCCCGTGGCTTTTGTTGTAACTTGATAATTGGCATTATTTACAGCAGCCAAGTTGGAAAAGTGAGGTTCCTGAAGATGTAATGGTTTAGCTTCGCTCATGGCTCAGCCTTTATGGGACATCTGGTGGGTTTGCTGGAGAGAAGAGAGATTTTAACTTTTCCTTGAACAATATAATGATAACATGTGACCGAGATTGTGCTGAAACCAGATCCCTCCTCTCCCCCTGTGCTGTTTCCAATGGTGTAACTTTTAATAAGAGTCTGGGGCTGGGTGATTTATTTTTCCCCAGTGCTCAGGATTGCTGAAAGAGGATAAGAGCCCTGCTGAAGTTAACCCATACATGTCATCATGGGCAAGTACAAGGGAAAAACCCACTTAGGCTCCAGTCTACCTGCCTCGTTTCAGTTTGTTTATTCTCCATTTCAACTCATTTAATAGCTCTGCTTGAAGTGTATGTCTGTGGGAGGGATACACCAAGCACGTGGTCCTCCCTGCCTCCTCTTGTGTACTCAGTGTGCATTTAGCTTGTCTTCCAAAATAAGTACATTTTGGATCTAGCATCAAGCCACTGCTGTTTATTGGTCCAGCTTTGATAATCAAAAAGGCTTTTCCTACTAAAGCCACAAAATTCAATTTTGTGTAACAAAGAGAACCATTCTTCTCCTGTTTCTCCTTTACTTGATGAACTTCCAAACAGGAGGTTTTAGAGCAAAGGCAAAAGATGATCTCTGTCATGTGTGTTAATTTAAAAAAATAACAAACCCTTTTTTTTGAAGTAGGGCCTTCCATGGCTAAAATATTACCCTTAAAAGAGGGAAACAGTGAAGTGTCAGGCTCAGTGTGAAGTTCAGAGGAGCAGTCAGTGCCACAGGTGGGTGGCTGGATGTGACCTGGGCCCATGGATGATTCCCCAGAGCCCTCTTCATCTCCTGTTCAAACATTTGGGTCTTGGAGCAGAGTTGTTCGTGCAAGGGTCAGTGTCCAGCCACAGCTTCTGCCTTGGAATGGGGGTGCTGCTGTTTCCCCAGGAGGTGCAGTGGCCTGGGAAGGTCTGGGTTGGTGGCCAAAGGCGCTTGGGGGTGTCTGAGCCTGCAGTTTGCTCCTCCTGGGCTCAGGCAGTGCCACACTCAGCACAGAGAGAGCTCCATCCTTTCCTCCTGAGGTTCATTCCTGCCTGGGCAGCAGGGCTGAGCAGAACCTGCTGTTTGGGGTCGTGTTTGAAGCCCAGGTGGTTCCCTGGCCTGGGCTGAGCCTGTGTCCCCTGGGAGCAGCAGAGCCTTGGCCAGCCCTGGCGTCCCAGCAGGGCTGGGGAAATACCAGGGAAAGGGCAAAGCCCAGCGAGGCAGGAACAAAGCTCAGCCTCGTGACTCATAATCGGTGGAACATTTGTAGTAATTTTTTTTCCCTTCCCCTCAGACTTGGCTCCTCCAGCACTTGCCAAGAAGCTGCTGCACCCGTTGGACTTGCCAGGCATGGGGAGGGCTGAGCCTCTGCAGGGATGGGATGGGATGGGATGGAGCACTGCTATGGGCTCTGGGATTCCTGCTTTCCTCTGAGTCCCACAGGGCTCTCCCTCACTGGTCCTGGGAAGGATTTTTTTCTTAAAACCCATGGAATTGCCCCATTCCGGTTGGAAAAGCCCCACTGTGAACATTGGGCAAAGTTCTTGTTAGTGCTGACTTCAAATAGGGGAGGGCAGGTGGGAGAGCTAAAGGTGGCCTTGCATCTGTAGGTCTCTGTGCTGGCTTGACCATCCCCGGGGAAGATGCTGATTTATTTTTTCCAAAAATAGTTGTTTTGGGTGTTTTTAAACTTTGAAATAGCTTCCCATGTGCTAAAACTCTCCAAGAGTTTCAGCTCTGATGAATCCGAGCTGAAAATGTGCATCCTAAAGAAGAAATGTTGCGTTGGTGGTTTGTTGGAGGAGAGATGAATTCTGTCTGTGCTCCAAAGCAGCAGGAAGGTGTTTTCCACCCTGAAGTGGAAGCACAGGCATGAGTTTATTCCACCAGCTCTGCTGATGTCCAGAAGGTGCTGAGCTTCATGTGGAGATGAGCTGTGCTTGGTGACTGATGGTGGCGGAGGAAAGCTGAGAATTAATAGAGAGAAAAAAACAGAGACTGAATGGGCAGGAGCTTATTTAAATTATTTCTGATTTGATTGTTTTTTTTTCTTTTTAAGATGGGGCAGTTTTTGCAGGGCAGTGGTGGGGCTGGGGACATTGGATTATTGGATTAGGGGAGCAGGGTCCCTGTATCCCCAAAGGGAGAAGAAGGCAGGAGCATCCATCCCAGCGGGTGACTCAGCCCTGCTGAGGTGATGCCACAGCTCCAGGCAAGAGCCAGAGGGTTTTTTCTGCTTCCAGCAATATTTAGGATGAACTTAAGGAAGCATATTTTAAAACCCACTGAATGGAGAAAGTGAACGTCTCCCTTCCTCTCCCCCCCAGAAATAACAGGCTGCAGGATTTATGCTAACAAGGAAATTTATGAAGATCCTGTGTGTTAGGAGTAGGAAAAAAAAAAAAAAAGGAGCCCATTAAATGTGTCAGGCGGATGTGTGTGGCAACTGGGCAAACATTGCCCTTTCCGGGCTGGGGGAGAGGTTCTGGAATTACCTGTTCATAGAAAAAGGGTATTTCTGTTAGTGATGGGACAGCACTTTCTTCTGGGGGAAAATGTTGGGTTTTGAGGACAGACTCAGTGACAGCTCTGGGCTGGGGGCTGGGACTGGCCAGCACCACCCTGGAGCCTTTTCATCCCTTCTCCCCTCCCTTCCTGCAGGAACAAATCCTTTTAGAAAGACACAACCTATCTGTGCATCCAGTTTAATCACAGACAGATGTTTGTTTGGGCCAGTTTGGGTTTTGGTTTCTTTTTTTCTTTCACATTTAACTGTAGCTTTGCTGGCTTGCCTTCCCCTGTGCAGTCTAGAACAATCAGGGTTTGGCTGCAGCCTCTCCTGGTCGGAGGAACGAGCCCCTTGCCAAGAGCTACTTCTTTGATGCGAAAAAATACATCCTGGAGGTGCTTTGTCAGATGTTTTTATATTAAACAGCTTTCCTCCATAGTTTCACTTTGCCAACGGGAAATAAAGTGCATCTATTTTCCAGAGTGCTTCAGAGAGGAGTTCTCTGCTCGCTGTGGAGGCTTTTCCCACTTGGCTGGGGATGGCCGTGGGTGCTGGAGCCCCATGGGAGAGCCCCAGAGCCCAGCCTGCCCTCCCTGGGGCTTTGCTCAGGGGCTGGCACCAGAGGCAGCTTCTCCAGCTGTGGGTGAATCGTGGATTGTCCCTGAAGGGGAGGTGGGGAAGCTCTGGGAGCAGCTCCCTGGGCTCTCAGGGCTGTCCCTTTCACAGGGGTGCAGGTGTGCTCCTTTAGTTTATATGTGTGTCTGGGGTGGTGATAAACCCCTGGAGCCAGAGGATTTATGGAGGGCAGGGGGTTTTCCACATCCATTTGTGCTTACCATGGTGGGGGGCTCAGGTGGCAGCTCCTGGAGCTCTGCCATTCTTTTGGAGCAGAAGGTGAAGGGATCATTGACTCTGGGGCCAGCTGGGCTCCTCTTTGTGTCCAAATCCTGTTGAGAGCAGAGAGTATTCCACCTGGGAAAATCATGCACAGATGAAGTTGTTCAGGGCATTGAGCAAGCAGCAATTTAAGAAAAATTTTTTAAGAGTTCGATGACTTGCCAGTGGAATAGAATCACCCTAGATCAAGGCTGGAGGGAGATATTATCTGCATGTGGTTGTTTTTCTATTAAAACCCTGTGGGATAACTCAGGTTGGGCCACCAAACCAAGAGCTGGAGCACTGAGCTGTCCCTGAGCTGCTGGGTGCCCGTGCTTTGGTGGCCCTGCACCTTTGTGGTGCCACCTGTACCCTGTGCATCGTGTGGAGAGGTGCCCATGGCTCCATCCATGCAGAGCAGGGAGCTCTGGCAGTGCCTGTGCAGCTCCAGAGCTGTTCCTGAAGCCAGTGAAGCTGTTTGTGTAAGATACCCCGTGGGTAACGGGCTTGGGGTGCAGGGCTCAGCCAGGCAGTGATGTGGCTTGGGGAAATTCATTTCATACAGGCTGCAGGTGGGAAGGGGCGGTTTGTGCTGAAGGTCTCCTGAGGAGGGACATTGATGTTCCTCTGAGGTTTTGCTCCTGTGCACAAGGAGCAGCAGCTGACAGGAGGGCAGGAGGTGGGCAATGTCCCTTTGTTGCTAAACCCACCCAACAGCCTCCCTTTAGACATGAGGACAGTCAGAGCTGTCCCTAAAAAATCTGGGCAGCTGGAGCTGGGCCTTGTTCAGAAGAAGCAAGGGGAGAAGCCAAGTTGGCTGCCAGAGCCTGGCATCATCTGCCTGGAGAGGCACAGGCTGCACAGGGGTGGGAGGAGGTTGGTCTCACCAATATTGGTGAAACCCCGTGCCTGATGCAGAGATGAAAGCTGCCCTGCAGATGATGCCTCTGTATTTGTGTGTACACACAGCTCCAGAGCCCCAGAGGGGAATTTTCCATCAGGGATCCAGGCAGGATGATGCCCTGAAGGGAAAGTTCCATGGGCAGAATTTGGGTTCCCTTGAAGGCAGGACTCTGAAGTTCTCAGTATATTCCAGAAGAGGAGGAGAAAGTTGCTTTTTCCCCCTCTGTCACCTAGAACTGGGATGGGTTTTCACAGCTAGCCTGGGTGTTTTCAACCTAGAAGTTCTTGGAGAAAGCACAAGACGCAGATAAAATATGTTTTTGTCTGTGCTTCATTGAGTAGTTATGATGTTTGGCCTTGAATCGCAGAATAATCACATCCCTCACTTCTCCAAGCAGCTAGGCATCACTCTTTATAAAAAGAAACATCAGGAAGTAAGCAAGTTACTTAAAAGTAAATTAGTTTAATCTTTGTAGCCTAAATGTTACATTCTTGCACCCTATTAGGGGCTGGATACGACTTTCTAGGTAGTAAAAGTTCCTTTGATGTAGCTCTGGTTGTGTCCTTTAAGCAGCATGGATCCGTGGATCCAGCTTTGTTTGAACTTTCCTTTTTCCCTGGGCCTGTGTTTTGCTTTTTAAAGGGATTTGCTGAATACTGGACACAGTGTATTTATGACCTTTGAAAACGGGGAATGTTTTGAAGGAGGAATTTTGGCTTCTTATAGGGGACCTGTAGAGAGAGGCTTGTGTTCACAGTCCCAGTAATAGATTTTTTTGTGGCACTTTGATGAGTGAGAGGTGTTTATAGGCTTGATTCATAACTGAGTTACCAAGGTTTTCCACGGAAATAACTTATTAAATGTGTGGCGCTCACCGGAGCCATTGAAGTCTGGAGATTTGCTCTTCATCAAAGGCACCTCCTTCCCCAGCTCCAAGGTCTAACTCAGCATTTTACCTCTGCAGGATGCTCAGACCCAGAAGGGCTGTGTGTTGTGGGAGCTCGAGCTGGCTTTTAGTAAGAAATTTTAAAAAAAGGCAAACTGGAAGAAGGAGGAAAAAAAAACCTCAGGAAAAACATCCCCCCTGTCGCTGGGAGCTGCTGATGGTTAAACCTGCTTTTCTGGAACACTGCTTGTTTGTGTGGATTTTCTCTGCTCCACAGCTGAAAAGTCCATCCCTTCAGTGCTGCTGAGGGCTTTGAAGTGTCCCCAGCCCCTGAAGCCCAGGTTCAGTTTGCTGGCAAAGGAGACTCAGCTCTTTGTGCTTCCCCAGAGCCTGGGGCTGTCATTCCCAGCCCTGCCCTGGGCTCCTGCTGCTGCAGGGGGGACATTGCCTCACTGAGGTCCCTCCTGGCTCCTGGGGTTGGGGTTTGTCCCAGCTCTTGCTCTGCCCCTGCTCTGTGCCTTTCACTTGGCTGATTCATCAAATCCTGGTTTGGGCTGGGAGGGAGCTTAGAGCTCATCCTGCTGCCCCCTGCCATGGCAGGGACCCCTCCCACATCCAGGGGGCTCCAAACCCATCCAGCCTGGCCTGGGACACTGTGCCAACCTTGTCAAAACTCCTTCTGCAGGTTTCCTGTAGCCCAGGAAATGGGAGTTTAGCTGGGAAAGAGCATCAGCCGAGGGCAGGGCTGGGAGAATGGAGAGGGGAGGATGTGCAGCACTGGGGTCTGGGCTGGGGATGCTCAGCACTGTTGGATTCCTGTTTGGGTGTGCTTTTTGTGAAAGAACAAAACCATTTCACATGGAAATGCCTGTCTTGGCTGACCTCTGGCAGGGCTGCTGATGCTGACTGGAAATGGCCTTTGCAGCTCCTGGGGCTGGAGCAGGGATCAAACAGCTCTGGCATGGAAGTGCTGGGCTGTGCTGCTGTCCCAGAGAAGCTGCTCCTTCAGGGAGAAGCTGGTTCCTCATCCCAGGCTTTGGATGTGGGAAAATACGTGGGAAAACCCACCAGCATCAGAGGACATAAACAGAATTAAACCCAAAGCTCCTCTCCTGCCCCAGCACCTCCTTGATCAGCCCCACACCCCAGGTTTCCCCCTCTTTTTTTACTGTATTTTCCTAGTTTTATTCTTTAAATGGCAAAGAGTTGCCTCTGATTCCCAGGCCTGCAAACCCTCCCAAAATATAGCCTGGCTCCCCACAGGGATGCAGCCCTGCCGGGAGCAGGCTCAGCCTGGGATGCTGCTCCCTGCCCTCAGCATTTTGCCTTTCAGGTTATACAATCCCATGTCTGGAACCTGCCAAAAAGTCAAATCCCAGCAGTGCAGGGGAGAGGGATGTGTGGGGAGTTTGTTTTGCCCTTGACAGCAGTTCTGTGTTCTGGGGGATGCAGGGGGTCTCTGCTGAGGGTTCAAGGAGCCCACGTGCTCCTGTCCTGCAGCATCTCCACCTGCTCCATGGGCATTCCCAGAGCCAAAGCTGGACCAGAGCCATCCCTCCCTTCCCAGGGCAATTCATGGCAGTGCCCTGGTGCCACTTCTGCTGTCCCAGCTGGGCACTGCTGCTCTGCTGGCCCCACTGCAGCTTGGCCATGTCCCCTTCCTGCTCCTGTGGTTGGTTTATGGCTTTGGAGATGTTCCTCCTCCTAAGTGCTTGTGGCCCAAGGATCAGGCTGCCCATTCCTCCAGGCTGGAGAAGCTGGAGCCTTCAGGGGCATCTCTGGGTGCCAGGGATGCTTGGGCAGGATTTCTCACAGTGGCTCCACGGAAGGGCGGGAGACACAACTGTGTTGGTTTTATCTGTGTATTCCATGAGCAGGAGCAGAACCTGCCAGCAGCAAGGCTATTTTTCAGCTCTTTCCATTTATTAAGGTCTCATTTGCTAAGATTTTTCCATGAGAGAAGCCAAAGAATGTTAAAGACCTGAAAAAAAAAAGTGCCAGCTGCTTTGTGCTTTCACAGAGTGATGCAAAGCTGTCAGTTTAATCAGGGAAGAGGCACCTCAGGAGCTGGTGGGTGATGAGAGCTGGGCAAGGCCCTGGCACAGGCTGCCCAGGGAAACTGGGGCTGCCCCATCCCTGGCAGTGTTGGATGGGCTTGGAGCAGCCTGGTCTCGTGGAAGGAGGGATGGGATGGGATGGAATGGGATGGGATGGGCCCTCCCAAGCCAGCCCAGCCCGTTCTGTTTCTCTGCTGAGATCTTCAGATTTACCCCACCTGTCTGCAGAGGCTGCTGCTGGGATGGACACGCATCCCTTTGCTTCCCTTTGCTTCCCTTTGCTCTTTCTTTGCCCTCCTGGCTGCTCCAAGGCCTGGCCTGTGCAGTTCCTGAGCGTGGAGCTCACACAAGGCCCCGTTTGTGCGAGCCTGTGCTGGGAAAAGCCAAGTTTGTCCAGGGGGAAGAATGAGGCACTTGATTCTCCCCCCCCTGTGTGAGGCTGTGGGGTCTGGGAGCATCCCTGTCCTCCACAGGGAAGGCAAACATGGGCTCTGCTGGCTGGGAACTCCCAGGGTTCTGCTTTCCCTCAGTCCTGAATAAATGTTGCTCCTTTGGAAGCAATGCTGCATCTTCCCCTCAGCTCTGTGGCAAACACAGGCATTGTGTCCTGATTTTTGCCTGTTTATTTTTTGTTATTTGTTGCTCTTTAAACCCTACAGTGAGAGCTGTAGGTAAAAATGAACTATAGCTCAAAAAAGGTATCCAAGCTATAGGTAAAAAAAGCTGTAGGTTTTTTTTCCAGCATTCTTCTTGAAATCCAGAGGAGCAGTGACACAGCCCAACAGGAGCTCTGAGCCTGGAAGTGTTAAAGGCCAGGCTGGATGGAGCTCTGAGCAGCCTGGTGTGGTGGGAGGTGTCCCTGCCCATGGAGGGGATGGAACAGGATGATCTTAAAGGTCTCTTCCAACCCAAACCATTCCATGGTTCTGTGATCCAAAGCTTGGCCAAGTCTCACAGCAAACAGTCACTGGTGCTTATAAAAAGCTCAGGCTCCAAGGTTGGATCTGGTTGGGTTTGTGTGGCGCAGCAGCTGTGGAGATAAGGGGCAGATGTGAAAATGGGCAGTTGCATGTCTCAGACCCCATCCTGCCCTATAAATTGTGTGTCTGCAGCTGCCACTGAGGGCTCGGGCTGCTCTGGTCACTGTAACTCTGGGCCCAGCAGGTTTGGATTGTGGCTGTTCTGCAGAGCTCTTTCTGCTGAGGTTTTGTGAAGCCCTGGAGCAGGACAGTGTTTCCATGGGGGCTGTGGGTGCTGCCTGGTGCAGAGCAGCCCTTGGGCAAGGCCAGGGCTCAGCTTCCCTCAAGCATCGTGGAGTTGCTTTCTGAGATCTGCAAAAAAACCCCAACAGAACACAAAAAAACCCAACAAAACTTTATGAATCGACCAGGAAGCCAGTAAAAATTAGTAGCAACAAGCTGATTTCAATGGAAATGGGTTTGCTGCTCTGCTGGCTGCCAACCATTTATGAGACTGGCCGGGTGCCGGGTCCAGCGCCGCATCCCTCACCCTCCTGCTGCTGGAAATCATTTGTGGCTCCAAAAAAATAAATAACACTATTGTGGAGCTCTTTTTATGGCTGGGGCCTGAGCTGGGTGGCAGCTCTGCAGTTTGCAGCCCTGCCTGGGGGCTCCCTGCCCCATCTCAGGTGGGTTCCTGTGGGTTTGCAGGGTGCAGGTGAGGACATGGGATGGAGTTGTATCTGTGGGATGTTGGATTTGTTCCTGGATCTGATCTAGGGAAGAGCTGGGTCAGTGTGGCTGTGCCACTTCAGGGGTGTTGGATGCTGTTGGGTGTTGTGCCAGCTGAGGTTTAGGATGGATATTTGGGAAGATTTCATCCCCACAAGGGCTGTCCAGCCTGGCACAGCTGCTCAGGGCAGTTGTGGAGTCACCATGGCTGGAGGGGTGTAAAAGCCATGTGGCTGTGGCACACGGGGACAAGTGGAATGGTTGGAGCTGCTGATCTTAGAGGGCTTTTCCAGCCTTACCCATTGTGGGATTGCTCCTGTCTCTGGTGGGGACATCCCAGCCCCCCAAGCCCCAGGGTGGTGTCCCAGGAGTCAGGATCTGGCTTGTGTGGAGCAGCAGACCCCAGAACGGGCCCATTTCTGCTTTGGCTCATCTTTAAATGCCACAGGGGTTCCCAGCATGGGAATTCATCTGACTCTTCATTTGCACCAGGCCTGTGCAGTGCTTGCACAAAGGGATGTGTGTGACTGAGGGCACTTCCACCCCAGCAGAACAAGGAAATTCCCAGCAGAGTACAAACTGAGGTGAAGATCCTGTGAGCTCGGGGAGCTGCTCTTCCCCCATTGCTGGGTTATTTCAATGGAAGGGAAATGTCAGCAGAATTATGTTTTTAAAAAAAAAGTCACATTTCACAGGTTACAGACTAGGAGCACACTGGGCAGCTTCTTCATCACTGGAACAAGAAAATTGGAGTCATTCTTTATTCCCCAGTAATTACAGGCACATATTTTGAAATCTCCGTGTCTTTTCCATGCTGAATCGCCAGTGCAGACCTTCAGAGCAGGATTGAATTCAGCTGTGCTTGAAAGGGTCGGTCATTTGAGACTTCCAACATTAAAAGATCTTTGCAAATTAGTTTTGCTCTTGCCATGCTGAATTTGTTTGTGTAGAAAACCTCAGTAGATTTGGTATGTGCCTGTCTTTGAAGGGCTGTGCTTCAAAGGCTGCAGCTCTGGGTGTTTTATGTGCTGAGCTCTGCAGTCCCCCGAGCTCTGCAGCCTCGCTGGGAAGTGTCAGCTCGTGTTAAACCTGCAGGAAGGAAAAGCTGAGCCTGGCTTTTCAAAGCTTTCAAGGAAACTGGATGCCCAGGGCTTACTGCTGTAGGAAACGGGTGCTGGGGCTGCCTGTGCTGGTGTGTGTCACTGCTGCAGCCCCAGGAATGGTTCCATGGCCCTTCCCTGTGGGTGAGGGAAAACCCCTGTGTGTTTGGAGAATCGGGGAGAGCTGGTCCCAGGAAATTCAGCTGAGATCTTGGCAGTGACAACCAAACACAAGAGATTGGGTTGGACTAGAGCTGGTATTCAAACAAAGGTAAACAGTGAAAATAATATTGTGAAATCTCCTGATTCTTGGCTTCAAATCTGGTTGGTTGTTTTATTTTTTTTTTCCAAAGAAATTGAATTTTAGAAAGGAAAATGGGAGAGAACCTGTCTCACATCCCGGACTTGTGCATGTTTAGATCAGGTCTGTCACCAACCAGGTTTTGTTGGAGTGGGGCTGGAGCCCTTTCCCCTCCAGCCTGGTGTATCCATGCACATCCCAGCGGGCTGTACTGTGGAACTGATCACTTTACAGCACAAAAGAAAAAAAGCCCATAAAATGGAAGGTGTTAATGGAAGGGCTGAAGGGCTGTCACCTCCCAGAGCCTTGGGCTGTCCCACAGAGGGGCTGTCTGTGCCCAGACAAGCCGTGGAAGGTTTCTGTGAGTGCCTTGTCCCCTGTGGGAGCCTTGGGCTGCAGGAAGGAGCTGCCCTGGCTGGGTGCATGCAGCAGGACCAATGCAGGTTTAGCTGAGGACAAACCAGGCAGCACCAGGACATTGCTGGGAGCCAGCAGATAATCCCAGCTCAGCCCCGGGCCGCATCGCTGGCGCTGCTTCCCCTGCTCTTCCCCCTTTGCTCCCTCTCATTGAGATTTCGACACAATATTATTTTAATCCCCATCCTGTGGCCCCTCCTCCTCCTCGCCGTGCCCTTCCCTGCAGGCTCAGGGCTCTCAATGAGAAGCAGCTGCCTCCCAGAGCTCTCTCCCCTGGCACGGGGGGGCCGTGGCTGCCTGGCTCTCCCCCAGCCCACTGAGCCTTCCCTGCTGCCCCTGTCCTCCCTCAGGGGTGTTGGTACTCTGGCATCTGGGCTGGGTTTGGAGCCGTCCCACCCTGGAGCATCCTGGGGTGGGCACAGGGAGTACCTGGGTTTGGGATGTGCCATGGCCCTGCCACCTCCAGCCATCACAGCACAGCCCTGCTTGGGTTAGAGGTTGTTAAATTTTGCCTTTATTAGTTTCTCTCTTGTTTCTGTGGGTCAGGCTGCCTCGGTGCACATCCCTGGGGCTGAGTGTTTGGTGTGTCTTGAGCACAGGAAGCATTCCCTGGGGTTTGGAGTCATGTTTTCCACCCTGTTCAAACCCCCAGGAAGGTTTTAGGGATTCAGGGGGTGCTGCCAAGGCAGGCAAGTGACTGAAAGTGGTTCAGTCATTAGCAACTCACATGTGCCAGCTGCAGTAAGTACCAAGCTCCTCACATCAGCCTTCAGTGGCTCAGGGCAGTGGTGAGGGTGGGCACAGGCTGGTTTAACAGGGAAGGAGCATTTCTGCAGTGCCTGGGTGAGTGCAGCCACCTGAGGGAAACAGCACAGGCCTATCTTGGAGCTTCTGATCCTCATTTCTCCTTTGAAGTTGTGCTTAATGCTTGTGCCACGTGAATGACCTGAAGCAGTGTGTAGGGTGTATGAGGAGCAGGCAGCAGAAATGTTTCTCCAAAGTGCTGTGTCTTTATCCTGGGTTAGTGGTGGCACAGGGGTGAGACCCTGGCTCCTGCTGTGAGTGGTGCAGTTGCACACACTGGAGGTTTGGTGGTCTCCAAACTACAAAGGCAACAATGAGTGTTGAATGAAGATGCACTCCCAGCCTGGGAGCATCAGCTTGGATACCTTGGATTCATTCCCTGAGCTGTGATGCAGAAAGAAATTCTCACCAATTCAGCATTTCACAGCTTGCAGAGCAGAGTTTTTCTGACTAACTCAACCCAGCAGGTCTGTGAGAAAGGGGGGATGAGCAAACACTTCCCTACACGTGCCAGAATTGCAGCGTGGCCCCTGGAGAGCTGTGGCCATGGCTGCCTTCCCCAGGTGCCCCCCAGGCTGGTGGCGCTCCCAGAGCAGGAGCAGGAGGATCCAGGCTGGCTCTGTGCAAATGCAGCGGCTGCAGCGCTCCCAGAGCAGGAGGATCCAGGCTGGCTCTGTGGAAATGCAGCGGCTGCAGCGCTCCCAGAGCAGGAGCAGGAGGATCCAGGCTGGCTCTGTGCAAATGCAGCGGCTGCAGCGCTCCCAGAGCAGGAGGATCCAGGCTGGCTCTGTGGAAATGCAGCGGCTGCAGCGCTCCCAGAGCAGGAGCAGGAGGATCCAGGCTGGCTCTGTGCAAATGCAGCGGCTGCAGCGCTCCCAGAGCAGGGGGATCCAGGCTGGCTCTGTGGCAATGCAGCGGCTGCAGCACTCCCAGAGCAGGGGATCCAGGCTGGCTCTGTGCAAATGCAGCGGCTGCAGCACTCCCAGAGCAGGGGATCCAGGCTGGCTCTGTGGAAATGCAGCGGCTGCAGCACTCCCAGAGCAGGGGATCCAGGCTGGCTCTGTGGAAATGCAGCAGCTGCAGCACTCCCAGAGCAGGGGATCCAGGCTGGCTCTGTGCAAATGCAGCGGCTGCAGCGCTCCCAGAGCAGGAGCAGGGGGATCCAGGCTGGCTCTGTGCAAATGCAGCGGCTGCAGTGCTCCCAGAGCAGGAGCAGGGGGATCCAGGCTGGCTCTGTGCAAATGCAGCGGCTGCAGCGCTCCCAGAGCAGGAGCAGGGGGATCCAGGCTGGCTCTGTGCAAATGCAGCGGCTGCAGCACTCCCAGAGCAGGGGGATCCAGGCTGGCTCTGTGGCAATGCAGCGGCTGCAGCGCTCCCAGAGCAGGAGGATCCAGGCTGGCTCTGTGGAAATGCAGCGGCTGCAGCGCTCCCAGAGCAGGAGGATCCAGGCTGGCTCTGTGGAAATGCAGCGGCTGCAGCGCTCCCAGAGCAGGAGCAGGAGGATCCAGGCTGGCTCTGTGGAAATGCAGCGGCTGCAGCGCTCCCAGAGCAGGAGGATCCAGGCTGGCTCTGTGGAAATGCAGCGGCTGCAGCGCTCCCAGAGCAGGAGGATCCAGGCTGGCTCTGTGGAAATGCAGCGGCTGCAGCGCTCCCAGAGCGGTGCCTCTCTGCTGGAGTGAGGGCCTGGGTGTTTATTTGAGGGAAGAGCAGCTCAGCCAAACATCCTGCTTTCAGACTCAGAAAGATGCCTGCAGCTCTGTTTGTGTGCAGCCTCCAAGCGCTGGGCTCTGGGCATGGATGGGATTTGCAGGGAGGGCTTAGGGACAGCCTCCCAGGTTTTGGGGTTTCTGCTGCAGGGATTTCCTCATCATGGCACTGGAGAGCTGCAGCACAGTTCCATCAGGATATCCAGTGTCAGGCAGGAAGCTGCATGTCCTGCAGGGCTCTGAAAATCCCCCTCCCCAAGTGGGGTGTTGGAGCTCTGAGTTTTGAGTCAAAATAAAAACCAGTGGGAAGTGCCAAGTTAGGGGGGAGTCTTGGTTTTGGGTCAAAACCGCTGTGGTTTTGTTCCCCCCCTTGTTTCAATCCCAAGCACAGCCCTGCCAGAAACTTGGCTCAGCCTCCCCAGCAGAATTAGGGATGTATTTATGTTTCGGGGTTTGTCAGGAAACCTGAAACCAGGTGAGTTTGGCCAAGGCCAGGCTCTGGCTGGGACAGGGCTGCGAGGAGCGGGACAGGGATGTGCCTCAGGGAGGGCACAACCAGGACTTATTTTTGTAGACATTTCATAGCAACAGGGCTAAAATAGAGTTGTTGCTCTGCCTTCTCCATTGCATTGAAAGGAGAACCTTTTTCTGCTGAGCAGAGCCTCTGTGGTGGCTGGGATGGGGCTCTGGGTTGGTCCTTCAAGCTTCAGAAGTTTGTGGCAGCTCTTAGTTTTAAGCATTGATTCTGAAATAATGGGCTCATGATAAGAGTTTTAACTTCACCCTGCCCTGCACAGCATTGTGCTTTTCCAGCCCCTGACATCCTTCAGTCATGTAGGTGTAGCTTAATGCCACCACTTATACATCAATTCTGTGTCTGCAGGTAGAGCACACCGATGTATTTATTGTCACAATCCATTTCCAGCTCCATTTCCTATCCAGAGTCATCCAGGCAATGACACATTGCCCATAAGATTTGAATTCCCTTAGTGAGATGTTGCTTTTGCATGTGATTAAAGAGCTAATAATGTTTTGGACCATTTTGATGGTGTTTGGGTAGCAATTCTTGCACTTAATCTCAGAATAATACAGATGTCCATGTCTGAGATGGTTTTTTTAGATACTTAACTGCAGCCAACCGGGAGGAAGAGCCAGCTGAGGGGCACAGGTCATCTTCTCTCTACAGAACAGGGCAGATGAGTTGTGTCCCCATCATTTCATGCTTGTTCACATGGATTTGGGGTGCTGTGATTTATCCTCAGATCAGCTGAGTCAGCAGAGGGGATTTGGTGGTTGTGAGGCGCTGCAAAAGACAAGAAAAATCACTATTTTAAAAAGAGGGAACTGTAGGATGTTGGCCACTGGAACAACCAGCAAACTGCTCCATGACTTCCCCCAGCACCATCTCCGCCGCTTCGGGGCAGGTTGGGAGCGTGATGTCATGGGCAGAAAATAGCCCCTGTTGTTATCAGAGTAAAAGTTGAATTTCTTGTAATCTCTGCCTGGGCTGCTGGCCCTGCCAGCCCTCCCTCAGCAGGAACCTGTGAGCACACCCCCAGCCCCTTCCTGATTGTTTTTCCAGCCCCATTACACAACAGCGCGTTTGTTTGGATTTGCAAATTGGTCCCGAGCAGTGTCAATAGCTGGAGATACACACAGAGGGGAACGGACTTTATTTGGGTTTTAGGGCCTTGGGAGCGGAGGGAGCCAAGATAAATAGGGAGTTTTATCCTGGGCCGTGTCAGCCAAACAGCCCTGGAGCTCCTGGGGAGAGGTTCAGTGCAGAGCAGCAGGGACGGAACCATCAGGGATGGAGCCCGGAGCGCCGGGCAGGACCCGCGGCTCATCAACGTCCCCTTGAGCCTGGGCTGGTGTTTTTATTCCTTAATGATGGATTTACAAGGAAACAAGGACATCAGCAGCGTGCTGGGTGACTGAGCCCAGTTATCTTCTGGCTTTGGAAACCACGTTTTGTTTGTTGAGCTCTGTCGTAGGAGAAAGTCAGATTTTCGTTCCTCTGCTACTGCTGTGTTGTCCTGCAGGAAAAACCTTGCCAGCATTTCCACTTTTAATTGGCTGGTGGCAGGTTTATCCCCATTTCTCCTGGATCTCTCTGCAGTTCCTCGAAGCTTTGTGGCAGAGCTGGGAGAGGCCAGGTTGGAGCTTCCTTGCAGTGCTGGGCTGCAGCCTTGGGCTTGGTGGTTTCATGAGTGGTACCTTCTTAAAAAGCTCGAGGACTTCAGGTTTTCCTCTTCCTGGGGCTGTTTGAGGCACTGGTGTGGAGCCTTGCTCCGTGTCCCCATGGGCAATTCTGATTCCATCACTGACAGCAGCCTGGAACAGCCTGAGGGCGGCTAAAAAAAACAATTTGAACACCCAGGCCAATTTCTGTTGATTTTCAGCTAAGTATGGTGAAGTCAGTGGAATTGCTTTGAATTTCTGGTCAATATTTGGAGCAGAACCTGGCTGTGCCCATGTGCAGCATGGGAGGATTTATTTGTAAAACAAAAGAGGAAAATATGACTGGGGTTGGAGAATAAATGGGGGGTGGAGAATAAGGCTCAGGCTCCCTTGTTCTTCCTGACTTTTTACCATGCGGAAAGAACTTTCCCTTTGGAAGGCAGGTTGCCTCAAGTGGCCCTGGTGGCTTGCTGAGGGCACTGGGTTATGACAATAAATAAAAGCCAACAGCACTTCTAGAAATGTGAGGAATGTAAAAATGTTTAAATGATTTAGTACCAGAAAACTTTATTTAAACATTTAATCGCAGAACACGCTTTCATCTTTAAAACATCAGTGTTTGAACTCCCATCCAAGTTTTTTCCAGACTTTCTATGTACTTCATCATATACAACAGCAAGCTGTGCTTTGCAGAGAGAATAAACTTCCATTTCCCTGGTTCCATTTGTGGCTGTTGCCTCAGACGCACCTAAATTACAGTAGAGAGGCTGTTCTGGGGAAAAATCCTAAACATGTTATTTCCTATGTTAAATAAGGTCTCTTTCTTTGAAGAATTGGAGCTGCTGGTGAGTGCTGTGTCCAAGCAAATCCCACAAAGCTGCAGTTTCCCTGTGGAAGCCAGCCTGGATACAGATGTGTCCGTCAGCACACGGGGGATTTTTCCCAGTGCAAGGGAATATTCACCTCTGGGAAGTTCATCTCCCCACAAAGCACCAGGAGAGAGGCTGCCATGTGTGGGTGGCACTGGTGTGGACTGGTGAGGGATGCAGCAGTGGGCTCTGACGAGTTGGGCTTGACCTCAAACCTTCCACAGGCAGCGAAAAAAAAAATCATTTCATTCTTAAAACGGATGAGCATCAGTGGATTGTTTGTCAATTACATAATTCTGGAGTGTAAGAGCCGTGCTTTGAAGAGGAAAAACCTCAGGGCTCCCTGCACACCACCACCCAGCAGCCATCAATCCCTGGCTGTTGTCAGGGGCAGCCAGGCTGGAGTCACCCACAATGACTCAGTGCACGTAAGCAGCTCCTTTTGGGGTGAGCCCAGGGGATCAGCTCAGTAATGATTTTCCTGGGATTGTGACCTCAGGGCCCCTTGGGTGCAGCATTAGCATTGGAAATGTCCCTGTTTGTGTTCCTGAGCATGCACGGCCGGGCCCTGCCGTGCTCTGCTGGGGAGATTTATGCTTCCTAAGTACATTGTAAAAGTTTTATAAAGTAGCTTAAATATTTACACAATAAGCATTTAAGGAAACAGTTATGCCTCTAAAGGAGCTGCTGATCCTTTGGGTCCATCAGACCATGGACATAAGGGTTTTTTAACTGTCTGACCTCCAGGAATTGCTTTTTTTTTCCACCTAACTGGTTTTAAGCAGGCAAACAAATGGAAACTCATACACAGGAACCTATAAATAATGTTAATGACCTGGCTTGTATCCTCAAAAGCCAGGAAATTTAGGAATGCCGGCAAGCTGGCCCTTTGCTCACTGAAGGGTGGAAGGTGTAGCTGAGAGGATTCCTCCCCAATCTCCCATCCATCCCTGCCCTCTGGCAGTGGGAGCCATTCCCTGTGTCCTGTCCCTCCATCCTTGTCCCCAGTCCCTCTCCAGCTCTCCTGGAGCCCCTTCAGGCCCTGCAAGGACTCTGAGCTCTCCCTGGAGCCTTCCCTTCCCCAGGGGAACATTCCCAGCTCTCCCAGCCTGGCTCCAGAGAGACTCCAGCCCTGGAGCAGCTCCATGGCCTCCTCTGGAATTGCTGCAGCAGCTCCAGGTCCTTCTTTGCCTTGCACTTCCCCCAGCACAACCACCTTGCTTCTGCTCCCAAATTTCCTCTTGCAAGGCTCCAGCGATGCTGCATCTCCAGGGAGCTCCAAGGGGCCCGTGCAGCCCCTTTTGCTTCTGGCTTCATCCAGCACCAGGCTGTGACATTGCCCGGGATTCCCCCCTCAGGAGCTGCCCCATCCCACTGTAGGGGTGGAATCCTGCACCGGTTTGGGTGGGAAGGGACCTGTGAGGATCATCCAGTGCAGCCCCCGTGGATGTGTTGAGGGAGGTGGGAGGGCCCAGAGCTGGAGCTTTGCTTGCTCTGCTCCAAGCAGAGCATCCCAGAGCCCTTGGGTGACCTTTCCCTCTGGTTTCAGGCCCGCAGGGAGTGGGTGGGACCCCCTTGGCTGGGTGGGTGCTGAGCCCCCTCCCCACAGCACCCACCTCCCCTTCCCCTGAGCTTCCTGAGCCTCTCGGGGCTGGGTTTTTCCTCCCGCTCGCACGGCAAACGGATGTTTAGATCCGAAAGGAAATGGGATTGCTGTTTGCTCGGCTCCTCCTGGAGCAAACAGCCCTTCAAAATAACTCCAGTGGCGTAAGTGCCAGGAAAAACAGCGAAGCCAAAACCTTGTAAGCAAATAATTGGCCTTTTTGTGAGAGGGCTCCTCTTGAGCTCCAAGTTTGCAGATCAGAGCTGCTCTTTTCACGTTTTGTTTTGAGGTTTTGCAATTCTTCTCAAAGCAAACAGATCCAGTATGTGCCAGATGGGTTTTACTGATCCCAGAGCGCTGCTTCCAGGTGATTCCCCTGGGACAGGCAGAGCTTTTGGGTGGGAAATTGGAGTTTCTGGAGCTAAAATGCGCTGGGTGTTGGCCTGGAGGAGGTGGCCCTGCACGGTGCCCTCAGGGTGTCCTGTCCTTGTCCCTGCTCCTGCAGGGATGGCTCCTGCAGGGCCTTGGCCGGGGCTGTGGGAAGAGCTCGGCTTCCCCACGCAGCCCAGCCCAGCCTGCCTGAGTCACCCCGGGCAGGGAAAGGCTCAGCAGCTTGGGAAAACCAGCTGGAAACTCCCTGCCCGCCCCAGGGCTCAGCTTTGCCCCACAGCTGCAAAACGGGGCCAGGACCACCCTAAAGCAGCGACCCCAGAGGAGAGCCCAGGGAGCTCCCCAGGTGAGCGCTTCAGGGGTTGCTCTGGGTTCCTGCCACTCCTGTGGCACCCCAGGCTCGTGCAGGGGAGCAGGATGTGTTCGAAACACAGCAAGTGATGAAGCGTCACCCAGACTGAGCTGTTTGACAGCTCTGCAGCCTCTCATCCCGGGTTTCAGCTGCTCAGCTAACAGGGAAAGGGGTGGAAGGGGGGCTGCTCCTCCCTGGGGTGTCCCTGAGCTCTCTGGGCTCTGAGGGATTTTCAGACACCAGCACCCACCAGCATCCAGGTGCTGCTGTGCTGGAAAACGCTGAGGTTTTCAGGGCTGTAGGTCTGACACAGAGGATGCAGAGGTGGCAGCGTGTCCTGCTCCCTCTTCATCTCCCTGTGGAAAAACTCATTTGAGTGACGACTGCAGACACTGAGGTGAGGTACAGGGGGAACAGGTACTTTTTTTAAACTTCATTTTATTTTTTCCTTTGGAAATGCAGCCTCTCACAGCCATGCTGTCACAGTTAAAATAAGGTTTAAATTACAGGGCTGGCTGTGGCTTTTTCCCTTTCTTTCAGAATTTTTGCCAACTTGCAATTTACTTAATGAAATCCTGCTATTTCGTTTAACGGGGATATTTTTTGCAGATGTTGATTTAACCCAGCTTTATAAAATATGTGAACTGTGCAGTTTCTTTCCTATTTTTAACAATTTAAAAATTCTAGTGTAGGACTTGACAGAGTTTATAACACCAATATCTGTTTGTACCATGTAGGAGCGGGGTTGGACCATGAGGCTTCCACATCATCCACAGCCCCATCAGAAACAGTGTGAAATGCTGCAGTAATGGGCAAAAATTACCCAAAGTGGGAATTTGTGTGAGCTTTGTGAATGTATTTCTGGAAAAGTATCCAACCCTGGTTTTACACCCAGTTATTCTTCAGGGTTTTTGCAGGGGGATTCTCTACATCCATGTGGATTCTTTATATGTGTGATATATATGGAATGAGGCAAAAAAAGGGGTCTGGTTCAGGCTGGTGACAAGCTGCCTTTTGAATGTGTAATGCCTGGTGTTTCCCCCAGTTTTCCTCACTTTATTTTTTAGAACGGATTTCCCCAGAGGCAGGGGAGGAATCTGCTGTTTCTCCTGCAGTGCTGAGCTGAGGGAATGCAGTGTTGGATTCATTATCCCTAAGGATGCCTTCACGTGCTCCCTTAATCTCCCTGGCCTTGATGTACAAAGAGCCCGACCTGCTCCCCTTCCTCTCCTTCCTTTCCCTCTCCATGGGAAGGTCATTTCTGTCATTTCTTTGCTGCTTCTTCTGCAGTTTCTGAGTTCAGCCTTTGCTTTCAGCCCCAAAGCAGCTCGTGGAGGAGTTGCAGCCACAAGCCCTGCACAGAGCAATCCTGAAAATGTTATTTTTTCAGCTTGAAAATGCAGGTGCACTGGCTGTGTCCTTGCTATAACTCACAGCATGGAGGGACAGGACACAGGGAATGGCTTCCCACTGCCAGAGGGCAGGGATGGATGGCATACTGGGGAGAAATTCTTCCCTGGCAGGGTGGGCAGGCCCTGGCACAGATTTTCCAGAGCAGCTGGGGCTGCCCCTGGATCCCTGGAAGTGTCCAAGGCCAGGCTGGATGGGGCTTGCAGCAGCCTGGGATGGTGGAAGCTGTCCCTGCCCATGGGATAAGCTTAAAGCTCCTTTCCAACCCAAACCATTCTGTGATAACTCATTAATCCTTTTCTCCTAGAATATCCCAAGCAAAGCTGGAGTTGTCTGGGATTCATATTAGTGCAGCAGGACAGGATGTATTCCATGGAGTTCTCTGTGTATTTTGGCATTTTCCTATTTCCCCCCCTCTCTTTTTTTTTTTAAGAAACTGTGGTTTGTAGAAATGAAAACAAGTCCTTCTTGGCCAGGGAGGGTAATTGGTGTGAGTCACCTCCAGTCTCCGGGCAAGTACAGGGTGAGGAATTTGGGAGATGACACTGGGACATGGGCACTTGCAGAGGTCTGGGCTGCAGTCCTGCTCTTCAGTGGTGTGGGTTTCATGCAAATACATTGATTTTCATCCCCCACCAGTTTTCTTGCTGTTTATCTGCACTTTAACAGGTTTTCCAGCACCGTTCCAGGGAGTATAAAAATGTGACAATGGGACTCAATGATTTTAGAGTTACAGCTGTGACAATTCTACAATTCTGAGAAAAGATTTGTTTGATCTTCAGGGATGGTCTTGTCCCAGGTTAGCAGAAATGGGTGCTCTGGGCATGTGTCTCTGGGCTGCTGGTTTGTGGATTTTGCAGGAGAAGGGCCCCTCCATGCACACAGATGGCACAGGGGCTGCAGATCCTCCTGGAGACGCCAGCCCAGCATCCTCCCTGCTCCTCTGTGCACGTCAGGGACCGACCCGGGGGCCTAAATCCCGACTTGCTGAAGTCATTGTTTAGTCTTTGCTTGAAGTGGCACTCGGGGCCCGTGGGTGCTGGCCACGAGCAGTGGTGAGTGGCCCAGCTGCCTGCTTGGAGCGGGGCTGGGGCGGCCCCAGCAGATGTTTACACACAATCCATGGAGCAGCTATCGGAAAATCTGGCCCGTGGGGGTGCCCACGCAGCCCTGGGCACGTTGCAGGAGGGCAGGAACCATCCCTGTGGTGAGATTCCTGCACCAGCCCCTTCTCATCCCTGCTCACCCCAATCCCACCCCAGCCCTTTCAGTCCCTCCATCAGGCAGGAGCCCGAGACCTCCCCGTACACGTTCAGCCTTTCAGCATGACCAGGTTGGCCAGCACACCAGAGGGATTTGTTTCCTTGCAGAGGCCAGGCTGGCACCCAAAATCCTTTAATTCCCTGTAAAAGCCCAGCAAATCCTCCGCGAGCGGGGACTTGCAGGAGCCGTGGGCGTTGTGACACGGTGGCAGCCCCGCAGCCCTGGCTCCCTCTGAGGTGCCTGCGCAGACAGGGAGGCTGGGAGAGCTTTATCAGGAGCAGGATCTTGGCTTCTGGCCAGGCAGAGCAAAGCCTGAATTCCCATTCCTCTCACAGCCCCTGTCTGCTTCCCATATATGTGAGGGCACTGATACCAGGCTGGGGAAAAGTGCCTTTTTTTGGGGTTGCTGGGCATGAATTATCAGATGTGGGAAGGCTTCAGCTGGAGCCCTTTTGGAGAGGGGTTTGGGTTGGAATAGAGGACCCAGAGCCTCTCTGGGGTCTGGGATGAGCCCTCTGGCGCAGGGCTGGGTTGAAAGGCAGAGTTCCCAAACTGAGGTGTCTGCCCAGCCCAGACTCTACAGCCACCTGGCCAAGGAGGAGCAAAGCAGCTCATTCCCAGCTTGTATGGAGAAAAGTGTTTGTTGGGCTGCTGTTTGTGCCCCCTCAGGGAGCCTCCTTGTCACAGGTTGTTTTCCAGGTCGGGGATGGTTTCCTAAAACTCTCAGTCCTTGATACTCCTGTGGAGCCAACACTCGGGCTGCCCTTGAAGGTGCCACTGTGGCTGCTGAGAAATCAGGGTGGCCTTGGGTTTTTTCAACCCATTTGCTGCTCCTCACATAACCTCTGGAAATCATTGTTCTCAGGAGTAAATCCCACAGAGGTGTGAGAGCAGGGAGAGGCTCTTGCTCCAAAGGGAATGGCTGGGGCTGGAGCAGTGCAGGCTCTCAAATTCCATCTGGTGGTGGAGTTTTGTTTGGTATTGCTTTGGTTTTCCTCCCAGCTCCACTCATTTCTGGTTAGGACACTAAAAATCTGCTGCAGCCACAGCCTGCTCAGGGTCCTGTGTCCTGTCCAAGCTGCAAAGCCCAAAGTTCCCATTTCCATGGTGTTTTGGGAAGTGGATTTTCTGTGATCAGCTGGGTCATCTGAAGGAGGCCTCATGAAGGGGAAGCTGAGCATTCTCCTCTGGAAATGGCAAATTTGGGTTGTTCCTGGAGGGAGCTGAGCTGTAATTTGGGGTTGGGCTGTGCAAGGAGGTGGTGATGGGCTGCCTGGCCTTTGCAGGACAGCCTTCCTGGTTTGGAGAGCTCAGTGCCCATGGATTATCCAACAACTGGACATAAAAAGCAGCCAGTGCTGGGTCAGTGGTCCCGCTGCTGCTGCTGGGACACCCTGATGTTCTTGGCAAGTGTGGGAAATGAGGAGGCTCAAGCAGCACCACTGCAGCCTCCTCATGACATCTTCACCAACTCAGCCTCTGCCTTCAAAACCAGCTCCAGCACTCAGAGCCCTCCACCCTGGGAGAAACCCCTTCCTTGGAGGTCTTTGCCATCATTAAGGATTGAGGATTAGTGCTGGTGTGGAGCAGCAGGGCTTGCTTTGGTGCAGCACAGCCTCTGCCCGTGCCCTGTGCTGAGGAGGTTCCCAGGCTGGGCTCCAGCGCCCAACGTGCTCAGTGCGAGCGGCGCGATGGAGGCGGGAGGAAGGGGTGTTATTCCTGTTTCTCTGCTGAGGGACCTACTAATTAGTTTCTGCTTTTAAAAGGCTTTGAAGCGCTCAGCCGAAACTTCTCTGGGAGCGAAAACCATGATTATTTATATTTATCCATTTCCCAGCGCCCCGGCCCCGCCGCGCTCCGGCCGCTGGGAGGATTATCCCGCTGCCCCAGGGGAGGCTGGCAGCACCCACAGCTGCTGTGCCAAGCCAGAACGGCTCCCAAAGGCAGGGAGAGCCCAGGAGATGCCACTGGGCCATCCCAGGCTGTGCCCATCCCACGGGATGTGGCCGGGATTGCAGCCCCCGGATTGATGAGCAGCGGGAGCGGCGTGGGGAGAGGAGCCTTGGACATCACAGCTGTGGCTGGAAGGGAGTTCTGCCATCCCCTGATTTATCGGGTGATTTCTCCCAGATTCTCAGCGATTTTCAGGCTCTGGGGGAACAAAAAAGGGACTGCACACATGGATGGGTGGAGGACCAGAAAATGTGCGAGTTCTCAAAGTGGGAAAAAAGGGGGGTTACCCCTCATTTTTTTCCTGGCTTCCCTCACCCTGCTGCAGAGGGCACTTTTGGGAATGAACCTTCTCCCCTGTGAGTGGAGCTGGTGCCTTGCCAGGAGCAGGCAGAAGAAAAAGCCAATCCCAACCAGATGAGACACAGAAGATTTTGATCAAACCTCTGGATTTTACAGAAAATCAAACAGTGGGGACCTTCCCTCACCCAACCTTTCCCCTGTGGTTTTCACCAGCTCATTTTCCTCCCCGTTTTCCAGCTGGTTGGGGCACAGGGGTGGATGCTTACGGAGATGCCAAGCACGACCCCAGGATTTTGCTGGGTTTGGGTTTATCCAGGGCTGGTTTCCAAGAGGGCAGAAGTGCCAGGCAGGCTGTGGTTGATGACAGCTCTGGAGCTCTCAGAAGTGGCAGCCAGCGTGGGCGGTGACGTTCGGGGCTCCTTTTGAAGCTCTATTTACATTGTTGTGCTCCCTGGATGTGCCAGGTGTAACGCAGGTACCTGGAGCTGGAAAAGCCATGGATGTGCCTCAAAGCTCCGAGCAAGACAGGCTGAGGTTAATGGAGACTGTTGGACTCAAAAACATTTTAAAAATATCACCTAAATCTCTGAAAACTTTGGCCTTTAGAAGGAACACATAAAAATGTCAGGGAAAAATACCCAAGTTGGGTTTTTCCAGTTTTCACCCTTGGCTGAAAAGCCCTTTCTAAAACAGGGGAGCTGGGGAGAAAAACAGTGCTAAAATACCTTAAAATCATGTTCTGGACGGTGGATTTAATGGCCAGGGAAGGTCCATTAGAAGCAAACTCCTTGAGTTTAGCTTAAAAATAAGCTAACTGATGATGACTTCCAAATTTCCGGGCAGAACTAAACATGGCATGTGTTTTGCTTTGAAGGATATAAAAAAAAAATTAGCATGAGCTGATGATTTTGCAGAGTGGTTTCTTTTATGCAGAGAAAATTGTTTTCATCCTCATTCTTGGCATTGGCTCCTTGTCCTGTGTTGCTTTTGTTTCTTGGGCTGCCATGGAAATGTCCCCCTTTCCCCCCAGGCCTCTCCACACACCTCTTGCACTGGCTCTGGTGCTCGTCAGACCCTTGTTTTTGAACTAATTTAATTAATTAACCCAGCGCAAGTGTTCCTCGGAGTTAATCATCTCCTGGGTTAACAAATTAAATCTGCTGGAGGAGGAGGCTGGGGAGCAGCAGAGCTCTGCTCCAAGGCAAGGCCTGGAGGAGGAGGATGGTGGACATGGTGGTGGGGAAGGCTCTTCCCAGCTGTCTTCCCACGGTTTTTTGGGATAAATGAGCTGAACTGGAGTCCATGGCTGCCCAACAGCCACATCCAGCACGAGGAAGGTGCCTTGTGGGGGTGGAGGGGTTGAGACCCATAAAATCACATCCTTGTTTTGCAGTTGAGATGGGAGCTGGGCTGAATCCTTACATTCAGTGAAGTAAACCAGAAACCAACACCAATATCTGTTTGCACCATGTAGGAGTGGGGTTGGACCATGAGGTTCCATATCATCCACAGTCCCGTCAAAAACAGTGTGAAATGCTGCAATAATGGGCAAAAATTACCCAAAGTGGGAATTGGTGTGAGCTTTGTGAATGTATTTCTGGAAAAGTATCCAACCCTGGTTTTACACCCAGTTATTCTTCAGGGTTTTTGCAGGGGGATTCTCTAAATGCTGCAGTAATGGGCAAAAATTTCCCACCTGCTTTTCCCCTCAGGAGTCCCTTGTCCTGCTGTAGCAGGAGCTTCCCTGGAGAAACCAAGGAGCACTTAGGGAAGGGGCCTGAAGCGTCCTGTCCTCACCAGGATTTTCACCTGGAGAAGCTCCTGCCCAGCCTCCTGTGTCTGTGCCCTGCTGGGGTTAGGATGTTGCCCTGAATGCACACAGTGTGCCCAACACCGGGGCGCTCCCATGGTGGCACCGAGACAGGGTCCCCAGCCCCTCCGAGGTGCCCTCAGGGTGCCACTCACAGCTCCCCTGAGCATGGGCAGCCAGCAGGGGTTGCTGTGTGTCCCCTGAGGGGCCCCCGTGCTGGGGACAGCTCCAGCCCCTCCCCAGCCCAAGGGGCCGTGCTGGGGTTGGTGCTGGTGGCAGGGGGGCTCTGGGGGGCACAGTGACGCATTCCAGCTGAAACTTGTAAGGCAGAGGTATTTTAATGTATTGGCTTAAAGAAAATGGTTGTGAGCTTTGCTGGGGCAGATTGGCAATTAATTTCTTTTTTTCTCTTTTTTTTCTTTCTTTTTTTTTTTTTTTTTCTTTGCAGGGCCATAAAAATTCCATTTCTGCTGTGGAAAGTTTTAACCCCTTCCTTACCCTGGTGCTTGTTTCTAGGTATTAATGGGGAATTATTTTAACTGATGGCTCCCCAGTGAACTGTTAATAGATTTTGGGGAAATGTGTGTGTTCTTTGTGCTGGGCTTTTATCTGGACCTTGTTCACAGTGACCTGTGTATGGCTGTAACCTTCCTGCTTCCCTGCTCCTGTGTGTTGGGCAGTGTAAATACAGATCTGTGCTGTGGCAGAGAGGAGGAAAAAGACTGAGCATGGGCCTGATAGTCCAAAAGTGGAGTAAAAGTGAATGGAGAGGTGTTGAGACAGGGTGTACCTGAGCTCCATGGCCAGTAGAGTGTGAGGCTGCCCTGTGACACAGGAGTACAGGAAGGAGGGACATGGAAATGGGGAGTGGGCTCTGTGGTGGGAGGACTTTTGAATATCCCGCTTCATTTCCAGGTTGCCCAGATGTGCATTAAGTCCCTGTCACATCTGGAGAGTGCAGTGATTTATTTTTCATGTGCGTGGTCTTCCCTATGGGCACCTCTTCAGTGTGTTTTGAGAAGCTCTTTCTTGCAGCCATGTATTGAGGGGGCCATTTGACCTGCTGGGAGGAGGTTTGGTGGCTGTGGAAAAGCCAAGGAATGAATCAGAGCAGTTTGTTTCATGTGCTTCGTGATCTGCCCATGTTTTCCATCCTGCTTTCAAGTGCAACATCAAGCAGTGGGACTGTGCAATGTTTTGTTTTGGAAAAAAGCATCTTTCTTTTCTCTTTTAAAGCACTCCTTTGAACTTTACTGGCATAAAACCCTGTCAAATCACAAATAGTCTCAAACCTCAAGTTATTTTCTTTACCTCCACACTCTGCAGGGAGTGACAGCAGCAGTGCTGCTAACGCCGGGAGGATTTACAGTGTTTGCTCTCTGCATTTATTCCCAGAGCCAGATTCCTTTTGCCTGAGCCATGCAGGAGCCATTTCCCTTTAAATTCTAGGCTGGATTTTCCTATCTTGTTTCTTTATCTCTAATTGTTTGAATTCACTTTGGGATGTGCTGGGAGGCGGCGCTGGGATGCATGGAGGAGCAGTGGTGGAGGAAGGAGTAAACATGAGGCAGAGTTTCAGCCCCTCCATCTGATGGATGAAGGTGGCTTTGATGGAGGAGATCGCCCTGACGCCAGCCCCTCTGGAGCTGCTACAAGTTGTAGCTGCCTACAATGATAGTTGTTAAAAACCCCTCCTGTACCACGGCGGGACTCAAATATTTTCCTTTCTTCAAAAAGAACGCTAACAAGCCCGCCTCTGTTCCAGCAGAAGTGGGAGGGGGGAAAAAACAGAACAAAAAGTGGATTTTCTTGTCTGTGCATAAAGGGCAGCATGGAAAAAAAGAGGAGGGAAAAGTGGAATATTTATTTAAAAGGCAGAGGAGGAGGCGGTGGTGTGCCGGCCGCCCCTGCTCTCTGCAGAGTGGTAGTGGCTAATAGCTGGAGGCGAAACTAATACTTGGCAGGGGATGAGACACAGCACAGGCCCCCCTGATTTGGGGGCTTGCTGAAGTGCTTGTTTTATGTCAGGGCTGCGGGATGAGTTCATCTTTGCAGGAATTGGTTGAGTGCACTGGGAGATAAAAGGAGGGAGAGGAACCCACTGCAGCTCGGGAGCGCTGGGAGAGGGACCCTGCGGGCAGGGGCTGCTCAGATGAGCCCTGAGCCGTCCCCTGCCAGGGGTCACTTCCCTGTGGGCTGCTGGTTTTGGATTTTGAAGACTTTCCTGTCCCTTGGCCAGAAGAAGTGGGTTGAAAGGAAACTTCTCCTTTCTTGAGGCGCAGTTACCTGAAACTCACGCCTGTTTGAAGGAGCACGGGAGTTCTCTAGGAGTGCTGTGAGCTGGCAGAGCTGGCACTGCCAGGCAGGGGTGTGGGATGACAGAGATGAGGAGCTCACTGGCAGGGGGCTGCATTCAGGCATGGATGGAGGGAAGTTCCTGCCTTAAGTTGCATGGAAATGCTTTTAATAAAGGTATTTCAAATGCATGTGAACATCATCCATGTTTTATGGCTGCTTTTGCTTAGATATTTCTCAGTTCCTGGAAAGCAGAGATGGCACCAGGGCTGTTGGCACCTCCATCAAAATATTTTTGTAGGATAGGCACTGTTTTCCTCCAGCTTTACTTTCCCCCCCCTTGTATATTAATTTGCACTAAACCATGAGAAACTCCTATTTAAATGTTTATTGCTGACTGTTCCCTTGATTAATGAAGCTGCTGGGGACACTGGAGGTTTGAAGTTGTCCCATCCTTAATCTGTAAGGGAAATGCAGGGGTTGAGCAGTAGTTTCTCAAAAATGTAATAACAAAACCAACATAGCTAATGGGCATAGAGGGCTTTGAGGAGGTTGGGAGGTTAAACAGATGCAGAGCTCAGTAATTGCTACCAGCCTCCAGCCCCGGCACATGAAAGGCTCTGAGCTGGTGTGTAGCCCCCAGATCACTTGAGTGGAACAGCAGCAAAGTTCAGTGTTTGGGGAGAGCTTTGGGAAAGCACTGAGAGCATCTGTAGGATGTCCCAGAGGAAAAATGACTGTGGAAACTGGATGCTGTGGAAGATGGGTGGAGGTCTTAGCACCTCGGTTTAGTGCAAGTTGTCCCAGTTGATGACAGAGGGATGGACTGAGATGGTGTCCCCAGAAATGTGACCTGTGGTGGGAGAAGGGGCTGCTTCAGGCTGATGAGCACTGCCCACAGCAAAGGGCATCCTACTGCCTGCCCCGTCACCCCCTCCCCCACAGCCCTCCCCTTAAATTTGTATTGTTACAACTCCAGTTAAACTCCAACAAAGCCGCTTAATTCAAAGCTGGTTAATGGGGAGGGGAGCCTGCTCTCCTCCGGGGTAATTTGAGCCTGAAAAGAAGCGGGGCTGGAGGGCTGGGCCTGAAATCCGGTGTGTCAATGGGGGCTCTGGAGCAAAATAATGGCATCACCCCGCGGGCGAGTTAATGGGACATGATGGCACGGAGGCACCGGGGTCAGCAGGCCGCGGGCACGTGAGGGATTGTCAGGGAGCTTAATGCCGGCCACGGAGCACGGCCAGCCAGAGCACAGCTCCTGGCTGGAAATTCCACGGCAGTTTTCCCTTAACCGGTGCGGCAGGAGCAGGAATGATGTTCAGCAAGTGGTTAATTCGCCCTCTTTGGGGCTCCTTCTTTTCCTGTCTTCCTTCTGGAGACATCATAAATTCTGGAGGCATCATAGATTAAACAGATTTCTGGCAGCCTGCGTCCCTCCCGTCTTCCCTGAGTGTAATTCCTAGAAAGAAGAGACATCTCTCATTGTCTGGAGAGAGTTCCAGTGGGTTTTTAGAAGGACATGTATAGTTCATAACAGCTACTCCCCCTTGGCATGAAACACTTCCTCAGATTTCATGTTCCCCGTGGGAACATCAGCATGGCTGTCAGAGAGTATTACACTGAGGAGACACCCGGCGGGTCACTCACCCACGCACATCCTGGACATCCCGGGGCTCAGCTCGGCACAAGTTGGCCTTGGAAGGTGGGGTTGCAGGGGTGCTGGGGAGCCACCAGGCTCAGGATACCGGGACACTGTTGGAACCAGATCCATTGGGAGGAATGCAAATATCCTGAGGGCACTCAGGCCCAGCTGTGGATGCAGGGTTGGACATTAAATGGAGAGAGAGATGTGCTAAGCTCGTGGGAGATGGTGGGCATCCTCTGAGGTCTCCAGCCTGGGCTTGAGCCACCAGTCTTGGTGGCATTTGATGTAATTGGAAACAGGATTTGGGTTGAGCACAAGCTTTGGGTTGAAGATGGACTTTGGGTTGAGCACACATTTTTGGGTTGAGCACAAGCTTTGGGTTAAACAGAACTTTTGAGGTGAAAGCAAATTTTGGGTTAAATACAAGTTTGGGTTGAACGCAAATACAGGGTTGAACATGAAGTTTGTGCTGAACACAAGTTTTGGATTGAGCACCATCTTTGGGTTGAACACAGATTTGGGAATAGCACAAAATTTATGTTGAACACAGGTTTTGGGCTGAGCACAAACTTCGGGTTAAATACAAGTTTGGGTTGAGTATGGAGTTTGTGTTGAACACAAGTTTTAGCTTGAGCATGAACTTCAAGTTAAATTCCAACTTTGGCTTGAACACAAGTTTTGAGTTGAGTGTGAAATTTGTGTTGAACACAAGTTTTGGGTTGAGAACCATCTTTGGGTTGAACGTGAGATTTGTGTTGAACGCAAGGGCTGGGTTGAGCACAAGTTCAAGTTTTCACTGAGCAGAGCTGATGGGTGTGAGGAGCTGTTTCCCAGGCTCCATCCCTGTGGATCCCCATGTGATCCCAGCACTCCTGACTCCCTCTCTGTCCCCACAGACGCCAGCACGTCGCCCGATGCCGTGAAGAGGAGCCATTGGTGCAACGTGGCCTACTGGGAGCACCGGACGCGCGTGGGCCGCCTCTACACAGTGTACGAACAGTCTGTCAGTATCTTCTACGACCTACCTCAAGGAAACGGCTTCTGCCTCGGACAGCTAAACCTGGACAACAGGAGCGAGACTGTGAGAAGGACTCGAAGTAAAATTGGCTACGGGATTTTACTGAGCAAGGAACCGGACGGGGTGTGGGCCTACAACCGCAGCGAGCATCCCATCTTCGTCAACTCCCCGACACTGGACATCCCCAGCTGCAGGACTCTGATCGTGCGCAAGGTGATGCCGGGCTACTCCATCAAGGTGTTTGACTACGAGAAGTCCTGCCTGCTGCAGCACACGGCCGAGCTGGATTATGCAGACGGGCCCTACGACCCCAACAGCGTCCGGATCAGCTTCGCCAAGGGCTGGGGGCCCTGTTATTCCAGACAGTTCATCACGTCGTGTCCGTGTTGGCTGGAGATCTTACTCAGCAACAACCGGTAACCCTCCGAGGAAAGGAAAACATCGACGGCAACAAAACACACACACACTCAAAAAGAAAAAAAAAAAAAAAAAAGACAAAAAAAAAAAAAGACACAGACTATCCCAAATATCATCTACCTAGATTTAATATAAAGTTTTATATATTATATGAAAATATATATTATACTTGTAATTATGGAGTCATTTTTACAATGTAATTATTTATGTATGGTGCAATGTGTATATGGACAAAAAACAGAAAATGCACTTTGGCTTATATAATTCTTTCAATACAGATTTTTAAAAAAAAGAAAAAAAAAACAACAAAAATTATACAGCAAAAATAGGAGAAAGCCCTAATTTTGATGTATGGTTTTTTGAAATATTATTAATACCCAGACAAAAAGCTAATACCAGTCACTCATTGATAATAAAGTATTCGCATTATGGGGGGGGATTTGTCTTTTTTCTTCCCCCCCCAGCTGAAGTTGGCAGCAGTCAGGGGGGTTCCAGGGGGCAGCTGCTGTCTCCCATCTCAGCCAGGACCCTGGAAAAGCAGTAAATGAGTTGGAAGGCTGCAGCTGGCTTCAAGAGGAGGGTGAGTGAGGCCAGTTGGAGAGCCAGGGAGCACTGGGAGGAGGTGAGAGGCAGATCTGTAGCTCTTCTCACCCAGGGCTGTCTGACCTCTCTGATAACACAGAACATGGTGAGAATGAGGGTGCACATCCGTGCTGTGCAGATTAATCTTCATCAGTGATAATCAGTAGGTCTTGGAGAAAAGCAGAATATTGCACGGCCACAAAGCTGCCCAGCAGGACCAGTTTGGATTTCTGGCCTTACCCAGGGGTTGTCTGTGAGCCCTACACGTCCCAGACGTGTTTGATGGTTGAGAAACAAACAGAGGTTTTGGACAACTCATGGTTGGGTGGATCCTCCACTGGAGCATGGCCTGGATTTTGGGAATGTCTCCAGTGCCTCGGAGGAGCCATGAGCAGCTTTGTCCCGTAGATCTCCCAGTCTGTCATCCAGGCAATAAATGATCCAGGAGTGTTTGGGAAGAATATATTTACTCTGAGGAGCAGCTGCAGCCAAAAAAATGTCCTGGTCAGATGTGCCTGTCTCAGCTGATTTACTCTGCCTGGAAATCCTGGATAAAATCAGCTCCTTTGCTCTGACTTGTGCTGGGCCTGGCAGGGGCAGGTTGGACATGGGCTTTGCTTGGTCAGGGAAGTTATTTATTGCCAGGGAGGAGCTCTGCCAAGTCCTGGAGTTCTGCTACAATTCCAGTCTGTGCCTTTGATTTCCATAAAATCCCAGCCTCTGGAGCCCAGTGACTGGGAAGCTTTCAAGGTTGCAGAGGATATTTTTGTCACCTTCATATTCACAGAGAAAAAGATTCAATGAGACCTTAAAGAGTTAAATATGGCCTAAATTTATCACTCAGAAGCCTCCTGGTGCATGTCAGGGTCCTGCACTTTGGCACCTGGCCCTGATGTTCCTGCCACAGCTCGAGTGAGGATGGGGAATGACAGAATTGTGGAATCCTGGAATGGTTTGGGTTGGAGGAGACCTGAAATGTCACCTTGTTGCACACCTTCCACCATCCCAGGGTGCTCCAAGCCCCATCCAGCCTGGCCCTGGACACTTCCAGGGATGGAGAAAGGTGGGGGCTGCATCCCACAGGGAAACAGGAACCTGGGTGGATGCTGGAGAGATCTGAGCAGAGAATGTTGCAATGACATTCCCGCAGTCATTTTTCAAATTATAACCATATTTGATGTTTAATTGGGACCACATTGGTTGAATTCCTGCAGCATCAGTATTAATACTTGACATCATTAATTTTTGTTTGTGTTACAGCCATTCTTAGGGAACGGTGTCAAAACATGTCACTCTCATTTAAAGCAGCTTTCAAGAGCTTTGCAGGGGTTTTTTTATCCCTTTGGCTTAAGTTTGGTGGGCCCTGCCAAACCACCCACCTCCTTTGCTGTATCGCTTTCACACAGTCTATCAAGAGGCCATTTTTATGTTTTGGGGGCTTTTAAAAGAGATTTTTCTCAATACTGTCCTCATTTTACCTGGGGAGCACCAGCAAACATTGCTTTTTTTGTTTCCTTTTCTTTTCCCCAGCATTTCCCACACCACATTGACACCTTTGTTCCCTGTTCTCCTTGTGGAGCAGTGCCACCATTTTCCACTTTCTACCCACTTCATAATTGTGGACAAAACAGCACCAAAGGACGGATTTGAGGGTTAACTGGCTTTCCCTTGTGCAATCCACTGATGGTGCTTAATTCTCTTTTTTTTCATTACTCATGCACTTCCCCAGGAATAAATCTGGAGTTTTATTTCAGTTGACAGCAGGGCTTTAAAGGGAATAAAAAAGGATTTTATGGTGAGGCAACAAAATATGACATCAAGTATCCTTTTCTGTGTCATTTTGCCCCTTTAATACCTTATAATCATTGAAACTTAGAACTCTTTACAGGAGCTTTAGGACTTCAAAGCTATAGATCTCCACACTGGACCCTCTGAGAGCTCAGCTGGAGCCTTCCCCGCAGTGGGGATGGACCTGGGGCTGGGAATTGTCACCTGGAGCAGCCCTGGGGTGACTGTGGGTGGAGGGCACTGCCGTGGGGAAGGAGGAGTGAATTCCCTGCCAGGTTTGCAGGAGCAGCTGGGCACAGTTGGGGCCGATTAGGGAGCTGATGGGATCCGGCTGTGCAGCACCCTCAGCTGCTGCCAATTGCCCCAGCCCTATAAAAGCAGGATGGCCACAGCACTGCTCCTTTCTGAGCTGCCTCCTGAGTGTCTCCATGTGGGATTTTCCTCCTTTCTGCAGGAATTGTGCTCTCCCCGTACCTGAGGTAAGTGGAATGTTCCCTGTTGTTGGGTCTGTGTAGTGTTTAGAGCATTTTAAGGGTAGAAATTGAAGAGCTCCCTCACAGGCGGGTGCTGGCCTGTGCTTGGCCTGATCTGTGGGGTCTTTGTGGCTCCTTTTGGGCTGGCGCTGGCTCAGCTTTGTCCTGAGGAGGCTTTTGGGTCACCCGTGTGTTTACAAATCACCAGGGGCTTGTTTTGGGCAGTGCAGTGGGGAAATGAGGGTTTTTTTCCCTGTAGCAGTGCTGGAACACCCAGGGTTCACACTGAGCTCAGGGAGTTCTGAGCCTCTGCTGTTGTGGTGCTAAGGCCGAGAGTATGCAGCAGCCCTCGGGGCCAGGGCAGGGATCCCTGAGTAGCCCTCGGGGTCAGGGCAGGGATCCCTCAGAGCCTTCGGGGCCCAGGGCTGGGATCCCTGAGTAGCCCTCGAGCCCGGGGCAGGGATCCCTCAAAGCCTTCGGGGCCCGGGGCAGGGATCCCTCAGGGCCAGGATCCCTCAGAGCCTTCGGGGCCCGGGGCAGGGATCCCTCAGAGCCCTTGGGCCCGGGGCAGGGATCCCTCAGCAAACAGAGCTCTGTCCTGGTGCTGAGGGCCCAGCTGGGCACTGACCCGGAGCTGCTCTGCTGTATGGGTGAGAGGGGATGGTTTCATTGCAGGCCAGGGCTGTTGGGTGGGTTTGTGACTGTCACCCCTCCCAGGCAGTGACTCCTCAGGTGGAGCTGCCCCACGGCACGGCCTTGGCAGGAGCAGGCAGCTCTCTCGGTGCTGCAGCAAAACCTGGGGTGGGTGGAGTGGCTCACCTGGCTCCCCATGGGTCACCTGAGGGGTGGTGGGACAGAGAGATCTTCTGAGCTGGTGTTTGAGCACTGAAACTCATTGGCATTTCTGTGAGTGCCAAGGCTTGGCTGGAGGCAGCAGCTGGGTTCTCCTGGTGTGTTGTGGGTGTACCCCAAGTCCACTCCAGTGGAAGTCCTGAATTAGTAATTCTCCAATTGGACCTGAGTCCTTGCAGGCTTTGGTGTGTGGGCTGTGTTTATTTGATAGGATCCTCTTAATTTAGCAATAATGGGGTTTAAGTCTGTGCACTGGGCTGGGGAGGAGCAGCCAGTTGCTGCTGGTGGGTCCCAGAGGCTGCTGCTCCCCCTGTGAGCAGACATTCATCATCCCAGTCCTTGACTTCATTGCTGCTATGACTGAGAAATGCTTTTCAGCAGCCAGAATGGAAAAGAAATTATTGCTAAATTCATCTACTCTCAGCTCTTCTTAAAAAGAAAGGCTGAGAGCCCTTTGTGGCACAGGTCTGGCCACAGTTTTATGGGGGCTGCCAGTCTTTGGGCCATAATCCTCCTTCTCAGGGCTTTATCTCCACAGTGGAAGGGCTTGTTCAATATATAATTCAGAGCTGGAATTCAAATTCAGGGCTCTATGTGGGCTACCAAGGCAGAGGACAAAAATCCCTGTTGGGGTAGAAAAGGGAGCTGAGGTTTGGTTTGGGGTGTGATGCTGCTTGGCTTCGCGGGCTGTGAGCGGTGGAAGGTCTCCAGCTCTTTGGGATGTGTGTTAATGCTTCTAGCAGAGCTGCTCACACACCAGCCTGTGCTTCCCAAAGCCCTGGGTGCTCCGGGCTGGGGCTCTGCCTGTTCTGGGGTGGGACTGAGGTGGAGGAGGAGCATTAACAGTGCCCAGGGTGGTGCTGCCTCAGAGGATGGAGCTGCTGGTGCCTCTCAGGGGTGTGGGATGAGCCTCAGGAGCTGGGGGGGGTTGTGGGGTTTTCCCTGACAAACACCACGACAAAATAATCAAATGTCTCTCTCATCCATCCCAATGCCTTGTGGAGAGAGCTGGTGGGGGCGCAGGGCTGTGGGGAACTGGTGCAGGGCATGGCTGGGGGCTTGGGGAGGTGAATCCGCTGCTCCCTGGCTCATTTAAGCTCAGCTTTGGAGGAAATGGGAGCTGGGTGCTGCAGAGCTGTGCTGGGGAGGGGAGAGCCTGTACCGTCCCCTCAGTGTGTCCTGAGCTGTTTGGGAGCAGGAGCTGCCTGGTGGGAGAGCAGGACTCTTGTGAGTGTCCAGGAGGGACCGCGACCTTCCTAGAAAGCAAAAATAAGGATTCACCTCCATCTCCCCTCCCCTGGGGCGGGCTGGGGGCTCTGCAAGGGGCCCATGGCATCACTGGCTGCTGGGTGACACCTGGGGCTGCTCCAGCACCCCAAAACTGCATCCAGGAGCCTGGCTGAGTGCAGAGCATCCCGAGCTATTTCCTGTGAATGACTCCTTTTGCTCCCCTCAAAGGCCTTATTTTCTGTCTGGGGCGTGATGAAGCATTACTTGCTGCTTTGTGGATAATCCTTCCTATATTCCTGATTTATGGATGTGCTGGTGTGATGCACAAAGTGGCATCTGTGCTCTGCACACTGTGGGAACAACCCAAAATTGCTCTGAAACTCAACTGGCTTACAATTATATTGGATTCTATTAAATTAAAACACATAGCACATATATTACACAATAAACCACAGCTATTTCATGGATCAAATTAAGTTTTATTTGGGCAAATTACAACCTTTCTTACAGTTGGGCCTTTGTGAAACCATTCCTTTTTAATAAAAATAAGCATTTTTGGCAAATGCTCTTAAAGTGTGCATTCCCAATAATTGCATATACTGTTGCTATTCTTTCTGGAATATATGTGGCTAATTATCTTCTGCTTAGGATAGGTTTAAATGAGTGGGATCTTCCCTTTGCTCCTCCCCCATACCTCCCTTCTGCTGGAATTTCTTAGTGCTTTCCATTTTTATTAGCTTGGCTATGGAAGAGAGCAGAGGAAAGAAAAAAAAGCCTTCTCATTAAAAGCAGGAGTGCTTTTCCCGGAATTTCTTGGGGAAATGTGACTCTCCCAGCCTTCCTCCAGCCCTGCCACGGGGCTGAGGGGGACAAAGCTGCAAATGGGGCTCTGGGAGGGTGGTGGGATGTGCACCCCACTTGTGGGGGCTGGGGGAAAGGCAGAGCTTTGGAGAAAATAAAGGATTTTGTTGAGGAGGGGCTTGGGGGGCTCCAGCTGCCGTGGAATTGCCTCTGGGGGTTGGATTTTCCTGCTGGCCTGAGAGGATGCAGCTCTGGTTGTGGCTTTGAGGCTGGGACATCTCTGGTGGCTCCTCACTGAAGCAGGGTTTTGGTGCTGCTTCCCTGCAGGGACAGGAGGGGCTGTGGGGTGGCATTCAGACCCCAAGGAAGGGCTTTGGCAGGGGCTCATCCTCACACAGTTTTGGTTAAAAGCAAGTCAGTGGTTCAGGGATTGAGGGGATGGGCTGGCAGGGTGGCTCATTCCTGTGTTTCCTTAGGAAATTGTTAAAAATTACCCCCTCAGGTCCCCTCTGGGTTTGGGAAGTGCTGCTCCTCTGCTTTTCCTCCCTCTCACTTTCTGCTCACTGCCAGGCTTGGAGATCCCAAATTTCTCCCTGGGAATAATTTTTCCCACAGTATTTTCAGCCTGGACAGGGAAGCAGAGGAAGTGTCCCAAGTGCTGCTTTCCTCGGGTGATGCCAGAGTGGTTTCCAGACCCCAGGGTGGAGATGAAGGGTGGGACAGCCTCCAGGCTCCCCAGTTCCTGAATCCAGCCACTGTCAGGTTTGTGTTTCCTGCCCCAGCAGCACCTGGGGACGTGGGAAGGGGACATGGAGCAGTTGCTGTGGATGTCCAAAGCACATCACATAAAACTTCAAAGCGTTCTGTCAGCTTTCCAAGTCCTTCTGGGCACCATTGTCAGGAGATCAAGAAGGTTTGTGGAGCCTCCCAAAGCACATCTGGATGCTGTTTATGGGATTGTGCTTGCTATGATCACATCTGTGGGAGGGGTTGGCACTGGGAGCTGCTCTGGGAGGGCCAGGGCATGGGCTGGTGGCATCTCCCTGTGCTGTGGTCAGGAGGAACCCCAGAGCTCAGGGTTTCCCTGCTGCTCCCAAACTGCTGCCAGCAGTTTCCTCAGAGGCTGGTGCTTCCCAGCTCCTTCCCTGGCAGTGCTGGGAGCCTCAGCCTGGGTGACAAGCTGGTGGCCTTGTGCCAGGCGTGGTGGGACTGTCTGGGGACTCCACTGTGCTGACAGAGAGTGGGCACTAACCTGTGCCACAGGGAAGTGGAAAGGAGATTGTTCTCTCCTATGAAACACTCACAGAAGCTTCTTTATTGATTAATTTTAATTTTTTTTAATAATAAAGTGTCTGTCTTCCCAGCATGGGTTTTCCATTGCCATGGAATGTGTGATAGTGGGGCAGGAGACAGTGGCTCTTGCTGGGTCCCCCAGTGTCTCTGCACCCCAAGGTGGGGCAGGAACCAAATGAAGTGGCCACAAAACATTTTTGATCACCTGCCTGTGTGATTCAGTCACAGTGGCAGCGTGTCACAGCCTGGCTCTGTCCCCAGGGCGTGCCCTCCAGCCTGGCATCCCAGGGACAAGCATGGGCAGTGGGGGAGAACGGGGATGGGAGCAAAGGGAAGGGTCCCCAGGGCTTCCCTGACAGGTTTTGGAGGGAGAAGATTCTGTTTGGTCCTTGCTGGTCTTGTCCATCCCTGATGGTCCCGGCACTGGGCAAGTCGGGTTGTGGGTGGCATTTGGGACACCAACCCCTGCAGGAAGGGAACTGAGTCACCACCACCCCCTGAGGCTGTGTGTGGAGCAGGGCTGGGCCTCCTCTTTCCCTGGCAGCAGGGATCTGTGTTCTCTTTGGGATGCAGGATGGAAACCACAGCCCATTGCTGGGGAAGCTCCGTGGTGGGCGTGAAGCGCCTTCTCCCAAAGGATGCCTGGGGGAAGGGTGAGAAGAGAACCCCCACACATCTCTGGAAATTGCTTTCCTTCCTCTCCTCCTTCCAAAACAGTGTAATTAACAGAAATAAACTCCTCGGTGCTGTTAATTTGGAAGGCCTGTGTGCCAAGCTGGAGCAGTGCTGGGAACAGTTAATTATTACCCAAACGGGGTCTGAGTGGGGCTGAGAGCGTTGAGGAATTATGAAACTGGAACGAGGGAGGCCCATTCTTGGCAAACACTTCTGTGATTCAAATGCTGGGGAATTCAGCATGTTTTTCTCTTTCTTCTGAGGACTCTGAGCCAGCCCTTGGTGCAGCTCTCATGGTGGGGATGGATGGGACCATCAGCCCAGGGAAGCTGGTGCTGGAGCAGCTTCTGCAGCTCTTCTGTCACAGCAGCAGTTTAAAATAGCTTTGGCAAGTCCATAATTAACCCATTATTGCTTCTTGGAACTGCCCAAGGGGTGGATTTCTGGGTGTGAGGATCTGAAGGTGCAGCTACATGAGGATGGTCACAGAGGCTGTTCTGCTTTTCTGAGCCTCCCACAGGAAAGTCCCTGCTGAGATGTGTTTCTGCTGCATGAGATCCCCTCTGCTTGTGGGCAAATCCTCCCCTCCTCCAGCTGGTTGTGTTGGCAGAGAAATCCCTGGTAGGATCCAAGCTCTGCTCTCCAGAAAGGCTGGAGGGAACATCTGACATCGCCCTCCATCTGTGGCAATGTGATGGCAGAACTTTGTTCCTCTCCCCTTCCCAGATTTATCAATCCCTGAAATTGGAGCCATTTAACTGGGGTTAAATGAGCAGGAGTTTTGCTGCTGTTGGGATCAGTAACCTGTGGGATTGCAGTGCAGCTGTAGGAACTCGGGCAGGAGCCTCCCAGCACCTGAGGTGGCTTCATGTGAGGTGGGATGGGAACTGAGCTCAGCTTTGCTTTTCCCTTAAAAAACCCTTGATAGCCTTGAATTCCTGCTTAGGAAACCTCTCACAGAAATGTGCACGTGAGCTGGGATCCAGCAAGATGAAAGGGGGTTTGTGGTGATTTTTGGAGTTACCAACGTAGTTGGAGCTTTTCAGCCTGAAATTAGACAAGCTGAGATGAGATTTCCAGAAGGCTTTTGATAGCAGCTTAATGGTCATAAACTTTGGTTTATTAAATGTAACAGAATTTTTTAATGTGATGTTGTGAAATGTTTCCTCCAAGATCAGTAAGTGTGGTGTGTGGAGGGAGGGTGGGAGGTCAGAGCTGCTCCTTGAGTAAGACTTGGGCAATCATTCCTGTCTCACCAGCCTACAGCCCCCCTCAGAGACCCCTCCTGTGCCTTTGGCTGCCCTGGTGCCACACGCCTGAGGAGGGGAGACCAAGCCAAGGCTCGTGAGCCTCTGGGCATCACCTCTTGGAGCAGCAGCCCGTGAGTCAGGGGCAAATCAGAAAACAGCCCTGAATCCTCCATGTGGGCAGGAAAATGCAGCAGATGGGCTTGGGAAGCTCAGCCTACTTCTTATGTGGTCATGAATGAGCTTCAGCAGCAACACTGGACATGTTCTTTATTTATTTTAGAAACACTTCTGGGGCTGTTGTTTGGAGAAGGGCTGGGAAATGCTCTGTGCACCCCCAGGGTGGGTTGGAAGGGACCTTGAAGGTTCTGTAGTTTCCATCCCTCCTTTAGACCTGCTTTTGCTATCAGGAGAAGGAAGGATTTGGGGCTGGACTTTATTTAGGGCTCTGAGGCTTTGTGTGTGCACAGGTTCAGTGCAACACCAGCCCTGTGGTGGGATGTGGGTTTGGACTGAGCTTTGGGGTGTTATTACTGACCCTTCTCACTTGGCTGTGCAGCCTCACCTTGCCCATCCTGCCTGGGTGATGTCCCCAGGCACGGTGGGGGTGACACCACTGCACTGGGAGCACCCTGAGCTTGCCATGGGGCTGTGACCCCACTGTTCCTGTGTGGCACCACCCTGGCCCCACAGGGGACGTTCCCGAGCCCTGGGAAAGCTGCTGGGGCTGAGCCCCTCCCTGCCTGGCCCCAGCCTCCCCCTGGCTGGGCAGGGCAGCTCCAAGGTCAGCATCCCCCCCCCCCGGCTCTCCCACTCCCCAGAGGTCACTCGTGCCGAAGCAGAAAAACAGTGCAGCAAAGCAGAATTGCTGCTTGAGTTGCTTTTTTTCATTAAACAAGGAGGCAGGGAGAAACATCAAAATCAACCCCCTGCCCCCACAAATCCTTCCCTTGTCTCGGAGTATTAAAAACATCCTGGAGCTGGGGCCATGCCTGTGTTCCTCAGCGCTGGAGGAGGATTTCTGCCAAGACACTGACCCCTTGTGGATTTTGCAAATGTCTTTGAATCTCTTTTCCTCTTCGAAAGGCGAGGGGAAAAAAAAAAAAAAAAAAAAAAAAAAAGACAAACAAAAAACCCCAAACCCTTTCAAACCTTTGCTTGGTCCTTTGCAAGGCAGAGCCATCAGAAGATTTATTCTTAAACGGAGGCTGCGGGGTGATTTATGGAATTACAGCTGAGCCGCATTGTGTGCTGGTTACAAATTGCACAGATATTCCATGGGACGTGAGCTCCAACGAGCACGGGATATATTACACTGCAGGGAAAAGGGGAGCTCAGAACCAGCTGGCCGACTGTAACAACTACAGCCACTTCTCTTTGAAGAGGAGATGATCTCCATCTGGCTTTAATACAAACCATGATGGACTGACACCAGCCCTCGGAATATCTTATACAAACGGGATCATTGCTGCTTGCTTTTTTCCAGAGCTGTCACACCGCTTCATTCTGGGTTTTATTCCTTTTTCCTCCCCCCTGCTCTGTTGTTTCTTCGTGTTGGCCACTCCTTGTCGATCTTTAGGAGCTGCTGGGGGTTGTTTCTCAGCAGAGGAAAGGTTTTCTCTGAGTGGGGAGGGCGATGCTGCGGTGCCATGTGTAGAACCACGGAGCTAAATTGGCTACCTAGAAATACAGCCCAGATGTGAACAGGGAAAAGGAAGCTGGAACACATTATCAGGAAGGATGTGTCTCCTTTGGAGTAAATCCCTCCCAAGGAGCCCCTCCTGGGGCTGTTGGTGGCTCCAGGAGCAGCCAGCTGTGAGCCCTGCTGTGGTGGGTGTGCTCTGGGGCTGATGTGGGCTGGGGACACCCCTGGAACCTTCCAGGCAGCACCAAGTCCTGGTGAACCAGGCTCTGTGGGGCTCTCCAACATCTGGTGTAAAATCTTCATCTCTCCCTCCACAAAGGAATGTCCTGGCCAGGTTTGGTAGCCCATGAGTGGGAGAAATTGGTGAATGGGTGAGATTCCTTTTCAGCACTTGTTGTCCTCCAGGATCAAAGGTTTCTGTGTGAGCGGTCTCATATTTTGGCTTGTTAGGAAGTCACGGTGGTTTTATTTAACTCCCTTGGCTGGATAATGGATCATTCAGCACTGATTTTGTTCCCTGGCCTGGTTGTGCTCTTAGGACTGACTTCTGTTGTGGATATCTGATGGCAAGTCTGGGATTTTTGGTGTGAATTGGCTGTTATGAATGAATATTCCTGACACACCCAGTGCCAGGAAACAGCCCTTAAAATCCAGCTTCAGCCTTCCCTGAGCTTTCCAGGCAGTGTCCACATTTCCCTGCCTCAGAGCTCCTGGGAAGCACCCATAAATACCCATTGGGGTGAGAAATCCTGAGTTTTGGTGGTTGACAGTTGATATTTGCATCCCCTGAGAGAGCTGCTGGCCCTGGGGTTTGGGATGGGGAGGGGGTTGTATCCTTCCCGCTCCATCTCAGTCTCCTGCCCTTGAAGGATCTCTGCCTGGGGTGATGCAACTTCCAAAGCTGAGCTCCTCAAATTTGAGATTAAATGGATAAAATGTGGGGAGCTGCAGGCTGCAGTCACATCTTTTATGGGCCATCTTTGGATGGTGAGGTCCTTATCCCTCCTGCCTGGTCCAATCCAGCATGTTCCCAGTGCTGGCTGCAGGCCAGGGAGCTCCAGCCTCCAGACATTCCAATTTTGGTCACCCTTTGAGGATGTTTTGGGCCAGAGAGGGCTGTGATGTCTGGCAGTTTGGTCCCTGGCACACTCCATGGTCTGGCCTGTGAGAAGTGCTGGGAGGACAGAGCAAAAACTCTGAATTTCTGCAACCCCAGGCAGCCCTGGCCGAGCCTCCCAGCTCTGGTGGGGTTACACAACTCCAACATGGCTTTCTCTGAGATACTAATTAGGGATGGACAAACCAGAGGGAAGAAAATAAGAAATCCCTTTGCACTCGTTGTGGGGTTAAACTAAGTTCAGCTGACTTTCTTCCTCCCCCCCTGTTATTTTTCCCTTCAGTGCAAGCTCTGCTCATTCAGGTTCCAGCAGGACTGGGATGCATGGCTGCCTGAGTGCTGCAGGATTTCCAGACAAGTCTAAATCCCTAAATCTGGGAGTCTGTGGCACTTAGAGCAATCCTGATATGCTCCTGGCCCTCCAAACAGGATAATTTGGTGTGCTGTGTATCCTGCAAAGTCTGGGTGTTGCTCTGGATAGCAGATCTTTATTCCTCCTTTTTCAGGTGGGGCTGGAGGCAGCAGCCCTTGGGACCCCCATCCCAGCTTGGCTGGCTCCTCCTGCAGCCAGGCTGCTTTGGGTAGTGTTTGTTAATGGTTGGACTTGACCTTAGGGGCCTTTTCCAGCCTAAAGGATTCCATAATTCCATAAATCCTCCACTCAGAAATGCTCTCTGTGCTGCTGCTGGCCTCTCTCTGAATTCATCTCGGTGAACACGAACCCCTGAGCTTTCTAAACAAATCAGGAGGATCAGGGAGTGAGTTTACACGGCCCGGTGGCCCTGGCTGGGCTCTGCTCCTCTCCTTCCATCAGGAGCCTCCTCCCGCAGACCTCCCTGCCACCACAATGGGCCTGTCTCTGGCTAATGAAGCTCTGCATCCCACTGCAGCATTCCTCTGATGCATTAGGAAATAGTAATCATTCTTCTCTGGCACTGGCTTTGATAAGCAATTGCCTTTGGCCAAAAGCCGTGCCAAGATTTTGCTGCTTGTTATGGAGCTAAAGATGTGACATTGCAGCGCTCGTAATTGGGATCATTTAACACCCCGTTAGCAGGGAGCTGGAGTGGCTCTGTCTCTTACCTACGTTTGGGACGGTCTTTAAGGAATCCAGCCATCATTTGGGAGAATCATTTTTTAAATGGAAATATGAATGCATTATTCATTACATTAATTCATTTTCAAGTGTGGAGGAGAAGCTTTTGGCAGCACAGAATGGGGGGAGCTGCTGCGATAGGAAATCTGCAGTGAGCCACGTCCCAGTTTGCTAAACTGGGAAACAATGGACTATGGTCCAAATCCTAAATCTGGTTTCAGGCACGTCCCTTGTTTTCAAGGAGTTGTAAAATGAAGGTGATATTTAGAATTTCAGGGTCCTTGCAGGGTGGTGCCATTAGTGGTCATTCCCCTGATTAATCAGCACTCTTTGGGCTTGATGAGCAAGGAGGAAGTTGGGAGTTCTGTTTTGTAGGGCCTCCTGCAGTGCCCACAGCCCCTCTTGCCCCTGGTGTGGTGGATCCCAGGATGTGGCTCCTGGAACATCCCACCCTTGAGAGGGTCCTGGGTCTTCCTCCTGTGGGTTCTGTCCCAGCCTGGAGCCTGTCAGAGAGCTCCTGTCCCCCTGGGGAGCCGGTGCCAGCTGTGCCCTTGCCATGAGCAGCTCTGGAAGGAGCTGAGCTCATCCAGAGCAGCTCCAACTCCTCCTGTCCTCCTCAGGAGCATCCCACCATGCCAGGAGCCCTCTGCAGCTCCTTTGAGCTTCAGGGCTGCTCTGCCTCCTCAGCTCCTCCCTGCTCAGGACCACAGGCTCTCCTGATCCACACCCCAGCCAAGGTTTCCTCTCCCTGCTGTGGAAAACCTTTCCAGCAGCTCCCGAGGTCTCTGAGGGCTTCTCCTCTCCTCCAGGCTGCATTGCCTGTTGGTTTTGGAGGCTGTGTTCCCCTGGCAGCCTTCCAGGTGTATATTTAGAAAGGGAGATCATACCTTCCATCTCAGGAATAACCAATGATGACTTAATTTAGAGCATGAAAATTAAAAACTCCCTCTCTGACTGAGGAGCATTCAGGCCCTGCAGCCTCCTCCTTGTCAGCTCTGCTTTCCCCTCTTGGCTGGGGTTCCTCTTGCTCAGCTCTGGCCATCCTGGGCTTATCTGGGAGCAGGAATGTGTGGAAGGAGCCGTGGGGACCAGAGTCTCCTCTGCTGCTGGTGTCCAGCTGTGTCACTGGGCATCAGTGCTGGAGCTGAATTCCATGGGAGACTCTTGGCCATTTTTAGCAGACAGATGGTTCTAAAAAAAATTACTTTTAAAATCTCTTTGGATCATTAATACAACTCTACACTTCCTGGAGGCTTTCCTGGGTCACCTTCAGAGAGCTCTGTGGGTACATTGCAAACAAATGGGCTGGAAAGTTGGGTGTGCCTCCATCCTGGCAGGGAAAACCCATTTCTGGTGTCTGGAGTTTGGTGCCTTGCTCACACAAAGGGTTGTGTCTCCTTTGGCAGTTTCTGCTCCCGTGGAATAGGAGAACTGTGGGCTGTGCTGGGGACAGGATCCCTGATTCCCCCTCTCCTCACTGCCAGCTGAGAGCCCAGGCTGGCCAGGAGCAGCTGGGCAGTGGGAGGTGTCCCTGCCATGGCAGGGAGTGCAAGGAGCTGATTCCTGAGGTGCTCTCCCCCCAAACCAGGCTGTGATTCTGGGACTCTGGGCAAGCCTAGCACAGCTCCTTTACACCCAGCTTTATTGGTAAATCTGGGATTAGCACCAACACTGGGTTCCTGAGTCCCTTTCCTGCAGCTCGGGGCTCATCTCTTGTATTCAATAACAGTGTGGAGGGGTTGGAAAAGGGTTAGAGATTGATAAAGCCCTGGAGACCTGCAGGACAAAAAATTCTGTGTGCTGCCAGGAGAAAGGCTTTCATTCTGCTCCTGGAAGCTCAGCTTTCCCCGCTGCTGCTGATCAGACCACTTTTTTCACCTCGTCTATCAGCTGTGTTATCTGAAGGGTGCTCTGAGGGAGTGCAATGTTGAAAGGCCCCAGAGTTAATTGGCATTAAGGATGGTGTAGTATTATTAGGTGCGCCTTAATGTAACAATCTCCATTTTGGTCTATTTACTCTGTACTACTGAGTAAATGTGGGGATAAAAGAAGGTGGAATTAGCACTTCTCTTGCTTGCACTAAAGCCAAGCTGCATTATTTTCTTTTCACTGGGTTTAGGCCTAAAAGTAGCTCAGGTATGTGCAAGTTTAAACAAGAAGAACCAGGGCGCCATTAAAAATTACTCTCTCCTGGATAATATTCAACACAGGATTAATAGTAAAGAGGCTGATGTCATCCCAGAGCTCCCGTGACCCTTTGCACTTCTTAGCACACTGCTGAAAGAAAATGTTCCTGCCACACAGGGCTTGTCCTGCTGGAAAATCTGATGCTGCCTTTTTCCCAAGAGCAGAGGGAGAGGTGTTCTGAGCAGTGCAAGAAAAATTAATTGGGAGTGAGGAACTTCACCTGAGCAACCACCTTCCCCTCAAAATCACCTGGCTGCTGTGTCCATCCCAGGGTGTCCATCCCATGTTCCCAGAGCATGGAGAACGTTGGGAGCCCACCTGTGATGCTCCTGTGCAGGACCCTGCTCACGGCCCTCCCCCCTTGGCAGCTGCAGCAGATGCCAGGCCGGGATGGGCCCTGTCCCCGCTGGGACCCTCGGGAGCTGCTCCAGGCTCTGCTGGAACAGCTGGGGTTGGAGCTGGGCAGGTTCTCCAGGGATGCCAGGGCAGACACCACAATGGAATTGCTGCCAGTCCCACCAGGCTGGGGACAAAAGGGCTGTGCAGGGGTTTGGTGGCTTTAGATGGGATCAGTGGTCCCAGTGCTCTTCATGGAGAGCATACATTGCATTTTGAATCTGGTTTTACCTTCCTGCCTAGGCTGGCCTCTAAAACCCTGATTTGTTCTTCAAGGGCTTGGCTTGGAGAAGAAATGTTCTGTACTGCACCAGGCTGGGCACTCCCAAACTGGGCTGGAAAAGGGCTGGATGAAAGCAGAGCAGTGTTCTGGGCTGTGGGGTTATGAGCAGGTCCCTTGATAAGGAACTGGGTGTGCTGTGAAATAATTAGGGACTCTCATCTCAGACTCATCACAAACATTAATTAGCAGATTTCATAAGATCAGTCACCTCCTTTTCCCTGTGCCTGTAGGGACAGGTAAATGTTCCAGCTCTGTCCTGGTGTGCAGCCTGTGGCACTGGAGGGGCAAAGTGCCCTTTTTTAGACCCATCCCTGCCAGGAGGGAGGCTACACCCAACTTTCCAGCCCATTTGTTTGCAATGTACCCACAGAGCTCTCTGAAGGTGCCCCAGAAAAGCCTCCAGGAAGTGTAGAGTTGTATTAATGATCCAAAGAGATTTTAAAAGGATTTTTCTTTTTAGAACCATCTGTCTGCTAAAAATGGCAGAGTCTCCCATGGAATTCAGCTCCAGCACTGATGGAGCTTTATCATGAGAATTAATCCACTGAGATGCTCTTGCCCCTCCAGGGATGCTGAAGGTCCCCCTTGGAGATAAGGTTTGTACTTGGAGGCCAGGAATGTCCTTGGTAACAATATCAATACAAAAAAAGATGAAATAATAACAATACAAAAAGACATTTCCTAGCATTCGAAAATATCAATTGTAAAATTGATAATACCAATTTGACAATATCATTTATTGTTATTGATACTATATATATTACTATACATAACAATATCATATATTGTTATTGATAGCAATAATATTTCCTAGCAATTGATAGCAACATCAATACAAAAAAAAAGATATTTCCCAGCATTTTTCTGCAGAAATCACTGTGAGAATCTATCTGCAAAGTCCCTGTGGAGCAAACAGCCTTGTGCTGCAAGGTGCTGCACCTGGGGTGGCCCTGCAGGGGGTTTAATCCGTTTAAATTTTCCCAAAAAAGCTCCTTTTGCATTTGTGATGTTTCACTACTTAAAGCACCACAAAGGCTCTTAGAGCAGCTGCTTGGGTGTGAATGGTTTTTTTTAATAATGCTGAGGGAACTGCTAATGATTAATCAGCACCAAAGCCTCTGTCTTAACCTCATCAGGTGTGTGAGCAGCAAATATGTTAACCCTTGAGTAGCAGGAGTGCCAGAAGGTGTTTGATTGCAGACTGGGTGTGGAATAAACAGGCAGGAGACTGATGTGGTTCAGGGCAGGGTTGGTGAAAAGCCCCGTGGTTATTGCCCATCACCCGTCAGCTCTGCTTTGATGGAGCTCTTGGGTGTGGGCAGGAGAGCTGGGATCACTCCTCCTGAGCTGTGGCAGTGCTGGGCTTGAAATCCTGATTTTTAATCTTTTTTTTCCTTTACAAACCTGTTTAGCTCAGTAGGTGAGCAGGGACAGCTTGGAAACTGGAAAATTTCTTACTTCTCACACTGAAACCAGCCAGAATAAATCTGGGGAGTTCTTGGCCTGTTTCACTTGTGGTCAGCACTGAAAAGCCTTTTGGAAATGAACTTGAGGAAACCCTGCTGTCTTTGGGGAGGCTTGGATCAAGGCATGGAGTGCACGAGAGGGACTCTGGCACAAGGACAGTGCTCCTGTGCTGGGGGCAGAGACATCCTGTGCTGAAGCACTGAGGGATGATGGAAGTGGCATTTGGGATGTGTCTGATGTGGCTTCCCCTGACAGAGTGGGCTCAGCTCCCCCAGGTTCTGGGTCCTGAACGTTTCCTCCTGCTGAGCAGCCTCAGCCAGCAGCTTCAAAGGCTGCTCAGCCCAAACCAGAAACCTCAAGAAAGAATTCAGCCACGGGGAAACCCAGAGGCCACGTGCCGTGCATATGTCTGATAAACCACTCCCAAATTCGTTCCTATCAAGCTTCAAAAAAAAGGCATCTCATGGTTTGCATTTCCCTTTTCCTGTCAGAAAGCCAAAAATGCCGTTATCAGGCCACGCCTCCCTGTGCAAGTTGCAATAACTTACTTAAATCAGTTTGGGCTGATGTCATCAGTTGTCCTTTAGGGCCTGGAGGGATTTGAGGCTGGGATTGGGTTTTGGGGATATCAGAAGGCAAAGCAGTGAGTGCCTGACGCTTCCAAACATCTCCCTGTGGAGGGGCAGAGCAAAGCCTGGCTGGGGGATGTGCAGAGGAGGGGCTGGGATGCCTTTTTGGTGGGAAAAGCTTTTCTGTGCAGTGACAGGCAGTGCAGGAAGCCTGGTGGGAAGTTCTGGTGATGGATCCAACACTCACATTGAGACCAGAAGCCTCTGAGATAAAACAGGAACGTGTTCTGCCAGTTGCCATTAGCACTCAGCCGGTGACTGTGCAGATGGTTTGAATTCTTGCTGATCAGATGGGGAGGGTGAGATGGGAGCCCTGCCTGGAGCTGTGCTGCAGAGCCTGGAGCTGGTGGGATTCCTGACAGATGTTGGTCACCAGCCTTTGGGGATGCTGGGGGAAAAAATAATCTCCATTTCACAAAAGCTGGTGCTTTTCCCTTTGGGAAAGGGGCATTCCTGGGCTCTGGGATCAGGAGCTTTGCTGGGGCTCTGCCCATCTCCAGGAGAAGCCTGGCTGATGAAGGTCATGGAGCAACCTGCAGCTCTTACCTCCCAAAAGATGGGAGTGAAGAGAAGTGGGGATGGATGCAGCAGGAAAAGCTTCCCTGTGCTGCTCTCGGGGTGGGAGAGCCCTGGGAATGGGGCAGCAGCTCGTGCTGGCCTCACATGGAACCCCAGGGATGGAGAACTGGGAATGGAGGGAGCTGCAGCTGGCAGTCAGAGGAGCTGTTTCCAGGGATATCCTGACCTGTTTGCTCCCAAACCTCTGTCAGCTGTGGATTTCCATGAGGAAGTGTCACTTCACTTCAGCTGCAGGGCTGCTCTGGGGCAGATTTACTGGGCAGGGTTTTATTGCATCTGTCAGAATTGTGGGGGTCGGGGGGAGCAGCAGGGACCTTTGTCCTGTGGAAGGGTGAAAGATGTGGGTGAAGCACAGGGCATGTCTGCAGTTGGGATTTTGGGGTTTGATCTGGCACCCTGAGCAGGGGGGAGGCTTTGGAGGCACCCCAGAAGTGTGGGGACTCTGGGTGAGCCTCGGGGTCACAGGGTGGCTTTGGGGTGGTTGGACAGAGCAGCTTCTTCCAAAGATGGGGGAAGGACGAGGTAAATTCTGGCACTCAGCTTGGCAGGTGGGAGGAATGTCAAATGTGGGCATGTGAGTGGATTCCTGGAGGCATTTTGAGGTTTGTAGGGTGATGCTAAGCTTGGGGTGGGAGAGCTGCCTGTGTGGCCAGTGCTGAGGAATGGGAAGGGCCCATCTGGCCCAGTTTGGACTGGGCCACCTGCTGCTGTCAGGCTGGGAGAGACTTCATGTCCTGTTTGTACAGCACTGGAGTGTCCCTGGGGCAGGCTAATGGATTTAAATCTCAGAACTGTTAGGTGCTGGTTACCTTCTGTATTTCCTGCAGGATTTGTCCCATGGAATCTTCACAGCCCAGTGAGGTGCTGGTGGTAATTGGGCAGGTGGCTGGAGCTTTACCTGTACTTTTTTGTTTAAAAAATACAGCCCCAAAAGGATGCTCTGTCAGCCCCTTCCATGCCCTCAAGGGAAGGTGCCCTGACCCTGTGGGGTTTTGGCTCCTAAAAGAGCAACGATTTGACTCCAAGAGCACCCTCTTATAAATATTATTGCCTGATCTTCAGGCAACTTCTTATCTCGTACTTTGCCTTGATCTAGGAGGGAAATCCTTTGTCTGTGTGTCAGTGAGCACAATCAGTTCCAGTGTTCTGAGCACCAGACATGCTCTGGTTCCAGCCTTTGGCCCTGAGACCTGAGATTTGCCTGTGTTTACAAGCCCAGTAATTGCTGTCCTGAACCTGTTATCAACAGAGATACATGCAAGGGAAATTGCAAGGTTATGGTTGAAGCTTGCAGGGTTTTAGACTAACAAATATTTTAGCCTGAAGATATATTCAGCTTGATTTTGCTTTTAAGTGGCTCTGGGTAACATGAGAAGTTGCCTGTCAAATTTGATGGGGTCAGTAAAATTCAAGCATGTTGGACTGTAATTAACATTTGAAAAGAATTTGCTTAGGAATTAGCTGTTGGCAGTGCAGAGCAGCTCCTTGGGTGGAAGCAGAGCTGCCCATCAGGGTCCACCCTGTCCTGGGCAGTGCAGGGAGGGAAATCCAGCCAGTTACTGCAGGATTCCTCATGGGATGCTGCCTGCATCAACCACCAGTGATTCCATTCAGGAATGTCATCGTCATCCCAGCACTGGCTGAGGGGGAAAGGCATTTCTGCCCTGGTGGGGTGGGAGAAATTTATAACTGAAAGTGTTCAAAGAAGCTGAATTGTTCCATTTATCAAAGCTTTGGCAGTTTGGCTCAATTTGCCAAATCCTCCCCTAATAAATAACTCGACAGGCTTTGTCAGGGAACAATGGTGTTACTTAACAGTGCTCTGTAATTAAGGCTGAAATTTACTGATAGACACCTAGAGGATATTTTTGGTCGGTGTGGATTAGACCTGCAGGGATAGGAGCTGCTTTGGGGAGCAGAGATGACTTCTGAGAGCTCAAGGTGTCATCCCTAAAATGTTAAACCAAGCTGTGCCTCAGAGCTATTTTTCTACTTGCAATAAGTCACTTTGTGCTTGGTGTATGGGGTTAGGAGGGGGTTTTAAATATGCTCTAAAATCCAAACATCAATGAGGACTTGAAAATGTAGAGCCAAGTAGTGGTGGATGGGCAGCATTTCTGTTAGTTAGACTCATTAATGTGCCAGCAGCTGTTAATGCTGGGGACAGATGATGATATTGAAGAGCATCTGTTTTGTTTTATTCTTTATAATTTGTGGGAGTTGGTGGGGTGTGGAACAACCTGGGCTTATGGAAGGTGTCCCTGCCCCTGGCAGGGGCTGGAATGAGAAGAGTTTTAAGGTCCCTTCCAACCCAATTGATTCTGCCCTTCTGAATATTTTCAAAAAATTCAGTGTAAAAAACAACAAACTGTATGGAATGTTTTCCATTTAAATAGGGATTTATGGGCTTTTCTCCCAAATTCCCTTTCTGGTGTTTGGAAAGAGTGTTGTGCCCTCCCTCTGTGCTTGTCTGAGCCCTGCAGGGTCATGGCCCTCTGAGCACAGCTGCCCTGGCACGTTTGCTGTGCTCACAACCAGAGCAGCTGGTGCAGCCCCAAAGCAGCCTTTGGGCACCTCTTAGCTCTGCCAGACATCAGCCTGGATAGGGAAAACCCCTGTGGGATTTATTTCCTAACCAGGGCTCTGTGGGGCCAGAACAAATCTGAAATGCTTGCAGGGGTTGTGTGGTTCCTTTGTCACCAGTGCTGTCAGAGCTTTACAGACACAACGTTGTTCATTGCACCCGTGCCAGGTGGGCACTGCAGCTCCTCTGCCAGCACCAGCTGTGGGCAGTGTGATGCTCTTTTTTAACCAGAATCCCAAAATTCTCCTTCCCTGAGGGTCTGTGTGTCACCTCCTGCCCTTTCTGTGTGTGGGTGCCAAGCCTTTTGTGAAGGACTCTTCCAGCTCCTGGAGGACAAGATATACCAAATATATCTGTCCTGTTTTATCTGATGAAGGAACTTTATCTCTTGTACCTTGTCTGTTGAGGCCACCCCCGGTGTGTGAACGTGCTCTGGGTGGGGATGAGGATGAGCAGAGTGTGGTGGGATGAGCTGGCCCTGAGCAGGCTCTGGGCAGGGAATTTGGGTTGTGCTGCTGTGCTGAGCCCTGCTCTGGTGCAGTGTGCCTGCCCTGCAGAGCTGATTTCCACTGCTGACACTCAGCCCCACGCGGCTGAGGCCATCTTTAGGGTATCCTTGGAACATTTTCTTGGGCAAACAGGCTTTGCTTCTTCACCAGCTCGGAGCTATTTGGGCTTTCTGATGTTATCTCTGAGTTAGTTTACCTTCCTTATCGCCTCGGGGGTTTAGCAGGGGGGGATTTCTGTGTCTGGCTGCTGTCTTGCAAGGCTGATGTTGGGAAAGCCCACCTTGGATTTACAGCTTTGCTCTTCCGTGGTAAAATGGCAAGAGGTCTCCATCTCCACGAGGACTTGGGTTGGATTTATCAGAGTGGCACTGACAAAGCAAACAGAGGGTTTGGCTGGAGAGGACATGGGAGAAGGCCTGGGAGAGAAAGGTCCTTCAGGGTGGAGGTCAAGGATAAGCCAGGCTGGACATGTGGGAGTTGTGCACAATAGACACCCATTTGGAAACTTAATCCTTTAATTTCCCCTCATCAAGCAGGTCAAAATAATGTAATAAAGGCTTTCTCATGGAGATGCAAGCTGTAATTCAGGGCAGCTTTTTTTCATTTTGCATTTCCCCCTGTCTCCTGTTCCAGAAGCAGCAGCAGCGCTTGAGAGCAGAAGTGAGAGGCCCTGGCAGGACTACAAAGGGCTCCGGAGGAGCAGGTACCTGGGGATGAGGTAAGTGCTGTCGTTTGGGTGAAATAGGTGTGGAAAGTGCACTCTGCACACGTTAGGCTTCAAAGCCAGTAATAATTACTGCGTTTGAGACTGTATCAGCACCCGGGGCCGCCGTTCAAGTCGGGCAGGAATTCTTTGTGCAGGGCTTTTGTTCTGCAGACATCCAAGCTCCCCGTGGTTCACCCCAGCAACCCAGGGAAGTGTCGTGGCTTTGAGCTGGGCTTGTGTGGAGCCCCGGCTTTGATGAATTCATCGGGTGCTCTGTGAATATGACTGGGCTGTAATTGCTTTTAATGGCAAAACCATGAAAGGAGAAAATAAGTGCTGGGGTGGGTGGCAGCAAGACGGATCTTGCAGGTTCCTGGCAGGGCTCTGCTCTATGGACTTGCTGCTCTTGGTCTCACCTCGTGTCCTTCTGCCTCTGTGGGCCAAGGGCTTGGAGTTGAACTGGTGGTGTGGGGCTGGTGTCTCCCAGATGATGCGTGCTCTATTCCATCAGTGTGTGCTAAATACAGGGTCATTTGGGGAGCAGAGCCAAAAAATATCTCCCAAGAGGGTTTTACGATGGATCTCCATGGAGGAGATCAGTGATGTGCTTGTTTTACAGAAGAAATGGTTGGAATTTAAGTTTATCACTGGCTTGTTAGCGACCCGTGGCAAGGACAAAGGTTGATATGCTGAGTAGGAGCTACCCAGCTCCACTACCCCTGTGACTGGTCCAAAGTAACTAAACCTTGATGTTCCTGAGCAATCCCCTCTGGAATCACCATCCCCATAAGCAGCAGGGTGGGCTGCAGCATTCTCCCAGCAGCTCCTGCCCCCTCTCCCAGGAGGGATTCCCAGATGGTTCAGATGTCACCACTGCTGTCACCCTTGCTCTAACTGACCCACGACTGCTTGGTGCCACCCCAGAGCTGCAGCCTGGCTGTCACCCGTGAGGAGAATGTCCCTTTTTGCAAACTGTGGGCTCGTTTTCCCTGCTGTGGGGGCCGGAGCACACAAAGGCGGCGCCAGGGGCAGTTTTATCTCGGAGCAGAGCAGGGAACAGATCTAATCTCTCCGCAGAGGCCTCCCCGGAGCTCCTCTCCCCAAAGAGCCCTTGTGCTGGAACAATAAATGCCCAGGGACACGCTGCCAGCCCGCGGCTGGGATTCCATTCAGACCCGTGGGCATTTCTTTCCCAGGCACGGCGGGGTCTCGGCTCCCCCGTGGCCGCTGCCCACGCGGGGCCTGGCGGGGCCGTGCCATGGCGGCGACAACCGGGCTGCTGGCACGGGCTCCGGGCCGTGGGCATGGCCAGGCTGTGGGCACGGCCTGCTCGGGCCCGCCGCGGTGTCCGGCCCGTGACAAAGCGCCACTATGGCTGGGGACGGGCGGAATGCGGCCCCGGGGCGGCCTGGCACCAGGGGCTCCTGGAAAGGCCGGGCAGAGCCCACACAGCGCGGCTTGTCCGGCACACAATGAGGGATGTGTTGTGGTGGCATGAATGGGCTGAGCCAGGGATGGCAAATGTTTACTCTGGGCTCCCACAGCACGGGCAGAGGAGGGCCCAGGCCTCTGCTCCTCCTCCAGGCAGTGAGGGCCGCTCTGGGAGCTTTGGCATCCAGCTTGGAGAACCTGGAGCTTTCGTGCCACCTTTGTGGCCTCAACCAGGTGTCGCACAAAGCCAGCAGGAATGGGATCCTGGAATGGCATGGTTTTGTTTGGGAGGGATCTTAAAGATCATCCAGTTCCAGCCCCTTGCTATGGACAGGCCCAGTGACAGATGTCATTTTAGTTGGTGCTTTGAGGGTCCCGTTATCCTGCTCAAACTCTCTCTCAGGCTTCACTTAAGCAGTGCAGCCATCCATCATTAATGCCATTGTGCATCCTCATGCCTTTCAACATTCCCAGGTCCCCCATTCCCAGTGGTGAGATTGGAGAGATGTCCATGCAGTTTCCATGTTGTTCCTGGTACAAGCTGCTCCTGTGACCCTGTGGATGGAGGATGTGGTGAAATCCCTGCTCTGAGATGCATCTGAGTGGTGCAGAGACATCATTAACATTCTCTAACGTGTTCCTGGGGCAAGTCAGGCAGTTTCAGGTGAGGCCAGGGGCCCATGCCACCAGCTTGGTGGCCCTTGTGCCAGCTTGCCTAGAGCGAGGGGGTTTGCAGCCCCCAGACTGTGACTTGTACATTGTATCTGCTCCTCCTGCCAATGCTAAATCCCATTTATTACAGAGAACTTCACAGGCTTTTAATGAACCTTCCTGAGCTTAATTTACAGCTTGGGGAAAGATAGACAAGGTGACAAAGTGAACTGAAATATGAAATTACTTTAATTGCAGAGGAGGACAGTTTATAGGCTTCAGAATCCAAGTCATTTATTTTAATGATCTCCTCTGCCCTCAACACATAATTACCATTCCCATTCCGAGCTGGTTTCAGGAGAGGTATGCAGGGAAAGCTGGTTGGACCTGTTCAGGCAGCAGAACTTTTGGCAACTCATAATCTGAGACGGAAAACGAATTAAAAGCAAAATATATTGTCATGTCAGAAACACTTTTCATTTAAGACATGCTGGGTTTTGCCTCGTTTCCTGGAGACAGCTGTGGTCCATCTGAAAGCAGCAATCCGAGGCACATGGCACTGGTTGAGTGCCTTTCCAACCCTACATGGTAAAACACTTGGAAAATCCCCAGGAGTCAACATGGGGGCCAAGGGCTAATGCAGCCTTTGGGGAGGAGATGGAAATGTTTCATTTCCCTGCTGCTCCTTGCATTGGTGGGTTGGGTGTTAGGGTGGTAATAAAAAAATATGGACTTTGAGAAATGGATGCTGCTTTTCCCCCATGGATATCTGATTTTGGCTGGTCCTACTCTAAACCAGCTGGAGATTTTCAACCCCTGTGGAAAGAGGGGCTGTCTGTGAGCAGCTCCAAGCTGTTTTCATGGAGTTCAGGTCCCTCAGTGTGAAAATCAGGATGTTGCTGGAGCCTCTTGTGGGTGTTTGGGCACATGGACATTTTGGTACATCCTGACTTTTCTGATGTGGTGCTTTGGGGGGTGATTTGGAGGAGGTTGTGTTGTAATTACCCAGCTTGGCTGAGCTCTGCCTCTGCTTCTCCAGTGTCCAGGAGCTCTCCAGCTGAGCTTGGCCTGGCTTCCTCAGAGTTAAAACTCTGATGTCCCTCAGAAAGCTGAGCACCAGGCCCAGCTTTTCCTCTGGCAAGGGTGGAAAGTGGGAGGAAATTGGGTGTAACCCGAGGAAGCTGGAAAGCAAAGATGAGCCCAGGCTGGTGGGACTCGTGCCAAGGAGTGGGTTCTGAGCCAGGCTGATGCACCTTCCTGCAGGGAAAGGAGGTGAAAATACATTTTTCTTACAGGGATCATTAAGTTCCTTGGATTGGACAGTTGTGGCACAGGATTTCTTGATTTTCAGATTTATTTTTTTTTTAACCACAAGGATGGGTTGTGGACCAAGTGATCATGGAGTCATTAAAGTCTGTTAGCTCTCTCTATGCAAAGTGGTCATGAATATGTGGCAAAGTGGGACAAAATCCAAAGGCACCTGGACTCCCCATCCACCTGCTGGAATAGGCTGGCTGGGATTTCATGTGGCCCTGGCTGAAGTCATGCAGCACCAGAAATTGGGGTTTCAGGGGGTCTGTGGGACTTGAAGCCATAAATCCCCCACAGGGGTCAGTGAACTGTGTGTGCCTTGGGGCACAGCAACTTGTCTCAATGCTGGTGAATTGCTGGAGTGGAAACCCAAAGATTTCCAAGCTAATGTTTCCCAAAGTTGGCATTTTGGCATCTTTGAGTTTGGCTTGTTATCTAAAAGATTGGCTGCTGGGGCAGCTCTGCGCTCGTGGCTACTGCTGGTCTGGCCTTCAAGGCTTAGCAACAAGAAATAATAAATTAATTTTCTTGAGTAACTCTGCCTCCTTGGCCAGATCGGTCTCCAGAATGAAGTGCTCCTGGCCTGAAGGAGAAGTGTGACATTCCTCCCCAAAACAAAATATCACAGGTCCTTCATGTGCTCACCCCAGCACAGCCCCTCTGGCCCTGCTCCAAAGTATTTGCTTTAAAACCACACTTTAAAAAAAGCTCTATCAAAAAGAATGTGAAGGATGCAGAGTTTAGGTCTTAAAATTGGGAAATAGTACAATAAAGCTGCTTTTGTAAACTTCTTTCAGCCTCCTTGTGCAATAACCCACCCTGCTTTCCAGCCTGCTTGCTTCTCTCTGCTGCTGCTGGCCACCAGTGGGAGAAGTGATGGAAGGAAGAGCCCATTTGGCCTTTTTCTGCAGTTTCTCATGCCTGGCAGTGTGGTGGAGCTGGGCTGGGGAGGCGGATGCTGCTGTTGGTGTAGCCATGGGGATGGGGTGATGTGCTGAGGGGAGCTTGGCTGGGTGTGGGAAGTGCCCAGGGGGGCAGATGGTGTCTCCTGGCTGGTGTGCATCTCCCCTGGGACAGCTGGAGGGTTCAAAGCACCTGGGAGGATTTTTGGGAGTGAGATTGGGCTGGGTGATGCCCAGCCTGAGCTCAGCCACCAGCATGAAGGGACTCAGGCCTGGCCTGCCCTTGGCCACTCTCCTGGGCTTCCTTTGCTAATTCCTGCTCCTGGGATGCCTCACAAACTCTGCCCAGGACCCTGTGCCCAGGGTTGGTCATTCTTGGTGCGCAGGTGCCCGAATCCCATCAGGAATGTCCCTTTTCCCCCCTCTGGCCGTGCAGCCAGTCCTGGTGTTCCCAGGGCTGCCTCTCCTGGGGCTGTAAAACATCTCAGACTGGCTCCAGCCTCCCTTCCACCAGCCCCTGCTCTTTAGGGAAAACAGCTTCTGTTTGTTTTGATGTTCAGAGGTTGAGGGGCTGCTGTACTTTCTTTTTCTTTTCTTTTTTTCTTTTTACCTGCAGTTTTCAGACAATTCAGACTTAGGAAGTGGGAATCAAATTTCTTTCTTAATCCTGTGGGGTTTTTTTTAAATGAGGGTGTGTGAACTACAAGAAGGATCTTGTTCAGCCCCTCACTTGCTGATTTAGGTCCAAGCCAACAGAGCCAGGCTTGGAACTTTGATGCTGCTGGGGAAAAAGCAGGGAGAAGTGGAGGGAAGGTTGTGGGATTGGTGCTGCTGCTCAGCAAACAGAAAGAGGAAAAGGAGAGCGATTTCTCATTCTGCTTCCTAACTCCAAACACAACTCAAAGTTTTTATAAACTTTCTGCTCAGGTTTCAGGAAACTGCAAATGAAACTGCATTCCTCTGTGTGTTGGTCTTTTTTTTTTTCCTTTTGCCCTCTTTCTTTTTGAGATGTAATAAAACATCATCACCTACAAGGCTGTGGCCTTTAAAAGTATTCTCTGGAGGGCAGGTTGAGGAGTGGAGGCAGATTGACTGACAGCTGGAATAAAGCCTCTTTATTATCTCTGGGATTATAATTTCCCTCTATTCTGGGTGTTGGAGCAACAAGAGCTTGGTTGTCTCTGTTCTCACCGACTTCTCCTGTGCTGTGGAGTCCATCCCCCATCAGCTGAGGATACTGAACTTCTCATCACCTAGAAAATAATGTTTTTTTCCAAAACTTGAAGGCCTTGAGTGTAACTAGTGAGAAAAAGACAAGCTGTTAAAAACAAGAATATAAAAATAACAGGAGAGGGGACACAGCAGCCACTGCAGGATGTGGTCACAGCATCGTGTGACTTCAGGGGGTCTGTCTGTCCTTCACCAACTCCTTTAACTCTTAAAACTGCTTTTGGGGGCCAAAGCTTGCAAACCTCTGATCCAGCAGCTGTTCTGAAGTTGCAGCTCCCAGGCTTGTCTGGAGGGAGCAAAGAAGAGGGAAATGGGAGAGCTGGGGTAAAATCAGTGGGGATAATCTTTAAAGACAGAGGCAGGAACTGTGTCTGGGGCTGGTTTTAAGCAATTTAAGGGATGGGCAGTGGGATGCTGGAGCTGATGTAGTGGGACAAGGTCTCTCCTGCAGTCCCAAGGCAGGAGAAGGAACAGGGGATGAAGGCAGGGACAGGACTGCATTGGGCTGGGGTGGTGTGTAACCAGCTTGCTGGAAAGCCTGGGCCTGCCTTTGGGGTGATTCCTGGAGTTTTCCCTGTGTCCCAGTCAGGACTCTCTGGGAGGAGGGGTGGGCATGGCCCTTTCCTCAGTGCACTCCTGCTCCTTGGCACAAACCACAATGGGCCAGGAAATTCCTGCTGTGGAGGGTTCTGAGAAGCCAAATTGTTCTTCATAATTAATCTAGGAGAAGAATACAGTACATATATGTACAAATGACCTTGAGGTGTGGTGTGGGCTCAGCCTGTCATGCCTTACACCTCCTGGGACTCATGGTGCTGACCCATGACTGAGTGCAGACCCCACTGGGGTGTCCTTATGGACACTCAATGGATTGCCACCCCAATAACACAATCCTGGCATCTCCTTCCAGTCTGGAAATGGGCACAGTGCTCTGGAGAGGACCCAGAGTGTCCATGCAGGCCCTGTGTGATGGGGAGCAGCCCTAAAGGCAGCCAGTGCCCAGCACCAGGCACCCCAAATTGCTCAGCAGGGGCCATCAGGACACTTGGTTAATTAGAGAAGCCCCATTACTGGCAGACAAGGGGTATATTTATTTTTAAAGCCTGTCTGACACTGAGAACAGGCTTCTGGCCAGAGATCTGAGGGCCTGGCTATGTAGTTGGGTTGAAAGAGGAATTTAGGTTTTTTCAAACCAAGGCCCATGTCCCATGTCCTCCCTGCCAAGGGACAGGCACGGGCAGGGATCTGGGAGGGGTTGAGAGTTGTTATTTACACAAAGTTTCCTCCTCCTTCCTTCCTTCCTACCAACTCCCCGTGACCCAGACCTGCCTGCTGAGGAAAACTGCTCCCCAGCCTTGCCAATTCTGGGATAAATAGGTCATCCAAAATATGCAACAGCCAGTTCCAAGTCCTCCAGCAGTCAGAAAGACCTCAGAAGTCTTTGGATGCATAAAGCCTGTGCTAATTGTGTTATTTCCAACGTGGATTTTGAGGCTCTGGAAGTAGGGTCTTCCACAGCAGTCCAAGGGCAGGGATTTGGCAGAGGAAGCCAAAGACCATTTCCAGCTTTATTTCACCCATGTGCTCACTCAGGCCTTGACCATGGTGGTGGCAGCTGTGTTCTGCATCCTCCCAAACGTGGGGTTTTATCCCTCCCTGGGGATGGGGGCTGTAATCTTTCAATTAAAGCAGAGCAGGGTCCAGCCAAGGATGTCTTCATTTAAACCTCAGTGATGCCTTTAACCCCAGGAAGTGCAGCTGCCAAACTTTGCTGGGTGATTGAGGATGATATAGGAGGGTTTCCTTGAGGAACTCTCCAGCATCCTGCACTGACAGATTTATGGGGTTTGCTCTGACCACGCAAGGCACCTCTGAAACAAGGGGGGAGGAAATGTGCCATGGAGCTGTCAAACCCTGCCTGCCCGTGTTCACACATCCATGCTTTCACTCCCCTCCCAGCTCCATTTTGCTAAAATGCTGAAATACTTGTGGTTTTCCAAGATTCTTTTTTTTTTTCCTCATGTAAATTTTCTTCTAAATGCTAACAAGCTGCTTTTCTCGATCCTGAAGTGATGGTGCCACTGAATATGCAGTTGGTGTGAGCCTTGGGCAGGGTGGATTAGGGCTCTTCATTGCTCCAGTTTAATTTCAAATTAGGCCATTGTTGTGAAGAGCTAAAATCATATTTTGAGTTGCTTTTTGTCTGATATCACAAATGTGTATCCTGTAGTGTGTGAGTCTGAGCCAAATCAAAGGGAAATTATACCTGACATATTCAGTATTACCTAAGGTAATCAATATTGCTTTATGTTCTTTATTTTCTTGTCTGTCTTGAACAAATTTCTGCTCTTAGTGAATGTCCAACCTGTTTCCAAGGCTCTCTGTGCTCCTCCAAGTCTCTTGGGGTGATAAATAAGATTTATCACAGATCAAACTCAGTGCCAGGGTTAGAATTGTGGAAAAGGTTTAAAAGCTTTCCCAGTTCCTCTGCAAGTCCATCGTCCCATGGCATGAAGATATGTCAGGGAGGGTTTTGTGGGATTTTAGGAAAAGATTCTCCCCTCAGAGGGTGCTGGGCACTGGAACAGCTCCCCAGGGAATGGTGACATTCCCGAGGCTGCCAGAGCTCCAGGAGTGTTTGGACAGCGCTCCCAGGGATGCCCAGGGTGGGATTTCGGGGTGTCTGTGCAGGGCCAGGAGCTGGATGATGACCCATCCCTGTGGGTCCCTTCCAGCTCAGGATAATCCGTGACTGGTGTCCCTGTGCCACAGTGACATCATTGCAGGACGCTGCTGCTGGGCGGGAGCTGGCTCCGTGTGTCCCTTGTGGAATCGCTTCCTGCAGGACCAGAACCCAGCCTGGGAGCGCTCTGGCCATTTTGTAGGGTCTATAGGATATTTTACAGAAGCTGCTCTCTCCCCTGGAGCCCCGCTGTCCCCTGCTGTCACAGGCTGCTGTGTGGCAGTGGCAGCCGGTGCTGTCACCGCACCGGGGTAGTGAAAGGTGGGGAATGAAGGGAAATAAAGGAAGCGAATGTCGTTAGCGAGCGGCGAGTCACAGCCCAACAACTTCCTGCCATTGTCCCTCCCTGCTCCCCGCGCATCCCGAGCCTGGCCCGGGGCCAGCGCGGCCGTCAGGTACTGCCCTGCTGCCCATGGCTCCATCCATCCATCCATCCATCCATCCATCCATCCATCCATCCATCCATCCATCCATCCATCCATCCCTCCATCCATCCCTCCATCCATCCCTCCATCCATCCCTCCATCCATCCATCCATCCATCCATCCATCCATCCATCCATCCATCCATCCATCCATCCATCCATCCATCCATCCATCCATCCATCCATCCCTCCATCCCTCCACCCACCCATCCCTCCATCCATCCATCCCTCCATCCACCCACCCACCCATCCATCCCTCCATCATCCACCCACCCATCCATCCCTCCATCACCAACCCTGGCAGCCATGGGGTGACCCCTGGGTGAGGGGATTGCTGCCCCTGCAGATCCTGGTTCATTAAAAAACCCTGACTCAGGGTAACTTGAACAAATGTCTTGGTACTTGGTGGTAAACAGAGAAATAGAAACCAAACTGCTGCTGGAGGAGCCACAGCAGGATAGAGAGTTTTTTAAAAGTGATGCAAAGTTGTCAACCTCTCCTTTCCCTTTAATTTTAATATTAAAATTATTATGTCATAATTTTACATATTACCTACAATAATATAATATATAATTATAACATAATAATTTATTGTAATAATTATAATTAAATTACAATTATAATTTCATTATTAAATTAATTACAACAAATTAATTAATATATAAATATTGATTCATCTATTCATATTAATTAAATTATGTTTAATTAATACTAAAATTATATTTAATTACTATTATATATTAACAGTTATTAATCTATTAATTTTAATTAATTTTAATATTTTTTAAAGGGCTTAACTTTGTGAAATGACAACAGCTTGAGAACATGCACGTCTGTAAAAATTTCTCCTTTTTACTCTCCGAGCTGTGCTCATTTCCCAACTGCTGTTTGGGAGAAGTGGTTTGGTGAGGAATAGGTTTAAAGCTCTCTTTGGTGCTGTTTCCCCAGTGCAGCCACCCGTGCAAGATAAATAGTGGCTGATCTCTTGTTAGTGAAGTGCACGCTCTCCTTCACGCCTGACTGCAATGGCAATGCAGAATCCTCTGCCATCTGCTTCCAGCAAGGAGCTGGGGCAAGCATGGAGCCCTGGGCTCTCCCAGCCAGCCCAAAGCACTGCTGGGGCAGCTCAGTGGCCACTGCCGGGCAGGGGGAAGGCTCCCAGCACAAAATGGGGTTTTTGGGAAGGACTTTCCTGCTTATCATAAATTCAAATGCTGCAGAGAGGAGGTTTCACCCCAAAAAACGCCCACAGAGGGTTGTGTGTCCAAGAGCCCTTCAGCCTTTTAAAAGCTGCAGCCACAAGGGCCAAGCTGCATCTAAACAGGGCAGCCAAGCCCTGTTTCTTCAGGAACGATCCCTCTGTGAAAACAAAGGGATGCTCCTTCCCTGGGATGCAGCACTTCCCCTGCTCCAGGTGAATTGTTCAGCTGTGACAAACCCCCCAGACTCTGCATTTGGACATTTCCAGCCACAGAGTGCAATTATCAGACGTTTCAGTGTTTGTTTAAAGAGGGGAGAGCACTGTGGCACTCAGATTTTGTGCCAGTTTCCAGGGGAAAGCTCTCTGCAGGCAGGGACTGTGTGCAGGCAGCTCGTGCTTAGGAGGTGCTGGCAGCAAAAGCATCGCCCCATCGCCCTCCCACCGGCTGTGGACCCCGAGCATCCTCTGACTCATCCCAGGAAAATGGTGCAGACAAAGCTGCTTAATTGCATGAAAAGCAAAGGCATCAGGTCTATGCTGAACTGCTCAGGACAAAAGGTTTTCCCTGGAGTGCAGGTTCCCTGGATGTGGGGTTTGGAGTGACACAGAGGTTTTCTTTCTGTGCAGGACTGGGTACCACTGCTCCAATCCTGCTGTTCCAATCCTGCTGCTCCCCTTCCTCTCTTTATTGAAGCAGCCCTGATTTTCTCCTTGTGAATGTGCCTTTTGCTTTTACATGCCATGTGCCATAAATATGTTTTAATTGTTTCTTATCTGTCTGGGATCTGGGTTTGTGGGAGGGAGGTGATGCTGGTGATAGGGCCTGGCCACATGGGAGAGCTCAGATTCCCTGGATAACCTGGCTGAATGTGGCAGAGAAGGATTTATCCCCTGGATTCTGGGGAGGGGATGAGCTGCAGCACCCCCAGCTTGTGGACCTGGGCTTGTCCTCTGCTTGTTGTTCCTCAGCTGCTCCTCAGGAGCTTTTTGGACCATGTGAGGGTTGGTTTTCACCCACTGACTCCTGGAAAAGCTCGTGTGAGAATGCAGGTCCTGCTTAGAGAGTGGAAAACTTATTCTGAGTGATTTCAGGGAAAAGTATTAAATGTGAGTGCTGGAGTGACTCTGAACCCAGACACCGACCAGTCCTTCCTCAAATCCCTTTTTCTCTTTGCAGTTGATAAAACAGGCAGTGCTTGGAGACAAGTGATGCTGCAGAATTACAATTTTAGGGCTTTTGTGAAAGTTTTCATTTGTTTTCATTCTGCTGGGGCACCCTGGGGTCTTTTTTTCCTGTTTTTTTTCAGCTTTGACTCTACTAATATCCACTCAGGCCAATGCAAAGTTTAAAGCTGTGGCTCCCATATGTCAGGGCAAGTGCATCACCCACCGCCAGCCAGGCAGGACATGTCAGGGTGCTCCTAAAAAGTTCATCCCAACACTGAAAAAATCCATATCAAGGTTTTAAAGAGCACAAGAGTCCTTAAAACCAAACAAAAACCAAAGTACCCAATAAACAGCAACTATGCTCCCTTCATTGCACAGAGTCAGGACGCGTGAAACCCACAGGCTCTGGGAAAAACAGCTTCACCAGGAAACCTGCACCCTAAAAAATAAATCCCTCTGCAGCCTTTGGCTTTAGGCTGTCCCTCCTGCAGGAACTTGCAGCAGAGCTGTAGCAGCACAAATACATCCAATCTTTGGGAAAGGTGCTTAAATCAGGCAGTTATTGGGCTGAGCAGAGCTCAGTCATGTCTGCATGAACTGGCAGGGAGGATGCTGTAAAGCAAGGAAATTCTGTGAGGTAAAGCAGGGAAGATGAGATGAGCCAAGGGCCCTGACCTTAAATTTTACGAGCAAGTTCTTGTTTGCAAAGAGCAGGGCTGGGAGATGGGAGGGAAGCAGGATTCCTGCTCTTGTGTGGAGTCAGGGAAAAGATGGAAATCTCCTGGGTTGGTGCTCACTCAGCTGTAGCCTTTTCCCTTTGGGCTGTAGCAGAACTGTGTGAGAAGAGCTCATAAAGGAGGCATTTTTAAAATAATATTGAGCATGAAGAGGCAGAGGCTGGTGCTGGGACACATGCAGAGCTGCTCCAGGGCTGAGATAAAGCAGTGACAGCAGCTGACCCCGACCTCCCCGGATTATCTGATGTTCTCAGCATTTATAAGCAAGGAAGAGGCAGTGGCCGTCAGACCGGCTGGCTCCGCTCGCAGCCCCAGCCCAGATGGGAGGCGAGGCTGCCCTGCCAGCAGCCCAGTCCTGGGGACAGCCAGATGAGCCCCTCCACCCCTCTTTTCCCCAAAAAGCCCTGGACAAATTGCTGGCCAGGGCATCAGGGCAGCGTTTCCCAGCGGGTCACTGCGGCTGGGACCGTCCTGCACACAGAAATCACCGGGGACTGTCTCGTCTTGCAGATGTCCCCAGGGTGGCTCTGAATGAGCTGCATCTTTTCATCAGTGCAGCAGAACTCTGGCTAGCACCAGGCAGCCTTTTGCTTTTCATTTCTAGCTGAAAAAAAAGCTTCATCTGTCACAGAGTGGAGCCACAGCAAAGCCGCTGGGTTGGGGATGGTGTCTGTGCCCCGGCAGTGCAGCTGCCACTGACCTCTCCTGTCCAGGCAGGGGAGGCACCTCCTGCCTTGGCTTTTGGTGGCCCAGCAGCAGGCAGCTCCCACGCCCCTGTCTGGAACACTGAGCCTGTTTATTTAAGTTCAAATCAAATGTTAAAATAATTCTGTGCAAGTGTTAAGCGAGGGTGATTGGAGTTTGCATGACTCCACATCCAAGCTATGATTTCTTTAGGGCAGAGGAGTTATTTTCATTAACTCTTCCGTGCTGGCTCTCTCTGGCAGGAGGAAAGGTTGGATTAGCTGGATGTTGATGTACAGACTTGCAGCCCTTCCGAAGCTGTTTTAAATCAAAGAGGGGTAGGTAAATGTTTGGCTGCGCTTCCTGTGCCGGCCCCACTGTCCACAGCCTGGGAAGTAGCAGGATCCAAAGGGCAGCTGTTAAACAAAGTGAAAACAGACAGGGGGCTGGGGCTGCCCCATCTGCTGCCCAGGGCCAGGCAGGGAATCCTCTCTCCCTCCCTCCCCAGCAGCCACTGGGACAGGCCTTTGGCAAAGCAGGGACAGAGCTGAGGGTTTGGGGAGGGGGCTGTGAGCTGGGGGAACTACCAGGGTGTGCAGTGGGATGGGCTGGTACCCACAGGGATGTGGGCAGGTTACCATGGGAGCCAGGGTGCGGCACCTGGGATGAAGTGATAAACAGGGTGCTGTGTTTGGGATGCTCTGGTACCCAGGGTGATGCAGTGATAGATGCCAGTGATGCCATTTGGGATGTGGTGGTACCCAGAGTGATCCACTTGGAATATTTTCCTACCACCACCCTGCACTCCCACAAGCAAACCTCTGCAGATTAAAGGGTTTTTTCCCTTCCCTTTCCTCTCTCCCCTTTATCTTCTGCTCAAGTCCCATACAGTCTGTGTTTACCCATCCAGATAACAGGTTTGGCTGCTCTGATATTGTCTGGGTAGGAATCACTGCAGGATGTCACAGGGAAGGGGAGCAGGGTGATGTTGTGGTGTATTTACAGTGGCTGTGGAGCTCAGGAATTTGTTCTGTCCATGATTTAAATGAGGTGTGCAGGAACTGCCTCCTGCCATCCCCTGCAGGAGTGGGTGGCACAGGCTGGGTCTGGGGGCACACCCTGCTTCCCCACTGCTGCCTTTGCTGAGGTGAGGCTGACAAAATGCAATAGGATTCTTTGGAGCTGCTGAATTGTCTTCCTCTGGATTTTTTTTTTTTTTTGCCAGGACAAACTTTTTTCCAGGACTTGGCAAAGCAACTCATTTCTCAGACAGGCACTCCTGAATTAACACATCTGTTTATTAAATGGTCACAGTGTCTCAGGGATGGCATCCTAAGCCCAAAGCTGTTTCTTCAGTTGTCCTGGATTTTTCTCCCCTCCAGCTCCATTTTTCTGGGAGCTGGTGTGAAGGGACAGAGGGGATTTGTGAGAGCTGAACCTTTTTTCCTCAGCTTTGGGCTTTAAGGTGCTGTTTGTGGCAGGGTGTTTGTGCACAGGGGTTTCTTCCACGAGGAAAACTCGGTGTGTTTTTGCAAAGAGAGCCTCTGATTCCCAAAGTCGGTGGGATGGGGAGGCAGTGCTGCTGCTGGGATAAATCTCGTTTCCGTCTCCAGGTCACGGGTTAGGCGGGAGTGGCACGTGGAAAAGCAGCCCGGCTTTGTGAGCGTTTCTCGCTCTTTCACAATCCCAGCAAAGCGAATTTAATGCAGTTTCAGTTTGGGCACAACAAAGCGGAGCTGTAGATCAGAAACACATGTTGTGAGTGCTGCAGGCACCGAGTGAAACCTGATCTGCCGAGGTTTCCCTTAAATCTGCACTTTCTCATTTGGCTCTCATATTAAAGCTGTATTTCAGAGCTGTCCAACCCTCTCGAAAGATGATGAATAACAATAAAAACATTCACTGGAGGACTGTCATCATTTCCAAAGGAAGTGTAATAAATACTTTACGACAGGGCTTTTTTTTTTTTCCTATGTAGAGCCATAAACCAGTTTTAAGTTACAACTTATTAAGCCTCTAAACAATTAGAGCTCGGCTGTGGGGAGGGTGCTGGGGTTTGGGGGATCTGGAGGGGATAACTTGGCTTTCATGTGCCTCAGTTTCCCCTGGTGCTGGTAGAGCTGTGGGTGTCAATGGTCTCTGAGGTGTCAGGGTGTAGGTCAGGCTCTCATGGCACAGATCAGTGATGAGCCAACATCTCCCAGGCCTGGTTCTTGTGCAGAAGGGAGTTGTCCTTTCCCTGTGTGTGTCCCACCTTATTTTGGTTAGAAAGCAGGCAACACTTTTCTGGCAGTGCTGTGTTAACGGTTGGACTCGACGATCTTGGAGATCTTTTCCAGCCTTGATGATTCCACGTTTTGCAGCTTCAGTTAAGGCAGCAATAACCCCAGCCCTGGTGCTGCTCCCAGCCCTGGTGCTGCTCCCAGCCCTCGCCCCCATCCCGGTGGGAAGCCCTGGCCCCACAGCCGGGCTTGGTGCAAAGCTGCTTTTCCCTCCCCAGCAGGGGAAACTCTGAGAGGAGCTGGGTTAGGAGCTCCCAACCCAGTCAGGAGAGGTTCACACCCCCCTTTGTTGTGCCTTTTCCTTTGCTCTTGGCTTTGCTGATGGAGAATGAGAACGAAAGGGGCTCGTGGGCTGGGATGGTGCCTTTGCAGCATCTCCCAGCTCTGGCTCCAGCAGGGATCTGCTGGAAAAGCTGGATGTGAGCTTTCCCCAGCTCAGCCCTTGCTCTGGAAGTTCTGAGGAAGCTCTGCTCAGACCTGGGAGGTGCCTGGCTGGGATTGAGGATGGGATTTGGGATCAGGGGCAGCAGCAAAACATTTAAATTGTGATCTCCCTGATACCCTTGTGTTGCTGGGGGGTTCCACGGTGGTTTTAGCTCTTCCCACAGTGGCTGCTGTGCACAGCTGGTGTCAGAGCAGATCCCAACCTGCCTTTCCTGCATCCCAAACGCAGGGATGGGAGCAGTGCAGGCTGCAGTCCTGCCCCAGCTGCTTTCCCCAGGGTTTGTGCAGCCCAGGCAGAGACTGCAGCAGGGAAATGTCACAGCAAATTGGTTCCAAATGCAAAGCTGCACAAACTGCTGCTCTGCTCCTCGTGCTTCAGCCCCAGCCCTGGGATCTGCAGGGGGATCCGTGGGCGGTGCTGAGATCCAGCACCAGCCCTCTGGTAATCACTGCCACAATTTACTGATAAATCCAGTTCAGAGCCCAGAAATTCACTTGTGACTCCAAGAAATGTGTTTCCAATGAATGCTTTGCCCTGCTTGCTGATGGAATTCCAGGTTTCTGACGCTGTGTCATTTCCAATCCCCTGCTCTCTGATTTCCCTCCTTCCCTGCATTTGCTGTCTGTGCAATTTCCTTGCTGTGAAAATGTTGCTGGAGAGGCAGGTGAGACAAGAGCCACCCCAGGAGCTCTGGGTGTTTATTCAGCATTCAGGGGCTGTTTCAGATCATCCCAGACTGGTTTGGGTGGGAAGGGACCAAAGCCCACCCAGTGCCACCCCTGCCATGGCAGGGACACCTCCCACTGCCCCAGGCTGCTCCAAGCCCAATGTCCAGCCTGGCCTTGGGCATTCCAGGGATCCAGGGGCAGCCCCAGCTGCTCTGGGCACCTGTGCCAGGGCCTGCCCACCCTCCCAGGGCAGAATTCCACACCTGGCAGGAGGTGCTGAAAGTTTTCCACACAGAGGCACCAAAAGGAACCAGTGCAGCTTGAGAACCATTTGTTTAATTTTCTCCTTTAAAGCTTTTCCAGGCAGACTTTGGTTTGGATTGCTGCTCCCCCTTT